>NC_135540.1:124731316-125035399 GCF_045843805.1 Urocitellus parryii | reverse complement strand
TCTTTAGAGTAGTTTCTTGTAGTAAAAGTTCTGGGGTTTGGGGAAAACCATGTCTGTGTGTATGTCTCTCTCTTCCTTCCTTTCCTCTCTTTTCGGGTACTAGGGACCCATCTTAGGGGTGCTTTACCACTGAGCTATATATATATATATATATATATATATATATATATATATATATATATTTATTTATTTATTTATTTTGAGACAGTCTCACCAAGTTGCTGAGGCTGGACTCAAACTTGCCATCCTCTTGCCTCAGCCTCCCATTGAAGCCAGCATTAGATAGGTAGTCAGTATATAGGTAAATCGAGTCAGGTTGGATCAAGGAGGCCAATTTTGGAAGTTGGAGACTGTCCCCTGAGGGATTGAAATGTTAATTCCTTCAGAGCCCTTCCTCCACCCTTATCAAGAACCTGCCCCTGCTCCAACCTGTTGCTAAGGTAACCTGTCCCAGGAATTGCCCGTCCCTATGGGGAGATGTAAGGTTGTTAATTAATGTGTCCTGGGCTGCTCCATCCTGTCCTTCCCCCTTCAGTCCACCTGTCTCCCATTTTTTTGGAGCATTCCTGGGCCTAGTCATGTCTGCAGGAAGGAGAGAGGTAAGGGAAGAGACAGGAGAACAAAGGAAGCCCTGACATCTCAAAAGGGCAGAGCACCTGGCTTCTCAGGTTACCAGGACTCCAGCTATGGCCCCCTCCTCCCTCCCAGGAAAAGTCCATGTTCCCCCTTTTAAAAATAAACCCTGCTTTATATGCTCGCCTCCGTGTGCTTCTCTGGTGTTCAAACTCCAACATGTGGGGAAGCAGGACTCGTCCCTGGTAACGGGCCATATCACCGTCACTGGATCACAGGCTTGTACCACTGCGTCAGGCAGAACCATGTCTTCACCGAGGCCTGTCGTAGGCTCTCACAGTCATAAAAACTACCAGGGGAGCTTGATGAATGCACAGATTCCTGCACCCCATCACAGATATACTGATTCTGATCTTCTGGAGGAACCCTAGGAATCTATATTTTCAGGCTTATTGGGTGATTTTTTTTTTTTTTTTTTGATTAGCTGGATTTTGGGAAACACAGTCTTATCTGAGAAGTGCCTTGGCAGGCAGGCAGGTGTGGCCTTGGCCTCTCAGGCCCCTGGAGTGATAGACTGTGTCTTGCTTATTTTTCTGTCTCCACAGTATCTAGAACCTATGATGGTCCTTGGAGTGCTACCATGTTTCAGGGAATGAGTGGCAGCCGTGGTTGTCACAGTACAGCTCACGTTCCGGCAGCATCCGCTTCTTTGGAAACAGGTTAGAAGTGCAAATTCTTGGGCTTCCCCATAGGGGCTCCTGAATTTGATACTAGACATACCTGTGAGCAGGGAAGCCTGGGCTCTGCGACTCGAGAGCCATTTATGCATGTAAGTGAGGAGGGGCCCCCCAGCCCTGCTGGAGTGGGTGTGATCCTCCTCTGCTCCACGTGCTGGCCCTGTGCTGGGGTCTCTCTGTCACAGTGCAGCTCTTTGACAAGGCCCAGCTGCTGCCCTCCTCACCTGCTAAGCCACTCACAATTTGTTGCAATTTTTTTCTCCCGAACTCTGGACGGGGCATCCGGCCCCACTCATCGGGCAAGGTCTCCACACTGATAGCAAAATGATGGTTCCTGCTGGGTGGAAGGAGATTTGAAGTTGATGGCAAGTTTTTCTCCCCTTTCCTGAGGAGCTTTTAAGACTCCTTGTCTCAGGTGGAGTGTGAAGGGCTTAAGAATAAAAAGCGAACTGGCACAAGGGGTCACCATTCCTGCAGAGCTTCAGATGCACACTTAGTTATTAAAGTGGATATAAACAGGGGACACACACACACACACACACACACACACACACACATTCCTTGAAGCCAAGTTCTGTTTCACTGTGTTTTCCTGCAAGTCCTTAGCAAACAGGAGTGTGGCAAGTCCTTGTCAGCCAAATTGGCCGTGAGATTTTAGTGGCCTGGGTCGGAAGGTCCATGAGGAAGGAGGAAGGAGGACAATGCACAGAGTGAGAGTCACTGACCTGGGCCTCAGGACTCTGATTCAACAGCCCCAGATGCAACACAAATTCTTAAACAAGTTGCTTCATCTTCCTGATGCTCAGTCCCTTATCTGTGAGGGGGGAAATCCTTTAGAAAATACTTTACTCTAAAGCATTTTTGAAGATGCTTGTTGGAATATATGTCCAACAGAAGATAGAAATATATAAACAGAAATTAGTAATTTCTTTGGAAACGTGAGGAGAGATTGGTAGAAGGGATGAGGATTGAGGAAATCTGAACATTAGACTGCGAGAGCTCAGCCAGCCGGACCCTGGAGTCCTTTCTTGCCCTGTTGGGTAAAAGGAGGAAGAGGAAGGGATGGGCAGGGGTATCAGCAGACCTGGGGTAACCTGCAAGAAAGGAAGGCAAAGTGGGACACTTGGTTGAAACTCCTCACTCCAACCCCATCCCGTCTCTAGTCACCTGATACCTGAGTTCCTGAGTCCCTCCGCGTGCTGTGGTCTTCCTTGGCTTCTTCGTAGGGGACAAGCAGCAGTTAAGCAGATAGCTCTTCTCTCTGCCTCCCACTGATGTGTGTGGCCAGGCTGGTTTTAGCCGCCACAGTGGAACTGCACTGGTAAATGCAATTTGGCTAATGGGGTGTTCGTTTTCAGATGTGGCTTCAAATGGAAAATGAATCTCTCAGTTGGAAGAAGTACAAAAATCCCACCCTTCACTGAATGTGCAAATTAAAAAGCAATGGAAGGTACTGGTGGCTTAACAGTAGAGCAGGCAGCCTGTGTTGTGTAGACTTGCAAGAGGAAGCTGGATGGAAAGGGGCTTCCCCCACCTTTCATGATCTGCTGAGGGTCCAAACGGACAAGACAAGTCTGAAGGGGAAGAGCCACGTGGGGACCTTTTCCTAACCAGGTGTCAAGACCAATTGTGAAGCTGGAGTAAAGATAAAGTGATATTGGTACGTTTAAGTACATCACTGGGCAAGGACAGAGCTCAGACATAGCTCCACCCATGTGTGGGTGGCACTGCTGGTTGGTGGGAGAATTGGCATTCTTTAATACATTAAAAAAAATCATTGGCAGTTGCTATGAATGTGGGAAAAATAAAATCACATCCCTAACATCATGTGGTCAAAAGATCTAATTGTGGAAAGACTTACATATGCAAGTAAAAGAACATTTACAAGAAAATGGAATACCTTTATGAACCAGCTATAGAAGGGAATTTCATAATAATCCAAATTCATGAAATATAACAAAAGTTGAAAAAAATTGTTTTGAATTAAAACAAGTTTTGTTCATCAAAAGCTATTTTCCAGAAAATAAAATATAACCCCCAGTTGGGAAGACATGGATAATATCCAGAATATATAAATAACTTCTATTTAAAAGAAAAATAGAGATTAGTCAGATTTGGTAAAATGACAAAGAGGTAATTTACAGAAATAGAAACGTTAATTGCTAATAAACATATAAAAGGATATTTAGCTTTACTACTAATAAAGAAAATGCAAACTAAAACTAAAGCTAAAGGCTGTTTTACACCATCAGGCTCACAGAAACGAACAAGTCTGCTGGTATTAAGTTTTGGTCAGGATGTGGGAAAAAAATCCAACACTGTTGGAAATGAAAAATCAGTAAAACTGCTTTGGGGAAATATTTAGCAACATCCAGTAAAGTTGAAGATATGCATTCTCTATCACTAGAATTAAACTTCTAGATATAGCTCCTAGCTGAATTCACATATATACATATATATGCATGCATACATACATATATATCCATATACACATATACATGTACCCATGTATACATAAATATATGCCTAGACACAAATATGCACACACATGCATGATGGGAGACATGAAAAATAATCATAAAAGTATTATCTATCATAGTAAAATACTAGAAATTTCCCAATATCCACTCAGAGGAAATATAAATTGTGCTGTGCCTGTAATGGAATTCCACATAACAGTGAAAAGAAATGAACTAGAGCTACGTAAATCAATGTGGGTCAATTCCACAAAGGTAATATTGATCAAAAGAAAGCAATTTGAAAATGAATATTTGGGTGTGATAGCCACATACAGAAATCCTATTAGTTTAGGGCTTATTTTTTTCTCCTTCTTTTCCTCTGTGAGTGTGTGTGTGTGTGTGTGTGTGTGTGTGTGTGTGTGAGAGAGAGAGAGAGAGAGAGAGAGAGGGAGGTAGGGGAAAGTAATTCAAGTAAACCCATAAAATAGGAAGAGAGTTTCTTCTTGGGGGAAATTGGGGGAGAGCAGGACCTAGAAGGGCCCTGAGAGGAGGGCATAACCTAACCCTAACCCTAACCCTAACCCTAACCCTATCCCTAACCCTAACCCTAACCCTAACCCTGATCCTAACCCTAATCTGCTGGCAATGAATGATTTCTTAAGCTGAGTGCTGAGTCCTGGAGTATTTGTTGCTGTCATTTATGTTGTTTGGGGTGTCATAACATTACCTAATCAATTCAGCAGTCACAGCTGTTGGTGGTTGACTCAATCCCATGTCCTTCCTCGGAAACAACAGGGGAGAACTAACGTCATTGGGGTAAATTTCCCTCCTCCTTTATATATAAGGGCAGACAGTAACCTATATATATTTTTTAATCTAAAAGGAAGTTATGTGGGGGAGGTGGGAATGGTACTGGAGAGTTTCTATTTTTTGTGAAAAGAATTCCATTGTCTTCTGCTTCTTCCTTCCTTCCTTCTTGAGACACTAGCCTGAATATGTGAGGTCGGGCAACTGTGCAGTCACCTTGCAACCATGAGACAGTGGGCACGAGGACAGACAGCCAATACTCTGAAGATGGCAGAAGTAAAGGATGGTCATAGCCCTGGTATCTGATGACATAGTTGGAACCATCTAGACCCCTCAGATGGTCTGTGAAGTAAACAGTAATTGTCTTAATGGTTCCATCTACTGGTGGAGTGGCTTTCTGTTACTCATGGTCAAAAATCTTCTTGATACAAAACTCAACCAATTACTTTTCCTTTTTGAACTTACTGTTGGGCTTGCCATTGTACAAAAAACGCTGAGCCTTTTCTCTCCTCCATGTACAGGGCTCCTTTTCTTTCTGTTGAATGCCTCATCTCTGAAAGCTCCACAGAAAATGTGTTTTCTCTGATGACTTCCCCAAGCTTCCAAGTCAACAGTCCTCCTCTGTGGCCACCAAACATTGTCTCTCTGTCTTAGTTCTCACCACCCACCCACAGTGGCATGTTTACCCGCTGAGACCGCCTGTTCTCATTTCTTGGTTTTCATTGGTTGGCCCAGTTGTGGCCACAACACAGAAGCCTAGAGTCTCGTTGAAATGAGTGGTGCCTCTATTAGGCCTGTGTCCCAGAGGGAAAACAAATCAAATACTGAAGTACACGGTGAGGAGGAGAGCCCTGGGGAAAGGGATGATTGAATGGGCTTCCCATAAATGGGCACCGCAAGACGGATCCTTTTCTTAACAGCTTCTAATGCAACATTACAGCAGCAACATCCATATTTGCTAATGATTTTGTGTGTTCAATAGAATCGCGTTTCAACTCAGTAGCCTATTAAATCCTGGTTTCCTTCCATTTCCCCATCCTAATCAGATTTAAATGACAATAGCTAAGAACCTATTTTGTGATGAGTTAAATGAATGCCTTGGTGATCCTGGGCTCCTACAAACAGGTTGCTTTCCCAGGACTTGAACTACAGAAGTATGGGCAGCCTTTATTATTGGACAGTGAGCCCTTTGTGCTGCCTCCGACAGACATCACAAATGCATCATTTAATTCAAATGGTCTGAAACGTTCACCCCCATGCACTCTCCTCTGTATCAGTACATCGTGAGAACAGAACAGGATTACCTAAAATATTTTTCCTGTCTTCTGAAAGTCCCCCCACCCCACCCTTTTAATGTAGCTGGAGTATGCATGAGGGTGGAGGGGGTCAGAGAAGAGTAAAAGGCAAGAAGCATCAATATGCAGAATAACCTCCCTGTACCATGTATTGCAAAGTTTGCATTAATGTAGACTCTATGTAGCCAGGGTACTGGGGCCATTAATCAGTGCAAGTGGAGAGGAGCACAGCCTTTCGTTGAAGGAAGATTCCAGCTGCAACAGGAAGAGACTGAGACAGAAAGCCAGTTCCTATTCTGCAGAGCATCTTTTGAAAACCTTATTCATGCAAATGTAGGTGAATGATGATAGCGACATTTTATATAATACTTATTATTTATTGAGCATGTGCATGCTCACCACTCTACATGCATCATCTCATTTAAATTCACAAAAATCATAGGAGGTAGGTACCACCTGCTATTATTTTCACTTCACAGAACAGAAAACAGGCTTACAAGACTTCCCTTGGGATCACAGAACCTGTAAGGAGAGGATTCTCCCCTCTTCCTGGGATGTGGACATAACTCTTGTTTTCTGGGTTTGATAAACATGGCCTCCCCCTTCAGCACTCTGGGAGGGAGGGGCCAGGCGTTTGCTGGGCACAAAAGTGCCTATGCCTCAACCTCTGCTTCCCAGAAGGTGAAACTAGGGCAGGAAGACTGCAGTCAACTGCAGGGCAGTGAAGGACAATAGAGTCCTTGAAGAATTTACCATCAGACTGGAGAGGTGGGACTTCTCAGCTGGCCTGACGCAGGTCAGGAGGGAAGAAGTTGGCACGCAGTCCTGGATCTGAGATACTGTGGCTGCTGGAAACTGGCCTAGAATTTTTAAGGGCACTTTAGTAGCATCTTCTGGCTTCCTATTGTGAATGGCAAGTAAGTGAGATGTCTCTCTTCACCTGTGGATGGTCTACCCAGGGCCCACTGGATCTTGAATGTCACCACTTCCATCTTGCACACTCCCAAGAGGACTCCTGACACCCAGACTCATCTGTCTGCTTCTGGTGGACTCATGACTTCACTGTTAGTCCAATTGTCTTGCTCTTTCTCTATTCTATGATCCCAGCATCCTGGATCTGTTTGTCCACATACTCTGGTCCTACTTCTCCTGACCCATCAAAATGCATCGACTTGTTTTATTTTCCTTGGGGTCCTAATATTTTCAGTGTTTAAAAACCTTGATTAAGTAAGATGTGATTAAAAGTCAGGTGTGAAAAGACCCAGGAATTTAGGAACAGGATATCAGAGCAAGAGTGCTCTTTCCAGAGCACCTGACATAACTGATGACAACTCCCTGTTCTATACACATAAGACCTGACCTCCCTGTGTGTCTGCCCAGGACAAGGCTTGGTGGCATCTTCCCTTGGTCCTCTCTACGTGTGCAGCCTTGACCCCCAGATAGGCAAAAATGTGGTGAGGGGACACAAGAGCTTAGCTTGTGTCCTGTCTGGGATTGGGAGAAGAGCTGCTTCTCTGCATCTTCCCCCAGGAAGTTAATTAATAGAGAAGGGAGGGAAGCTTGGTTTGGAAGGCTGTAGGGTCTGTGTGCACTAAATGAGTTTGGCAACTGGGGTTAACAGATCTCATTTTTCATTGATGAAAGGATATAATAATTTCCATAGACACATTTTCAAGTTCATATCTAGATCTGGCCCATGCGGCTCATCAATTAGCCCAACTCCCCTGAGTAACCTGTGTTCCTAGAGGCAGTGACCAGCTGGGGCAAATTTGGGATATATTCCTGTGTATTCAATTAAAGTGGAGTGCCTCCCACACTTCAGACCTGCCTAGGATTCTCTAGGAAGGTTTTCAAGATTCAGTGTCCCAGTGGGTGACGTGGGTGCTCCATCAAAGAGCCCATCAGTGTGTGAAGAGCTTTGAGGAGATCATCAACTTTATACCAGGGAAGTTTCCCCAAACCATGGTAGATTCCAGAAATGTAAGGGGATTAGGATTAAAAATCTCTTGGGGCTGGGGATGTGGCTCAAGTGATAGCGTGCTTGCCTGGCATGCGTGGGGTGTTGGGTTCGATCCTCAGCACCACATAAAAATAAAAATAAAGATGTTGTGTACACCGAAAACTAGAAAATAAAAATTAAAAAATTCTCTTTCTCTTTCTCTCTCTCTCTCTCTCTCTCTCTCTCTCTCTCTCTCTTTCTCTAAAAAAAAATATCTCTTCCCCCTCAAATGTGTTAATCTTTGTCAGAATATTCTGGCAAAGTAGCTATAGTTTTTTAAGAGAAACTTCATTGCATTGTTTTTAAACAGTGAGGCTTATGCTATACCAGAAATTAGCAATTAACGTTTTCTCTGAATGCTTACTATAATATCCTGAGCTGGTTTCAGAGGGAATGACTATGTTATTATTATTATTTTCTTACTCCAACATTATAATTTGGATGTGTTTGTTTGTCTTTCCCTTCATTTTTTGTCTTTCCTCTGCCTTAGCTTTTCTTTTTCTTATATTTTTATTTATTTTAATTAGTTATATATGACAGTAGAATGCACTTTGATACATCATATATAACAGAGTATAATTTCTCATTCTTCTGGTTGTACATGATGTGAATCACACTGGTTGTAGAGTTATATATGTGCATAGGGTAATAATGTCTGATTCCTTGTACTATCCTTCCTAACTCCATACCCACTCCCCTCCCTTTACTCCCCTCCCTTTACTTCCCTCTACCTAATTGAAAGTAACTCTATTCTTCCCTGTTCCCTGGGATTGCAAATTGGTGCAACCATTATGGAAAGCAGTATGGAGATTCCTCAGAAAACTTGGAATGGAACCACCATTTGACTCAGCTATTCCACTTCTTGGTCTATACCCAAAGGACTTCAAGTCAGCATATTACAGTGATGCAGCCACATCAATGTTTACAGCAGTGCCATTCACAACAGTGAAACCATGGAACCAAGGTGCCTTTTTTGACCACGCCCTCTCTTCCTTTCACCTACTGTTGCTTTAGGAGAGGGGTCAGTAATAACACCAACCGGGCATGAGGCGGCGCTGACCTTCAACCTCTGCTTTTTCACTAGTTGGCATCCCTTTGTCCCACATCTGTCAAGGAAGGCTATTGGTTGGATTCTTGTAACTTTCCCTTTCTATGTTGACATTTCTGGTCCTCCTTGGCCGGTTTCTTATCTGTGGAAGTTCTTTCAAGAGGACATTTATGTGTGGTAATTTAATGTAGTTTCATTATGATAAGTGCTTCTAAGTAGATTTTTTTCTTATTGTGGGATCTTTAAAATGTGATTTGCCTTTATGGTATAATCATGTCCTCAAAAGCCCGAGTCTTCAGCACACACCGATGGTGACTGGTTTACTTCATCCTGAGTCTTTTGCAAAGGCTGCTGGGACTTCCATGTCTCTGAGTAGCATCATTTCCAACATGCTCTCTTAACGTTTCTTGGATTGCAGGCTGACCTGACGTGCTGTGCATGAGGAAAGCTTCCTCCAGCTGGGGGGCTGGCCTCCAGTTCCTCTCGGGCTCTTGCAGTTCCAGGCATAGCTTTCTTGAGGTTTGCTAGGAATCGTGGCCACACTGCACGTGCAGCTGGGGGTTGCAGTTAAAGGGAACACATACAAAGGGAGTGTTAGGGCTTAGCACAGGCTCACTATAGAAGTCCAATCCCATGTAGTGACTAGTTAACCATGAAGACTGGCAGCCCATGAAGGATGTGGCAGCTCCAAGCATCATTTAAATGCTGGAAAAATAGGTCAAGGTCAAGGTAGGTGGAGGAGATGCCTGTTAGATTGTATCTGCTCAATCCTACTGCTTTGAGAAGTAAAAATGTGGGTGTTTCTTTGACTTCTCCCTTGTCCCTGATTGACCAAAGGTGGACACTTGACCCAGGCTTGGCCAATCAGAGATTCTCCCATGAGAATTTAGAATTGGAATGAAGAAAGAGAGTCACTCCTCTGGATGTTTGGACCACACTGAAAGAGATACAACCTTGGTAATTTCCGCCAGGTAGAAGAAACAAACAAACAGAGAAACAAACTTATGTTTCAAGAAGGAAGAATGAGCAGGTATGTGTGTGTGTGTATGAGTGTGTATGAGAGAGAGGGTGCTGAGATTAGAGAGTGCCATGATACTGTTCCCAGTTCTTCTTCCTGGACTCTCTGAAGCCTGGTTACATTTCTGCCTCCAAGGTACCGTCACATAGCTTGGGTTAGTGTCTATAAGCTTTAAACAAGAGGCCTTTCTACAAGGTACTCTATTAGTCTACTTGGATAGGTATAAGCTGGAGGTCTATGTTGAATGAAAATGTTTCTTCCTATGCTACTGTGCCTGTCATTCATTCATTCATTCATTCATTCATTCATTCATTCAACAAACATCGAGCTCTACCTTGTGCTGGGCACTGTGCTAAGCATTTTGGAGGCTGGTAAACAATCCAGGCACAGTGCCTGACTTAATGGAGCTTATGGTTTGGGGAAGAAAGGTGATATATTGATTTCCTGTGGTTGCCAAATTAGTTACCCCAAACATAGATCCTTAAAATACTGAAATTTATCCTGTCACAGTTCTGGAGGCCAGAAGCCGAGGTGTCAGCAGGGCTGTTCTCCCTCTGCAGGCTCCCAGGGGCCTTCTCCTCACTGTTTCCCATTCTGGACTCTGGTTCCTTGGCTGTGACTGAGGCCCTCTGGTCTCTGCCTCCTAGGTCACACGGCCTCCCTTCCTTTCTGTGAGTCTCTTATAAGGACATTTTATTGAGTTTGTGGCCCAGAAGAATTTTGCAGGATGATCTGGTCTCAAGTTCCTTAACTTAAATGGCATGTACAAACCCTTCTTCCAAAGAAGGTCACATTCAAAGGTCCCAGAGGACACGGGCATATCTCTTTGGGAGTCTCCACTCAACCCATTACAAATGGTCAACAATTGTTAGGAGGGTGGAGCGTGTTAGAAAGTGGACTCACAGTGCTCAGGAAACAGGTGCAACAGTGTGCTCTCCGGGGCTCAGAGAAGGTGACAACAGTTGGGAGCAGAAGGCAGAGTAGGTATTAGCAAGATTGAGAGTTGGGGCAGGAGAGTGTTAGGAAAGGGCAGATGAGCACAGAGAGGGAGGCCTGAGAGGGCAGGCTCCTCCCAGGGAAGGAGGAAGGGTGAGCTTGCTGGAACAGAGAGGGTCGGTGGGGAGCAAAGGGAGTGGAGCCCTGTACCAACCCAGAGAGGTGATTTCCAGGGCACAGCCCACGTCCCTGTGCATAGAGCTTTGGACTCTGTGGTCTGGTTTTCAAGTGGAGGAATGCAGTGATCTGGTTTGCAATTTAAAACCATTTCCATGGCTATCCCTTTTACCCTCCCCAGTTTTTCCCAAGCCTGCAACACTGTCCCTGGGAAATCCCAGATAACACAGAGAAGCTTGGGCTAGGAAAGATGCATAGATTAGAGCCATCAAAGGCCCCCTGGTTTACATAGCCTCTGCATTACCCGCACCCCCCATGATCCTCTTTTGACTTAATTTTGGTTTTGAAAATTGTAAATGAGTGAAATATCACCTTAAGGCCTAAGGTACCAAAGGCGATTTAATATTGTGAAAAATAGGAGGCATCTTTGCTGTTCTGACATTTATTATTCCCGGGCTCGTTATTTTTCTTAATGATGCTTCTTTCTCCCCTGATGCTTATCGGTTTTAACACGTGCCATTTACCACCTCCGACCTGCTGATTAGGGGGCTGGAACCGGCTGACATCACTGTCAGGAAGGAGAGGAAAAATCTCACAGTAAACGCCAAGATGTTGCAGGGATAGCAGGTAGGAAAATCTGCAGCGCTTAGGAGAACCGGGGACTCAAATGAAATTCAGAGACTGGGGCGGCGACAGTGGGGGGCACCGGAGCCCCGCGTGGTGCGGGTGCCACGTGGCTGATTATTCAAATAGGCCGATGATTAACTCGGTTTATATTGATGCAAATAATCCTGCCGGAGCCTGCAACGGGCTAATGCATTTTGGAACTGTGGTTTTCCATTGATAGCGCAAAAAAAAAAAAAAAATAGTGTAGAGGAAAGCCATTTTCATAATATTAATAATGGGATTACAGAATCAGGTCACTTAAAGGAACAGCGCTGACTCAGCGAAAGCAGAGCCGAGCTGAATGCAGAGATTAGTACCGAGCAGAACCAAGTACAGACCTTCTGCAGCTATCTAATTGCATAAAACACACGTCCCCTTACCTTTTCCTTTTCAAAAGAGAAAGAGCTTTAAAGATGACTCTAGCTAAGTACAGTTCTCAGCCGAATTCCTGGGGAGGCCAGGAGCTGTCCAGCGTGCTGGGGAGCTCCTGCTCAAGCACTTCCCT
The DNA here is from genome assembly GCF_045843805.1 of Urocitellus parryii. Classification (NCBI taxonomy): domain Eukaryota; kingdom Metazoa; phylum Chordata; class Mammalia; order Rodentia; family Sciuridae; genus Urocitellus; species Urocitellus parryii. Next base: position 125,023,179 of record NC_135540.1, on the reverse strand, counting down.
CCCCCTCGGATTCTCTATCGGATTTACCTTCCTTGCCCATGGACTAGATTAATGCCCAAGTCCCAGAACAATGTCAGTAAATGCTTTTTCTAAATGAATGATTAAAATTTCAAATGGAGATCAATAAACACCCTCCGGAGGCAAGGCATAGTGTTGCCAGTGAAGATCCGGGGCTGAGATGAAATTCGGTGGAAATCTCTCAGGGCCTTGTGTTGAACAGAGTGGGCCAAGGGAGCTCCTGGGATTCTTGTTGCAGGAGAATTAGGGGAGACAGATCTGGAAGCCAAGGAGGCGGCTCTCTCAGTGGACTCTAAGAAAAGCCTTGGAAATAGCCAAGGGGGGGCGGGGGGCAATGAGGCAGACATGATGATGCTCCCTGCAATGTGTTTGTATAAAAGAGAACCAACCAGAGCATTTGGGGGATAGTAAAGTCCACGCAGAAAAGGACTATTATGCTGATATTAAAGATCATTTTGAAGGGGCGGGAGAAAGTGTTTATGGCTATTTAGTGAAGAAGTAGGTTATGAACAGTTTTTATTTGTTGTTGTTGTTGTTTTGTTAAGTGAACCGGCTCTCCTGGCTGCCCACTTATCCGGCCTGTTTTTTCCAGTCTTCTGGGGATCTTGGTGACTACTTGGAATAGTGTGGGCGTCCACCTGATGAGAGGCCAACTGCTTTTCCTTCTCAGTTGAAGGGAGAAACAAGGGAAGGATTACAGGGCAAGGAGGGACCTGATAGGGGATCAGTGGTGATTAGAAATTAATGCATGCCAAGCTTTTAAAAATGTGTTACAATACACATAACGGAAACGTTGCCATTTTGCTATTTTAAAGTGCATAACTCAGTGGTATTTATACATTCATGCTGTGCAACTATCATCACTATCTAGCTTCACACACACTTTTCTTTACCCTCCATGGAAACCCCAGGCCCACTCAGCAGTCACTCCCACCCCACCAGGGCCCCGGCGACCTCTAATCAGACTATGTTCTATTGCTTTTCTTCTCCTTCTCCCACTTTCCTTGACTATTAACCTTACTAGAATTTTTAGAATGATGGCAGTAGAGAACTTACCTAACTAGTTCCTTGGCACAAAGAAGGAGTGAAGGGACCACCATCAGTCAGTCTAGGCTCCAATTTTGACCCCATCTCCCCATGTATGGGTGGCTGTATTGTTTAGTGTCTGTGAATGAGGACTCTGGAGTAGAACAACCTTGGTTCAAATCCTGGAACCACCTCTTATTTTTAAGTCACCTCTACTCTTAGCCTCAGTTTTCTCATCTGAAGAATGGAAAGAGCAAAAAACCATCTCATTAAGTTTTTTTTTTGTGTGTGTGGGGGTGCTAAAGATTGAACTCAGGGGCACTCAACCACCGAGCACATGCCCAGCCCTATTTTGTATTTTGTTTTGAGACAGGTCTCACTGAGTTGCTTAGTGCCTCGCTTTCTGCTGAGGCTGGCTTTGAACTCGTGATCCTCCTGTCTCAGCCTCCCAAGTCACTGGGATTACAGGTGTGTGTCACCATGCCAGTTCACCTCATAATGTTTTAAGACTCGAATTATTTTGATCAATGCTTAGAACAGACCTAGCCATTGGGGACGTGCACAATGAATGTTTGCTGTTACGGTGATAGGACTTTCTGCAGGTATTTCATATCTTGGACATCAAGCTCCTGGACAGTGAGAGCATAAAACTGGCAATTTTGCTGTGGGGACTGAATGAGTTACAGTTTGTAAGTTGGTCATCTGGTTGCTACTGTGTCGGGGATGTTCTATCTGGTACTGTCCAGACCCTGTTGCTTTTCAGTCTGAGCAGGCCCGGGTGCTTGGAAAGTGTCTCACCTGGCCTAACCTCTCAGGGCCTTCCCCATCACCCCAGCAGATTTCTTTGTCCATGTAATGATTTCTCCCTGTCCTTGTTCAATTTGGGACCAGGGCTGAACCCAAGTCTCCATAGGGATCTGTTCCCATTTGTAGTTTCTTTTTCTAATTTGCATTTTGGCTAATGCAGACTTCTTTCTTCCTCCCCTATTCCAACTCTATTGGAGATGGAAGCCCCTGGAGGCTGAGGCCAGGGAGTGAGGCAAGGCGAGTCACTGAGACCTCACCCTGTGCCAGACCCTGAGGGCCATGTCAAAGTTCTGCCCTGGCCTTCAGGGCCTCAGTTGGCCAGCCTTGCCCAGCCCTTTGTTCTATCTGCCCCTCTTACCTCTCTGCTCCCTCAGCATCCTCCTCTGCACTGGGTACTTTGCTTGTCTCCAAACCTGCCAAGCTTGCACACTCTGGGCCTTTGCCCTGGTTCATCCCACTGTTGGGAAGGCTTTCACCAATATCCTCATAGCTGGCTGCTTGTCTGCATTTTGGCTTTATCTAAATTCATCCTCTTAGAGAGATGTCCTCTGATCACCCTGCTTAAAACGCTCCACGTCCCTCCTTAGCCCCTTCCCTGCTTGATCTGCTTTCCCAGCTCTTAGCTGATATGACTTTCTTCCTGTGTCCATGTTTGTTTCTTACTGTTAATGGTCTCCCTCTCCTATAAGATTACATACTGCACAGGGCAGGGCATTGTTAGTCTTCTTTGTCCTGTACTCCTCGTTTCTGGAATAGTGCCTGACACATAGTAGATCCTCAATACACATTAAAAAACTAAGCACTAGTGTAGGGGCATGAGGAACCCCCTACCACTAATTTTTGCTGAAATGAATGCACCACTGGAGAAAAAGCATACAGGTAACATGCATGAGGGCATCGCAGGAGATGAGTGCCAATAACCCAACAAGAAACTCACACTCTCATAGTGGAAAGAGAAATACAGGTACAGGCAATTTAGAGATGTAGAAAGTGATTTTTAGGCCCACAGGACAGATAATGGCCTGGGACCGAGTTCCTCTTTGCTCTGGGGGAGGTGGTGACAAATTATGGGACTGTGAGGGGCAGACTTCACAGCAAACACGTTGTCTTATTATTAAAGTTTCCCAAGTGAACTCTCAGAGCTGTCTCAGAAGAGTAGAGGAGAAATCTGGGCATAAGGAAGGCTTTTAGTCTCTTTTCTTCTCTGATGGCTAAACTTTCTTGGTTCTCTCATGATATTCTTAGAAAAGGGATTTAAAACAATTGCTTTCCTTCTGGAAAGGAAATTTCCCTTAGTCAGAAAAGAGAGCTTCGGAGAAATTCTGTCCCTGCCCTTAGAGAGAGAAAGAGGATCAGAGATGGTCAAGAGAGGGCGGGTGGAGTAGGGGAGGCAGTGGGAAGGTTAGGAAGACCTTAGTTCTGAGACTCCCGCATGTCCAAGCCCCACAATTTGGGGTATTGATTTCTGAGTTCCAACAATGGTAATTGTATTAGTCAATTCTCTGTTGCTGTGACAAATGCCTGAGGTAAGCAACTTAAGAAGAAGGAAAAGTTTAGTTTGGCTCATGGTTTCCAAGGTTTCAGTCCAAGGTCAGTTGGCTCTGCTGTTTTGGGGCCTGTGGCGGCAAGCACTTGGTGGAGCAAAGCTGCTCATTTAATGGTGGTCGGAAAGCACAGACACAGAGGCGGGAAAGGGGCTGGAATCCCATTATTCTTTTCGGGGCATTCCCCCAATAACCTAACTTCTTTCCACCATTCCCCACCTTCTGAAAGTCCCACCATCTTCTTACTGCACCACAGGCTGGCAACCAAGCCTTTAGCATATGGGTTTTTGGAGGACATTGAAGATCCAAATCATAACAGCAGCTAATAATGTTAAGAAAGAGAAATGAAGTGCTGACAGCCAGGAGCCAGCCCGGCATTCAAAACAGGGCCATGGTGTTCTCCTCTGAAACATGAACACTCGCAAGGAACATTAACAGCAGACAAGGCCATGCTGGGACCCTGAGGGACCACTACCGAGACAAGATTGAGAGCACAGAAAATGAGGACATTGCCCAAGCCTCAGAAACGACCAGCCATCCCTCCCCTGTCAGGACAAATGATTGCTACTTCTTCAGGTCGCCCAGCTCTTCCAGCCTCCACGGTGGGAACTATTTGAATACCTAATCACAGAAACACTCCCTGTTCCTGACACCCCAGAGTCTCCAACTCTGACCGGGGTGGTGTCAGGCAGAGAAAGAGGGAACATTCTATGATCAGGTCTCAATCTTTCAGTGAGCCTGTGCCCTGGGCTATGGCCTTCTCTGCTGCTTCTTCTAGCTGTTCCCAGATTATAGCCCCATTTCTTGAACCCTCTCCACAAATCTCATAACAAGAATTTTCCATTACTGTCTGGCTGAGATGGCCCACAGTCTCCCCTAGTGTGTAGCAGTGACTCCATAAACTCAACCCTAAGTGCCTTCCCAATGGTCTTTTGGCCACAGAATACAAGTGCAAAGCCAACAAGTGCAATCCAGAGAGGAAAGAACAAAAGAAAATTACCCTCAGCAAGTAAGGACAGCACTGGAATTACCTGAAAAAGTAATGCTGTCCTCAAAGAAGCAGGGATTTTATTCAGAGAGCATGTACATATTCACATTGGAGAGCACACATAGGGGCAGGCACATTTCTGAGCATGCTCCGTTTAAGGTCATAGTTCAAAATGGGAAGGTGGCCAACACTACTTCTGGGCAAGCTCAGTTTAGGCTCATAGAGCCATGTTTACTCTAGGTGCCTAGAAGAACCAGTCAGAGTGGCTGGGGTTCCTTGACTGTTCTTAAAAGATTCTCTAAAAGATTTAGCTGAAACACAGAGAGAGGATAATTGGAAGGTGTGCTAGTGTAGGACTTTGCTCTTAAAGGTGCCTGTCTCATCAGCTAATTTTGATACTAGTCAGAATTATTTTGTCATTATGGACTTGGACATTCAATAATCTCTCCCAATTTTGAGTTCTTGACAAATTTGAGATATTTCCCACAAATATATCCTATCCAACCAAAGAAATGGAACAGGACGGAAGGCCTCTTAAGCACACTGCTAGAGGTCACCTGCTAGTCCAGGAGGCAACTATTGATGGCCCATCAATCAGTAGCTGGGCCATCTCACCAGAAAGCCACCAGCCACAGCAGGCAGAGCCATGTGGCTCTGCCACAGAAGGACATAGGCTCACAAACCAGATCTTTGTTCTTAGATGCACCTGGCATCTTCTGTCACTTTCCTGGGATGTCACCATGGCTGGATCACTGAAGGAGCAACCATTCTCTCCCTATTTGTGTAGGAGGCCCATGATGCCACCTCTTTCTGATACATTTACCTGCCCAGTCAACAGACATCTCTTGAAGCCTCCTAAAGGACAGGCCTTGTGCACTGGGAGACATGGACAGGAGGGAGTGGTAGCGAGTGAATGGGGAGAGGAAGTAGCAGAGAAACCTTGCTGGAATTCTTTTGGTAAGAATTTGCCTTTGAGCAGAGACTGGAGAATTCCATTCCTACCCAGAAGATCTGAGGGGCAGAGGGAAGGAGGCGAATGAGGAGAGGACACAAAGGCTGGAGAGGACCTGCAGTCTCCTGGGAACAGTTCTGTCTGGTGTCTTGCACAGAGGGGAAATGCACGTTAGTGATGCTTTCACCTTGTTGAAACCACCAGGACCCTCTTTCTTCCATGATGGTGGCCTTGTGGTTGTGTTCATTTAGGCACCTGTTTGGGGCACTGTATAGACATTTCCCTTGGCTCTGCTCCTGGGACACACACACACACACACACACACACACACACACGTGTGCACGAACTTGGGGTGGCACAATTTCCCAATAGCTCAGCTAAGGCAAGCCTAGCCACCTTCAGGATACAGGGAACATTGGGCTCCTTATTTTTAGCAACCAAGGTGGAATACAGTTAGCAGAGGGTGATAAATATCCCTTTATTCTAAATGTTTCACAATAATGAAAAAGCAGCCTCTGTCCTAAAATCGGCCATTCTTTTCAATGTAATTTTTTTCCCTCTCGAGCAGACAAATTGGCTAAGTCAGGGCGGGCAGACGTGGCTTTCATCAGCCCTGGATAGATTTGGCGGTGGCTGGCCCAATGGGGCGTGCAGACTTCCCGGCTGCGATCTCCTGTACACATTTATCAGGAAGCCTGCGCGGGGAAGCGCGGCTGGAGGGAAGCAGCCCAGAGAAAGCATTCACCTTTGTAAGTAAATAATTCCCAGCCCGGAGGGCTGCTGGGATGCGGTACAGAGCCCCCACCAAAGGGCCTCCACCGGCTGCTTCATTTACGCACGAATCGAAGCATTTAGCAGGGATCCTACCGCTCATTAAGGCTAAGGAGGCGGGGCCTCTCTGACCGCAGGGGCGGAGCTGCGCTCCAGGACTTCAGCGCTTTCCAGCGCCTGTTACGTGGCCTCGGTATCAGAGCACCGCTGGCTGCCCAAGGCATGGAAGGGGCGGGCGCACAGGTGTACATTTGCTCAGGTGCGCTTCTCCTGTGATTATATTTGCCTGACTGATGTTTAAAGTGGTTCTTGCTCTGAGGTCCACCCAGTGGAGACTTGTCAGCTGCCAAGGACACAGGTTCCCTTGCAAGGGAAGCTCAGGGGGCTACCTGCTCTCCCCGCCAACTTGAAAAATGAATAGTTTTAGGTTTATAGAAAAATTGAAAAGAGTTCACCTTGCATTCCCCTGCAACCCTCCCAACCCGGTTTTCCCTGTTATTACCATGTTGCCTTGGTATGGTGCATTTGTTACAATTGATAAACCAATGATTGGTTCACCATTATTAACCAAGGTGGGTAGAGTATGTTAGGGTTCCTTCTTTGTCCTCCAGTTCTATAGGTTTGGCCAAATGCATGATGTTCTTGAACCGCCACTACAGCATCGTGTTCTACCCAGGAGCTAGTGTCCCCTTGGTAGCACCAGGCAGGGCTTCTCTGCCAAGCAGTGCCCAGCTGGAGCCTTGTCTGCAGTCTGTATGAGGCTACAGGTTGTTTGAGTACAATTACATTTGTCTTTGTAGGGTGGGAAAAGCAGAGCCTGTCTCAGACCAAAAGAGAGGCATCCTAGGGGCTGGGGATGTGGCTCAAGCGGTAGCGCAATCGCCTGGCATGTGTGCGGCAAGGGTTTTATCCTCAGCACCACATACAAACAAAGATGTTGTGTCCACCAAAAACTGGAAAATAAATATTGAAATTCTCTCTCTCTCTCTCTCTCTCTCTCTCTCTCTCTCTCTCTCTCTTAAAAAAGAAAAAATAGAGGCATCCTAACCCCTCCCTTGGCTAGGAGAGGTACTGAGTTCCCTCCCAAGATCTTTGCAGCCTGCTGTTTCTCAGCTTAATGTCCCTGGCATGGGTGTCTTGGGCTCTTTAGGGCAGTGTATGCATTTACACAGGGATTTGGATGATGCCAAGTCTCCCATGGTGTGGACAGGCATCATCCAATTGGACTAGTGGCCAAGGAGCTGGCCTGTCCTGCACAGCCCAGAATGCAGTGATGTGCATTAGTGGTGTTGAGGACTCGGCTCCCATGCGGCCACTGGGCCTTGAAGAGGTCTCTGCAGTGGTCCTGCTCTAGGGTATCTCAGTGTTTCCTGGGTGGGGCCCCCTCTTTTTCTCGGGCAACCTCCTCTGCATACTCTTATCTCTACAGTATTCATTCCTCTTTTCTTTCTCAGTGGAGGCTCCCAGGAAGGGGCAAGGCTGGTGCACTTTGGTGAGGAGGCAGCTGGTAATTCTATCTGCATCTTCCCCTTAAGATGGAAACTTCTCAGTGCTTTCCTGAGGCTTGCAATCAAGACTTACCAAGCACCACAGGCTAATGTGGGAAAATCAGGAAGGGTGCTATCTGTGCTTGGGATACAGCAGAATGGAGAGTCCTGGCTTGAAGATGTGACTTCAAGAAAGCAAGTGTGAGCAGAAGAGGTACAGGCTCAGGGGTCCGAAGACCAGTTGGTAAACTGCAGCTGTGACTGCTTTTCAGAACAGGCAAATGCTCCCTAAAGGCCCCAGAAATGGGATGGAAAGAGAAACTCCTAAAAGACTCAGCATGGGTCTCAGACTACCTTGGATGGGTATGGAAGTATTATCCAAACTGGAGAACTCCATAGGCCCATTTTACTGATGAGAAAACTCTGTTTTTGAGATGAAAAGAAAACAATCAAGAATATAATATTGTGAAGTGCTGAGATTGGAACCCAGGATGATGGACTTCCCTAGCCTCTGTTTTCCCCATGGCATTTTGGTGGTGTCTTGCAACTGGCTGGAGTTACCAGAGGAGGTGGAATTTTCATTAAGTCTTTAAAAAGGATTCATAGAATGAGCACAGGTACAGAAGTTGAACATGATAAAAGCAGCCAATGCTTGCTGAGCACCTACTATGTGCTAGGATAGTTCCAAGAGTGTTGTTCTCTGATAATTAACACATTCAACCCTCAAAACAACCACTTATTAATATAATTATCTTCTTCATCTTCAGATGAGAAAGCTGAGCTTCAGAGAAGTGATTTTCCCAGGATGAGTGGGTCCAGAGTCTTATTCTGAGTTGTTCCCAAGCCCATTAGGGTCTGTGGTGTAACTGCGACAGTTTCTGTTGATTGAGCACCACTGCACGAGGGAGGTTCCAGATACTTCCTGATGCTTTCTCCTCACCCCAAACTCTGTGAGGCAAGGTATGTTTATTTCAGTCTTACAGACAAGGAAGCTGAATCTCAGAGAAGTTAGACAATTTATCTCAGGTCACACAGCAAGTAGGCAGCACAGCTGAGGCTTGACCACAAGTCTATCCAAATTAAAAGCTTGTATTCTTCCTTATATGTTAGTGGCTTCTATGCCTGGAAGCAAATCTGAACTGCCCCTGGGAGCATTTCTGAAATACAAATTCCTGTACCCACCCCTGGAGAATGATTTAGAAGCTTGGCACAAGCCTGGCTTTCAGCATTTTGTAGAAGTTTCCAGTAATGAAAACCCTTGCACCACAGCACAGAGCAGTGAATGTGGGATCCTGAGACAGGATGAAGGCTGCAGCAGCCTGTGCCGGGAGGGTGATCCTGAAATGAGGTGGGAACCTAGTCTTCCTTGTTCTCATTTCCTCTGATGTTGGTTTGCTGGGCAACTGCTGAGGAGACAGTGATACCATCTGTTGCTTGGTTTCCATACATATAAGATCAGTGGCCAATGCAGGTGTCTTCTCTGTTCTAATTGGAGTGGTAGAGGATGAATCTAAACAGATGTATCCTCTACAGACTGTTTGGATGGCTTTAGAGAGAGTGTGCCCAAGAGGAGGGAGTTGATGTTTGCAGAACTGGGCTGCAGGCAGGAAGGAGAAAGTCAGGCCAGTTCTCTTCTCTTATAGCTCTTCGATTTCCCAGTCTGTAGCATGAGCATGTTGAATGATCAGTGTGTCTGAGAGCATGATCCAGAACTTTCTGCACCTAAAATACTTGAACAACTTGTTAAAAATGCAGATTCCATTCATATAGAAACCCCATGAGAGCCAGCACCTATTTGTTCAATACCAAAACCCCAGGCCAGGAGCAGAGATTGGCATTGTTAAATATGTGCTGAATGAACGAACTGATTCTTGGACGCCACCCCAGACCTACTGAATGGCATCTTTAGATGGGGCTAGGGATCTTAATCTTGAATAAGAGCCACAGGTGATTCTTACTGGTAGATGAGTATTGAGAATTATTTGAGTCCCACAGTTATCCACCATTTTCCTGGTATTAGCTTAGCTTGTTTCCACATCAAATCTACAGCTGGGTCCTATGGTGATTTCCCTTCAAAAAGGAGGAAAAGAGAAAACAGCTGAGAAGTTCCCATTTTTATCAACAGTTGGGGAAGGTCTCCCACCAGTCTTTCCTCCTCTATCCTACTAATATGTTGGGGAGTGGCTGGGCCTTGAGACCTGTGCAGATAGAACAGTTAGAGCCAAGCTTGAGCTGGGGAGAGAGGCATGGCCAGGACGATGGCTTGCATGGTGCTGCTGTGGCTCTTTGACAGCCTCGTTGGGTGTATGATTTCATTTCCCTGTGGGCCACACTACCTTCCTTGTAGCTGGGGTGCAGGCTACATTGCAGCGTTGCTCTGTGGCCCATTCCTGTTTATAAAATGACCCTGATAGTTCAAGTTCACATGGAGATCTGAATCCTTCTGTGAGCTGCTTCAGTAGAAAGCAGATCCAAAATCAGAAGCCACTTTGTTGACTTGTCACGAGAGGCCAGGGACAAAATAGAAATGCAGATAGAAATCTGCATTTCTATCCCTTCTGCATGGCAAATCAGTCCTGCCTTCCTGTCTGTAGTAGGACCCCAAGGGAATGCGATCACCATCCAGAAGGTGGCTTGGTGAGGTCCTGGAGTCCCAGTAGGGGGCATTTTGGTGTTTTTCTCAACTCTGGCTGAACATCAGGCTGCTGGTGGTCCAGGGGGGAACTTCGAAAGAAACAAATGCCTGCTCCACCCCATACTGATTTAATGGGAACCCCTGGGGGTGAGGGTAGGGAGCTTATATTTTTGAAAAGGTGTCTTCGGGACTCTGATGCACAGGCCGTTGTGCAAACAGCCAGTTACATGAAGCGGATGTTCAGTTGCTTTTTAAGATCACTTCCTCTGGGTTTTCTTTGCTCTATCAAATGTCGTGTGTGTGTTTTTAAAATTTAATTAATAAACTTTATTTTTTTAGAGCAGCCTTAGATTTATAGAACAATCAAATGGAAAGCAGAGAGAATTCCCACCTACTCTAACCCCTGCCTCGCCTCCCTCAGCAAAGCCTGCTTTCAACACAAATCCCCATGACTTGCATTGACAAGAGGGCAAGCCTCAGATTTCCTCTCTGTGAAGGATGCTTGCTAAACTCACTCTGCACTAACCTAGTGTTGGTGACACTTTTGCTGCCTTGGCTTCCTTATGGTCAGTGTCATAGGACACTCCCCTCTGCCTCGCTGCAAGTCAGCTTGCAGGATTTCTGGTGTGTGCTCATGGCAAGACCTTCCTGTGTCCGAGATGCATCTGCAGAGCAGTCTACATGAGTGTGCACAGAGAAGAGAGCTCAGTGATAGATTTTAAAGGAATCATGTTCAAATCCCCTTGAAGCAGAGGAGTCATCCCTCTACCACCCATTTTGCTTCCATTTTTTTTTTTTTCTAAAATTTTCTCCGGCTTCCTATAAGTCTTATTTTCAGGTGATTTCTCAGCTTCTTAAATATAACAACACTTCACTAGGGGGCACTTCAAGACTGAAAAAGAAAAAAAATAATAAATCCTAGCAACTAGGTGACAATAGATTCTACTTCACCATTAAGTAGGTAAACAGTCCTGCACAAAACAAAACATAAAAAATACATAAGGAATTAAATATGTATTTAGCTGAAACTGTGATTCAATTTCTGTAGGTTGTTTTTGTATGTCTGTTTTCTTGAGGCTGGACATGGGAGGAAAGTGGCATTTTTGAACTTCCTGGCCATTTTGACTTGAGGATTGGAATAAAAATAATAACGATCATGATAATAATAACAGCCTCTTCATCTGGTTTAAGATGAACGCTTTGCTTAACACAGTTCTCCCAGTGCAGCTGAATGTTTGAGGCTTTTATTCAGAAACTACAGTTAAGAAATGTTTTCTTTCTCAATCTTAATGGAGATCTTAGTGAGGACCTACCAACTTCCTGTTGCAAGACTACTGGAAGATTTTCTCTGGAGAGGAGATCTATAGGGACCTGACTACTAGACCTGGCCCCTTCCTCTCCAGTGGTGCAACTTTGGACAAGTTACTGATCCTCTTTGGTCCGTAGTGTCCTCCTTTGTAAAATTAAAGTACTGGACTAGGAAATCATTTAGTATTTAGTATCTCTCTAGTGTTCAGTCTGACGTGGTATCTCCCAGGCAATCTCCTTGGGGTTGGATTGTTTGCAGTGCACTTTTCCTAGATTTTCACATGAAAAGTTTAACTAAATGTAGCTATGGGGAGAAAGATGGACAGACAGAGGTGGGTTTGAGTCTTGGCTTTATGCTTGCTGGCCACCTTGGGAGCCTTATGGGTTGAAGCGTGTCCCCTACAAGATGTTCAAGTCTCAGTAGTTGTGAGTGTGCCCTTATTTGGAAATAGAGGCTAACCAGATGATCAGTTTAAGTGAGATTGTTAGGATGGGCCCTAAACCAGTGTGATTGTGTCCCTGTAAAGAGGGGAAGTTTGGCCTGAGATAGACACACATGGGGAGAATGGCACGGGATGGTGAAGGCAGACACTGGGGTGGTGCATGCACAATCCAAAGAGCACCAAGGATGTCTAGCAACCCCAGAAGCTGGGAGGAAGCTTGGAACAGATCTCCCTCCCAGCCCTCAGAAGGAACCAACCCTGTGGCAGTGAATTGTCTACTGATTTCTGAAGTTCCACAGTCTTCCTGGTAATGCAGCCATCCTGGAAAGGTGAATCATACCTTCTCAGAGCCAAGTCTGTCTGTTGTTGCCTTACTGGAATGGACCCAGCTCCACCTCCTGTCTCTTAAGCAGATAAGTGAGTGAATGAATGAACGATTGAATGGGGCTATCAGGACAGATAAACAGCCCTTGGCCCTAAGCTGCAGGCATAACAGGGTAGAAGGAGCATAGGTTTTAGTGTACTAGTGGATTCCAGCCCCCAGGCCTAGAGGACAAGCAGTTTCTGTTATTTTTAAGCTGACTGCTTTGTGGCACTTGGTTACGACTGCCCTAGCGAACTAATGCAGGAGGGTATTTGACCTCAGCCTCCCCACTGTAGGATGAGAGTGATGGTTACCCCAGTTGATGTATGGGAAAGCCACTAGCCCCCAGGGCCTGCCAGCTGGTGGGGGCTTCTCTGATGTTAGTTGTTGCTTAGAAGGGATAAAGGAATAAAGCTCAGAAGTTCAGGATAGAAAGGAGAAGGAACTCCCATATTAGGCACCCATTAGGTGCTGGAAACTTTACATATTTATCTTTAGATCTGACTAGTCACCATTTTGCTGCCAAGGGAATAGGGACTCCATAAGGTAAGCCATTGCTGAAGGTCACAGAGCTAGGAAGTGGTGGACATCACACTGTCTGATACCAAAACCTGTGCTCCTGTTACCCTGTCATTCTTGCTGTTAGGGCCAACTGCTGTTTACCCTGCCGTGATGTGATAGCTCCATCCATTCATCAATCCATTCATTCATTCACTCACTCATCGGCTCAAGGGACAGGAGGTGGAGCTGGGTCCATTCCAGTAAGACAATGACAGACTTGGCTCCCAGAAGACATGATCCAACTTTCTAGGATGGTTGAGCTGCCCAGAAGATGGTGGAACTGCAGAAATCAGAGGACTATTTGCTGCCACAGACCAGAGTGAGTCTGCTTAAGGAAAGCAGATCCCAGAAGCCAAACTGTGAGTAGTTTGTAGAACTGTGTCATTCACTCTTGTCCTGCTTCCTCCCTGAATAAACGTGCTTGCACTGCTCTCAAACCTATTAGCAAATGACTCAAAAACCAGGCTCAGTCCTGGTAAAAATCTGTCTACCAAATTTTCTGCTGTTGTCCTGTTCTTGACCCGGGGCGTCCCCTTTGTGAGTCTTCCCATCCCCATTCTTATCCTTCCACCCACCCACCCTCAGTTACCGTTGCCTGAACTTTGTCTTTGTTCTGAGGCTAGAGATGAGCTGGAGAGGAGGCTCTGTCAGGCACCCAGGCTGTTGCAATACTGTGGCATGTGGGTGAAATGGCAAAGGGCATTCAGTAAGGCATTGGGTGGGGGCTATTCAGGAGGGCTCCCTGGAGGAGGGGACACCAAAGAGTAGTAGGATGCAAAGTAGCAGCATTCAAGGCGCAGGGGACAGTCTGTGCAAAGTACTTATAAATAATTGGGAATAGCTTGGAATGATTGGACAGAATATGTGAGGGGAGGAGGGAGTGAGAGAAGGCTGGAGTCCTCATGCATTTCAGAGCTACCCTAAAAGTAACCATGAAGCCCACCTTTTAGAAAACCAGTTCCAGAGGTCTCCTCTGTTGTACTTCCTATAGCTCTCGATTCCCCTCAGTTGAACTTTCTGGGTTTATGGAGTCACACATTCCTCCATCCTCCTATCAACGATGTCTATGTGGTGCCTACTCTCTGCCTGGTCTGCGCTAGCCCCTGGTGGTGATCCATCACACCAATGACAGGGGTGATGATTCATGTGCTCCTTCTTAGGTAAAGCATTTTTAAAACAAGCCAAAGATTTTTACGGCCAGCTGCAGGAGAACTGTTTGGGGATAGTCAGCCATCCCTCCTTGAAGAAGACTGTGATGCGTCGTGGCTGCCTGGCATTCAGTGGTTCTGGCCTCTTCCCCATTCCCAGCCTCTCATGGCCTAGGCGAGGCTGTTGGAGATGTTTCCTTGTGGCATTCGTCACCTCTGGGCCTTCCAGAAGGACAGGTGTACGTTGGCTGCATCCTGCCCAGGTGGAGTGTTCTTGGCAGCTTGAGGGTGTCCCTGACAGGAAGTCTCTTTGGGGACAGTTGTGGACATCTCTATCCCAATATGGTCTCATTTGAGCCACTGACTTAAAGGATTCTTTTTTTTTTTTTTTTTTTTAATATTCCTGAGCTGTCCCCATGTGTCCCGGGGTATATTAATTTCTTGGAACGGCCATAACAAACTACTGCAAATTGGGTAGCTTAAGGCAGCAGAAATGCATTGCCTTATGGTACTAGAGAGTCTAGGTGTTGGCAGGGCTGCAGTTTCCTGGTAAGTTCTAGACTTGCCTCTTTCAGCTTCTCATGGTTACAACGTCCTAGGTGTTACTTGGCTCGTGTGAGCATAACTGCAGCCTCTGTCTTTGTCTTCGTGTAGCCTTCCCCTGTATGCCTGAGTCCAGTCTATCTCCTTATAAGGAAAGACACAAGTCACTGGATTTGGGGCCCATTCTAAACTAGAATGTCCCTATCTTAACTTGATCACAGGCACAATGACCCAGTTTCCAAATGAGAGCACATTCACAAGTTCCAAGGGTTAAGATTTCAACAAGTCTTTTGGGGGAAACCCATTGAACCCACAATAGTGGACATGAGAAGCAAAGCTTTGTTTTAGAGGGTCTCAAGGCAGATTTCCTTCCCTTGTACAAGAAGCACACAGGCCCAGGATTCTCTCAGCACTTGGAAGGCTGGGAAGACTTGCTCTCTGTGCAGGAGCTTGATGCATGACTGCAGAGACCCTGTCAGTGGGTCCTGAAGTCTGGGCAGAATGGCTCTGTTGAATTCCAGGTGTGAAGAGAGAGAAAGAGAGAGTCCATCTCTTAATGAATTTCCAGTCCTTTTTGAGGATCCCTACCACAATAAGCTCCTCTGTGGGCAGGGAGGGCTGCCTGATGATTGTAAGTATGTGATTCCATTCCTGAGTGTTGGCTCTGTTCTGCCTACCTGCCCTTTCTCATTTTCCCGGTTAGTTCCAAGTGACACTTCCAGGCTGTCTTAAGGTTTGGTCAGTGGGTCTGGGAAGTGGCAGATGTGCCTTGACTACAAATCAGGTTGGGGGAAGCAGACATTTCTCTGCACTGAGTTGGGATCAAAAGCAATCAGGGACCAACGGCTACCAAGTGCAGCATCCCTGATGTACAGCCAGCTGCCATTGTGCCTAGGATGGTTCTCATCCATTGGTGTGAACCTTCTAGAAATGTCTAGAATACAGCTGGAGTTGTATATGTGACCCGAAGCAAAGAAATTACTTTTGCTTCTCTGAGTCAGGTGCTTATTAGATCTTTTCCATAAAACAAACTTTATTTTGATGGGTTTCTTTTGAGTGTCTTCTCTAAGCACATTTCCTATCATTAGGTTTCAGTTTTGAAAACATTACCTCTTCCCAGTTCCCCTGAGCATGGAGAGCCCTCGGAAGGTGAAGGTGAGTGCAGGTTAGACTCCCCTGGCGTTGGCAGCGAGTGAGTCGGGAGCACGTTTCCCCTTAGCCCAGCAACTTTCCGACGTGGCTCCACAGACTAACTTGGCATTTCCCACCTGGGCTGGGCCGGCCTGCTCCCCACCAGAGCACTTAGGAGCCCTGCAGAGATGTTAAGTACTGAGGGGTACAGGACGTTCTTGTTGCTGTGCTCCGCAAAGCCGCCTGCTTTTTACAAACACATTAAACATTAATATCTACAGAATGGGCAGTTTTATAGTGCACAAGCGTGCGTTTCCTGGACACAGATTTATTTATTTTTTATTAATGTAACCTTAGCATGCCACATATTTCTCACCGAGCTCCAGATCTGAAAGGCCTTGGCTAGACCCGATGAATACTTTATGATTCCATTTAAGACCAAGGGAACCAATAAACTCACCCCCATTTACATTTCAGAGGAGTCTCATAAGTAATGCATGCATGCATGCTGCTCGCCCCCAGCTGTCCCTGACTGCCTTTAATGCCTCATCACATGTGTGACCTTTTCAGGAGACAGAGAACAGAGAAGTGCTCCCTTCAAACTGTTTTCTTTTTCTTCCCTCTACTACTTGAAACTCACTCTGTGGCCGTGAATAGATAATCCTGAAGAGCGAGGCCCCAGGCTCTGCGGAGCTCTCTCTTCTTGCTCCCTGGCTAAGTGGCTCAGGTCTGTGGCTTCGGTCCCATCTCTCAGCAGAGTCTTCGAGAAGTGTGGCCACAGCCCTGAGCTGGACAACTCGAGGTTGGAATTTCTTATATTCTGGAGGGCATTACAGTTTTCCTATCAGACCTGACATTTCCAAACCAAGATCCCTAGGCTGACTTTCATGATATTCTCTTCATTTCTGTCCATGCCTGACTTTGTTGAGTTAGCTGTCATGGAAAGCTAGGAATGACTTACTGTCCCTCTCTGTCCCATCCTTCCTGATATTTTCAACTACAATAAGTTTATCAGGATATTATCCTTGTTAAGTCAAGGAGCATCCATATACCCATATGTATTTATATGTTATGTGGATGTCCTACTTTATCTATAATGCATGTTAGGATGCTTGCTCTTACCACCATCGAGTAAGGAAGCCCAACTGTGTGGAGAGGCTGTGTGACATTGTTTCTCCAACTTCCTTAGCTAGCTAAGGTGCCACCTGCCAGCCAGCATCAGCTTCATCTTTGGTTGACTCTTCTTGCTTAAGAACAAGTTGTATCAGTTACCTTTGCATTGCTGTGAATAAAATTGACAAGAACAACTTTACAGGAGGTAAGATTTATTTTAGCTTATGGTTTCAGAGGATTCAGTACACAGTCAACCAGTTCCAAGGAAGAAACATCATGGCGGAAGGATGTGGTGGAGGAAAACTGATCAGCTCATGGCTGTGTGGGGGTGGGGGGAGAAAACAGGGACAGATAAAATCCCCAAAGGTATGCTCCCAGTAACTCCTTCCTATAGCCACACCCCATCTGCCTAAAGTTGCCAACTAGTAATCTTTTCAACTCATCAGCCCTCACAATCATTTCACCTCTGATCATTGCTGCATTGTCTTTGGGGGACATTCCTGATCCAAACCATGATACCAGCCTGGAGGAGATTCCAGCCTTCCACCTTTGAACTGCCTCAGGGACATGAGTAGAGCAGAGGGGAACTGTCCCCACGGAGCTCTGCCTGAACTGCAGAATCATCCACCAAGCTAACCATTACTATTATTTAAAGCCACCGTTTGGTGATAGATTTTAATACAATAAGAGATACGTGGAATGTTCTTTATCCCCTTATACTGTTGGCTTTTAAAAATGATTTATCACTATTTGGAATTAGTTATCTGCCTATTTGTCCACCTTTCATTTTCTCCATTAAATAACAATTCCAGGATGAGAAGGACTTTCCTTTTCTTATTTATTATTTTACCTTAGTGACTGCAGGAGCACTTGACATACAGTGGGCACTTGGAAAATATTTCCTTCCTGAATAATAATCCCAAATTTACTGAATTATATTCTTCCTTATTTTCTTTTTCCCTTTCTACCTTAATCTTTCTTTTTTTCTTTGTTTCTTATTGTTTCCCTTGCCTCCTCCTTAATTTTTTTTATTTTTAATCAAGTACTACATCAATAAATTTTTCTTATACAAAATTAAAATATTTCTGTTGAAGCTGAATTCTCCTTTGTGGACAATTGACCCCCAAGCCTGGCCCTCCTTCCCCCTACCCCAGCCACCCCCACTACTTTGCCTTCAGATGAGATGAGGACCTTTTTCTTCTTTCATCCTCAACACTATAGCTTCCTAGGCGGCTCCTCTGCCATCCCACTGTCCCTCTCTCTCTTCCATCACTTCCCTCACATTCCAGAATAACTGTTCCCAACTCCATTTGAGGGGAAATTGCCCCAGAGCTTTCAAGGGCTCCCTCTGACCTAGAACCCCGATGTCTAGACTCTTCCTATAGCAGTGTCTCGCTCCATCAGGATGCACCCTGTGATTGGCTCGTTGATGACACAGCCATGGCTGCAGACTCTTCCTGCCTTTGATGGGGGCTGTGGAAGGCTCGGGGCAGAGGAGAGAGGACCCTCCTGGGATGATCCGGCTGCGAGTGGTTCCCCAGAGCCTCATCCATTTCATTATTTATTCGACATATTCAACCAGTATTTACTGAGCACCTGCTGTGTGGCAGGCACCGTACTTCTGGCTAAGGATGGGATGGTGACCAAAATGGACATATCATCCTTGTCCTTTTCAGTTTAGAGTCTAGCAGGAGAGACAGGCAGACAAGTGGCGAGTAAGCAGTTTTAACTCACCATGATCAGGTTAAAACAAGCCAGGCTACCGTGTTCACTTAAAAGGGACGTGGAGCTAGCTGTGGGGAGAGAGAGGAAGGGTCTCTGGAAAAAGGAATCTTGAAGGTGAGATCTGAAGGCTAAAGAGGAACTGGCCAGATGAATGTGGGAGAAAGGGAAAATCTGACAGAGTGCAGCACAACACAGAGTTGTGGAGGAGGGAAGGAGGAGAGAGGGGGGGAGGAGGGAGAGAGAGGGAGAAGGGAAGGGACTGGGAGGGAAGTGGGAGGAGGAGAGGAGAGGAGGGGAGAGGAGGGACCACCTGGAGCTTGGGACCTGTCTGCAAGGGCTGCACTTAGCAGATGGAATTCTTGTTAGAACTCTGACTTGTTCCCACCAGGAGCAGGGAGGGCAGGCCAGCTGTCCTCACCTCTGACACTTGCCATGGGCCCCAGCAGGTGCCGACTGTGGCCTGGCAAGGGGGCCATTTTCACATCTGTGCACTGGGCCCTAAGCCAGATGTTGCTGCCTTTGCTCACATGGTCAGGCTGTTCATATGCCCCACTCTGACCTTGACGCAGAATCCATTCCCTTCTCAGCTTCTCCAGGATGGCTACTCCCATGGGGGGGTGCTTGAGGTGGTGGGCCGACTTGCCTAGCAGAGCCCAAGCCCCTTGGGGCGTTAGACAGGCATCTCTTTTCTTACCGGGACTTCTGGATGTGCCCTTGACTTGGAGCCTCCCTCCCCTCCCTCTGCTGTCCCCAGTCTCAGAAGGAGAGCAGCCACCTGTCCCCTGCAGAGCGGCCCCACCTGCTCTTCTGATCCCAAGACCCTGCTGACCTGAGTCCCTGAGTGGGTTTATCAAAGCATTCACTTGATAAAAGTGGGTCTCTCCCTGGGGGAAGGATTCACATACCAGCTGTTAACAGGAACAAAAAAATTTTATTGCAGGGGAAGATAAAATAAGCCTGGGAACATTGGCAGCTGGCGAGCCTTTCTGGAGTGGCGAGAGAGTCTGCACCTGCCAGGAGCCAGAGGAGGGGAAAGACGTCCTCACTTCTAAACACCGACGTGGAACTGTCCCCTGCACTCCCAGAGCACTGTCGCAGGTAGTGAGCTTGCCTGCAGGGAAGAGATGTTACTTTGAACGTCCCAGGCTGACCCTGGGCTTTTGTCTCTTACTCCCTTTTTTCCTACTTCTCATATTTTTTTTTTTGCCCTTGACATTCAATAAATATTTACTGAAGACTTGCTGTGTTCTAGGAATGGAACTAGGCATTTGCCAAGGACAGAGATATTTTCTAGATGAGCAAAGGGGACTTTAAGGGGGCTCCTACCTACTATCCCCTTTCTCCTTGAAATTTCTGGTCTCCCATTGCCGTGGCAACCACAGGCGCTATGCGTCCCTTGGTCATGAACCCTCATTTTGGTCATGTGACCCAGACCTGGTCAGTGAGTCTTTTTTTTCTGAGATTTTGGGGCTTGAGATCAGAGACATTTGTTGGTCCCTTTCCTGAAGCAGAAGCTGTCTGATGTCCATGGCAAGTGTTTGGGGAGGGTAGTGTTTCTCCCACCCCATTGCCAAGTCTGGAGAAAAACAGATCACAAGCACCTAGAGGAATTTTAGGAAGTGTGTTCAGGTGACCTCCATCTCTACGCCCCAACAGTCAGGAAACTGGGTGCCTCCCTGCCCTTCCCACGGGTTGGGTTTCATAATTTTTTCTTGGAGTTGTTCCAATAAATCAGTTCCTTTCAAAATGGCTTTGAATTGAGACTCTGTCAAGTGGAACCCGACCAAGGCAAAGAGTAGTTTCAGTGACATACAGTCAGGCTCTCTGCAGCGAATGGGCTTCTCTGAACAGGAGAAAAAGGCAAAAGACGAATTTGGAGTCTTACTAATCTAGACCACGAGGATTTCAAGTCTTGCTGATCTAGACTATTGACAAGCTCCGGTGAAGCACCCAGCATGGACTTTGACCTTTAGGGAGTCCCCGTAGCCTGCCCTTTCACCACCTTTATTTTTCCAACTGGAGGGCAACATCGAGTTAGATGCTGGAAAGCCAAAGTTATTTTAAAAGAGGTTTCCTGTGCCCTTGTGGAGCCTAATCTAAGTGGTACAGAGTGGCTGAGTGATCTGAGGCTTCTCTGATGTCCTACTTTGCCAAGGGTTCTGGCCAAATGTGTCCTTATTACAGAGCTAAAATCATATTGGAAGAATTTGAGTCACGGAGGCACATAAATGGGGAGCTCTGTTACTGGAAATCAAGGCTTTTTTTTAAAAAAAAAAAGAATAGATTTGTTATAGAACAGCAATTTTAGGTTTTATTTAATTGCTCACTATACTCAGAAACTATTGGTTTTAATATGTGTTAATTTTATAGGTCATTCCTGTATTCTGAATGCTTATCCTCACTTGATTCATATGTTGAAATCTTCACCTCCCAGGGACATTCGAGATGACTGATGCTAATGGATGGGTTTAGTGTCCTTATGAAGGAGGGCCCCATTTGGAGAGCCCTATCCCTCCTACTCTATGAGGACACAGCTGGAAGGTACCATCTAGAAGCCAGGAAATGAACTCCTGCCAGGCATTGAGTCAGTCTGTGCCTTAATCTTGGACTTCCAGCTTCCAGAACTGTGAGAAATAAATTTCTGTTGTTTATAAGCACTTAATCTATGGTATTTTATTATAGTGTATGGATAGACGAAGACAGTCACTTTATCTTTGTCCAAAATGATTTTCTGAATCTAGAGTATCCCAGCCTCCTACCTCTTAATATGTTTTGTTTCTATGTGGTTTGCCCTTGGTTGATTCCTGACTTCTAGTAACACTGTGTGTTTTGGATAAGTCATTACATTTGACTGAGGTTTGTCTTTAGATTTCCCGCTTGTGGGATAGTTGCTAAGCTAATGACTGCACAAAATAACAATATATATTTGTAAAATAAAAATATCTAACAGCAGGGTTAAACAGTAAAGGAATCAAGAACACTTTGGAATGACAAAAACAAACTTTAAAAATTATATGTATATATAGAGAAGGGGGAAAAAGAAGTACAAAATCTTGTTGCCAACCCTGAGTGACAGCTGTCATCAGAAATTCAGGGACTGTGATGTCTACGTTGCAGTCCCACCAAGTGTTCCAGTTAAAGCTGTGCAGTGATTCTAATTACTATGCATAGCTTGCACATAACATAAATAGTTGTAACCTTTCTGCAAAGCGCAAAGTCAGGAAATGTTAATCCGTAGGGAAGCCATCCTTGGGCCATGGCTCCAACCTAATCGGTAATTCTTGTTCTTGTTCTCTGATTTGAAATAGAGAGAGAGATCCCCCCTTTTTTCCAGCAGCCCAGCCTCTATTATGCTGTGTGTGCATTAGTAAAATTGATCTCCATAAGAGTTCTTCAAACTGAATTACTTAACAGCATCGTTTAGGTTGGTGCGAAGGGAGAGAAGTCAGCGGGACCAGGATTTAAGAAAGTTGCTAATATCGAGATGAACCAACTCTTCCACGCTTTGCAAAACATGCCTGGCCATTGCTTGGAGGAAGCCTGCTGCACATTACACCCAGAAAACAGGCCCTTTGAGCAGAAGCTCTTGGCAAGAATTACATTAAGACCACTCACTTGGAGGTGATGCGAATTTTATGTACTCGTTTCAATTCACTCCTCCGGTTCCTCAGGGTAATGAAACAATTTAGGCTGATTTTCTTGTGTAGAGCTCTCAGCCTACCAGTTCTAAGGTTTTTATTTTATAAAACTTACAATAGGGCAGGGAAAAAGAAAAAGAGAAACCAAACCAACTCAGGCATTCCCAAACCTAAGAGCTGTTTTGTTCAGAGTCCTGGGGCCCCATGGGGCCCTCAGCACAGGCAAAGGGCCCTAGGCAGGGGATCTTAAGCCAAAGTTGAGCCCCCAAACCTACCTCTGTGGGCTGCTTGGCACAGAGAACATCAGGGAATGGCTTGGTCCACCTTGGGCAAGACCAGGGCCAGGGTGAGGGCAGAGAAGCATTAGCCTTGGGTGCCAAAGTTAAGGAGGTGCTAAATAGCTCAACAGTAATTATAAATGTAAATCCGGTATTTTAAAAATATCAAAATTAATGCCAAAAAAATTGATGATTAACAAAACCAAAAGACCCTAGTGCTCACACAATTCACCTTGCCCTCCTCATCCAAGTATGCCCTCACTTGGCTGCTACACTCAGGCTCCTGTGACACCTAGGCTAGGTGACAGGAGCAGGTCAGAGTGAACAAGGTGTCATCATTCTTGGCTCTGAGTTGTGCACTCACAGCCACTCCAGGTGCTGTGCTGAGCGATTCGATGAATTCCACCAGATGAGGTCACTGTCAGAGTCCACAGAGTAGAACCCAAGGCTCAGGCAAGTGAAGAGCCAAGGTTCCAATCGGGGCCTGATTGGAGATGTGCCCTGACCTCGTCACCTATCCTACTCCAGTGAGGCTGAGCTGAGTGACACACAGGAGCACCTAGGCACGTTGAGGAGTCGAAGCAGCATTCACGGTGATGTTCTTTTGTCAACCTGGGGCTTGATTGCAAGTCGATTGGCCCTTTGCCTTTTCTATTTTTTGGATCATTCTTGTTCGGTTCTCATATTTCTTGTTATGGTTTGGATGTGAGGTGTCCCCCAAAGCTCGCATGAGAGACGATGCAAGAAGGCTCAGAGGAGAAATGATTGGGTTGTGAGATTCTCAACCCAATCAGTAAATTAATCCACTGATAGGGATTAACTGAGTGGTAACTGGAGGTGGGGAGAGTGTGCTTTGGGGGCATGCATTTGGGTTATATATTTTGTATCTGGCAAGTGGAGTCTCCTCTCTGCTTTCTGATCAACATGTGAGCTGCCTCCCTCTGCCATACTCTTCCTCCATGTTGTTCTGCTTCATCTCAAGCCCTGAGGAATGCAGCTGGCTGTCTATAGACTGGGCTTTTGAAACCATGAGACCTCAAATACATTTTTCCTCCTCTAAAATTGTTCTGCTCAGATCTTTTAGTTTCTCTTAGGTCATAGTTGTTTCTTTGCTGTTAATATCTTTTCTTGTCATCATCACCAGTCTCAAGTCTTAAATTATCCCACAAAAACCAGATCAAATATCCCCATCTCCCCCAGATTCTCTAAATCAATTGCTACTTCCTTCATTGCTTATCTGATGGAATTTTAAATCTGTTTATGTTTTCGGGGTGTGTGGTTTTTTTGTTGGTCCATTTACCTTTCTACTAGACTGTAGATTCCTCAAAAGTGAGAATATATATTTTTTAGATTCAAAACATCCAATCCAGTGTCTGGCACATACTAAAAATGCTTTTGTGCAAGTCGGTGGAGCTGAACAGACCACCTGGGAGCTCTTCTTAGGAGCATGTCCTCCATATGCTTAGAGACACCTGCAGTGATACCTCTCTAAGCCTGTTATAAAGGAAGGAAGATGGATTTTGTAGTCGGTAGAACAAGGTTTGAATCAAAGTCCTGTTCCTTTTCCTTCCTAGATGGATGACCATAGGCCAATCATGTGAGTTCTCATTTCATTTCTTTTTCTCTTTTCCCTCCTCACCGTGTCTGCCCTTTCCCAGCCCCATATTCTTGTTCTCCTTTTCTGATTTGCTTCCTACCCAGGCAGCCCCTAGCAGGGGACACCACAGGGCCCAGCATTTGCCCAGGGCCTCCAGACAGCTCTCCTCCAGCTCTGAGGTTGTTTTTAAAGCTCAAGGGCGAGTGAGTGACAGGAGAACTCTGGGGTTATCAGGTACTGCTGCTTAATCTTTCAAGGGCACAGTGGGGCCTTTCACAGGCTCCCACACAGCACAGTGTGGATCTTTGATTTTAATGATGCCAAGAGCAGTAAACAAGTGATCCTTCAGTGCTGCTGAGATCCACAGGGGGAAGGATCCTTAATGCTGAAGGGGAATCCCAGCAGCAAATGACCACCCCTGAGTTCCTGGCACTCTGGAGGTCAGATTTGTTCAGTGCAGCCTTTCACTGGGGTGCAGGTCCTGAGGACAGGGACACTTTCATGCTCCAGCCCTTCCTAAGGTACAGGATGCCCAGCCCTGCAAAGCCTTTTGCCCCCTTAGACAGGAGGAAGTTTAAACTTAATTTCCCCCTCTCTACTTCCTTCCCTTGAGCTTGTATTATGTGAAGAAAATGACTCCTGAGTACTGGCTACATTTACAGATTTTCTTAGATGATGCTTGATTATGCCTGTGATATGAAGCCTGGAACAAAACACAGAATTAGATGCTTAAGAAACAGACACACAGAAAACCAGAGCAAATCTTTGGTCTCTGCGTGCATGTCTGCAGGCTTTAACTCCGGCATTGGAGAAGCAGACACTCAAATCTGTGGGGAAAACAAAACAGCCCAAATCCTCCTGAGGATTCTGGGCATGAGACTTTCCATTTCCGAGAGAGAGGCATTTTAGGAATTCTGCATTTTCAAAACGTGCAGCTCAGGTGATGGGAGGGCATGAAATTCAAATCTCTTGTTCTGCCCTCTCCTGCTGCTTCTGAGCTCAGGGAGAATTTCTGAATACTGTTGCTTTTTATGTCTCTAGTTTATTCTGCACCATGACCCGAGGCAGGACCAACACGTAAAGGATGATTCTACAGATTGCAGCCCCCATGCTGTTTCCCGTGTCTGACAAGCAAAGGGCAGAGGGGTGCTGTGGCAGGGGTGCCAGGAAGAAAGAGAAGGTGGGACTGCAGAGGGCCCAGAAGGAGGCAGTGGAAAATGAGACTGTTTTGTGAGCCTGTATACACAGTGGAAATACAGATGGCCCCGATTTATGAAGGTTCTACTGAAAATGTTCTCTGACTTCAGGATGGATGGTGTGAAAGCCATATGCATTTAGTAGAAATTTTACCTTCAATTTATACAGAGAAAATATTCTGGTCTTTTCTTTTTTTTTCTTTCAGTACCGATTTTAGTAAATCGCATGAGATCTTCTGCACTTTATTATAAAATAGGTTTTTGCCCAACTCTAGGCTAATGTATGTGCTCTCAGCATGTTTATGAGGTGAGGGGAGGTGAGGTGTTCAGTGAGTTAGGGGAATTAATTGCATTTCCTACTTAAGGTATTTTCAACATGTTGGCTTGGGGCTCTTTTCTGTGTTGTATGTTCTGTCTCCATTTCTGACCTGTTTAAAACTATTGCTCTTGTGTCCAGATTACTCAAATCCAGCCTCCGTGCAGCTTAAATGGGCACTGATGGAACAGGCCAGGGCAACTTCACAGTCGCAGACAAGCTTGGCAGAGCAGAGAATGAATCCACTCCAGCTTCTATAGTTCCTTAGATCCAGTTTCCTTCTTTTCTTGTTCCCCTCACCCCCTCACATTTAAGAGCAAATAAGAACCTTCTTGTGACTCTGAGTGTTTGAGCTGCTGGTACAGGTTAAGTTTTGGAAAAGCGTGGGCATACTTGATTTTGCAGTCAATCTGGAACAATTTTCAGGAGGCCAGGCCCTTTCTGCACTTTTACTTTCTTCCAAATGAAAATAGCATTATTGTTTTCTCTGATTTTAAAGGTAAGCAATCTGTCTGGCTTTACTGGCTTCGAATTCAAACTGGGGTCAAATCTCTTTTTTAAAATTTAAATAGCATGACTTGAACACCAGCTTGCTCTTGCAGGAACATATTGAATTTCCTAGATTTTTTTCTTTTTTCCTTCTAGTAGCTAGTCTGAGAACTCCAAGGACCTTACTTAATCCAAGCAGTCGATCCTGGTTTCTTTAAGGAGCAGGGGGCAATCACTCAGTGAGTCTGTTAAATTGTGGCCAAAAGTACTATGGCTATAACTAGGTTATATCCCCAGCCACAGCAATGGCTAAGCACATTCAAAGTACCAGCATCTCTACTCTTGTGCTTTGTAGCCATTATAAAGTAAAATAAGGGTTACTTGAACACAAACAATGTGATACCAACTGGTGATTGGCAGTGTGATAGGGATGATGGCCACTAAGTGACTAATGAGTGGGTAGTGTATATAGCATGGATACTCTGGCAAAGGGATGACTCATGTCCCAAGTGGGTTGGAGCAGGAATGTGTGAGATTTCATCACACTACTCAGGATGGTGCTCAATTTAAAACTTATAATTGTTTATTTCTGGAATTTTTCATTTAATATTTTTGGATCATGATTTATCTCTGATTATTGAAACTACAAAGAAAGAACCAAGGATAAGAGAGTACAGTGTATCTTCTAAGTCCAGAACTTCTCTCTTTCTCACTCATCTGATTCCTAATGAGTCTTTACTAATCCCTAGTGAAAAACAGGTTCACAAGTGCACACATGACACACATACACAAGTACATACATGCAAACAGCTATATGATCTTCCATAGCTTCTCAATTATTCCATACTTCCTATTCTGTATTCTACCTCCTTGTTCTTTAGCGTGGTCTCTGTGACTCAACAGTGTCCCCCAAAAGTTCACATGTGAGATGATGCAAGAAGGTTCAGAGGAGTAAAATGATTGGGTTGTGAGAGTCTAAACCCAAGCAGTGATTAATTCCCCTGAAAGGGATTAACTGAGTGGTAACTGAAGTGATAGGGTGTGGCTGGAGGAATTGGGAATTGGGTCGTGGCTTTGGGGTATATATTTGTATCTGGCAAGTAGAGACTCCTCTCTGCTTCCTGATCATCACATGAGCTGGTTCCCTCTGCTACACTCTTCCATCATGATGTCCTGCCTCACCTTGAGCCCCAAGGAACTGAACCTACTGTCTATGGATTGAGATCTCTGAAACTGTGAGCCCCTAAATAACGCTTTTCTCCCCTACTGGTGTTGTGGTTGGGTCTTTTAGTTGTAGCAGCAAAAGTTGACTAAAACAGAAATTGGTACTGAGAAGTGGGATTGTTGCTGTGACTAACCTGACCATATGGTTCAGAAGTTTTTTGAGCTTTTTGGAATTGGTGAGAGGAATTTTGAGAAACTTAACAGTGCAAGCTGGAAATGCTTTAGATTGTTGTAAGTGGAGCTTAATGGGAGATCCTGGTGGGAGCTCGGAAGACCAGAATGCCAACAGGACTGTGAACAGTGAAGACAGGGCTCAAGAGAAAAAGGAGGACCCTGTTTGAATTTGGAGTGGAGGCCATTTGTGTTAGGTCTGTCTGGGATGTTGTCTGAGTTTTGCTTGTGTCTTGGGACTTTCTATGAAGTTGATTTTAAAAGCAATAGACTCCTTAATCCGGTAAAAGGAATGTCTAGGCAGGAAAACATTCAGATGGTGGCATGGATGTTGTTGGCAACTTTTAACCAAATTTATTATGACAATCAGGAGCAGAAAGCAGAGAAAAATATTGGAAAAACTTGGACCCAAAATCTGGGTGGGAAAAACTGGGTCTAAGGAATTTGTAGTTCTTAAAGACAATTACTACCACTAAAGAAAAGTTCAAGACTTTGCCCAAAGACAATGAGAAAGATGCTTGAGGGCATCTCAGGATCTGGCAAGACCACACCAACCTCAAACTCAAGGAAGTAAAAGTAAAAATTCTCTTGAGAAGAGACCAGTGGGGCACACTTCTTGCACAAGGGGGCCTAGGAAGTTTTATCAATGTGCTCAGCCACCCAGACACTTGGAGGCTAACACAGCCAAGATCCCTGGAGGCTTGGCTACTGCTCAAGATGGAAGCAGACCTTGGGGCCAACCACACGGTGCTGGTTCTGCAGGAATGCAGGATGCTGGAAATAGAGGGTCATGGAGGCTTCCACCAAGATTTCAAAGGAAGGCCTAAGAGATCAGGCAAAGTGCAGCAGGGTTAAAGTCCCTGTGGGCAGCCCCTCAGAGAGCCATGTGTAGAGATTTGAGGAGGAAGCTGAAGTTGCAGTAGAGACTCCCTAGATGAAGAAATGCTAGTAATGTGGGACATCAACCTAGGAAAGCTGCAGGAGCCAGAGCAGAGACATGCCAACAGAAAGGCCACTTGGGCTGCAATCAACATGGCCACAGGGGCAGAGCTATACAAGCTCTTTAGTGGGAACATCAGGATGCCACGTGCCCCACATATGGGACATGGAACTATAGGGCTTGGTTGTCCAGCTAGATTTCTGTCTTGCTTTGTTCCTATCCCTTTTTTTCTTTGCCCCTAATGTTGTGAATAGAAGTGTTTACTCTGTATCATTATATATTGGATACTTATAAATTGCTTTTACTTTTACAGGAGCTCACAATGCTGTATTGCCTTGAATCTCAGAGAAGACTTCGGACTTGAACTTTGAGCATTCTCAGAAGTTTGGAGACTATGGGGATTATTGAGAATGGACTAAGTGTATTTTGCATTGTCAGATGAGTTTGAGATTTTGGGGTCCAGGGGTGGAGCGTTATGATTTAAATGTGGTATCTCACAAAAGCTCATGTGTGAGACAATGTGAGAAGGTTCAGAGGGGAAATGATTAGGCTGTGAGCGCCTTAAAGTAATCAGTGAATTAATCCTCAATGGGATTAACTGAGCGATAATGGGGCAGGTGGGGTGTGGCTGGAAGAGGTGGGGCATTGGGGGCGTGGCTTGGGGGATATATGTTGTATCTGGAGAGTGGAGTCTCTCTCTCTCTGCCTACTGATGATCATGTGATCTTTTTCCTCTGTCACACTTTTCCACCATGATGTCCTGTTTTACCTCGAGTCCTGAGGAATGGAGTCTACTGTCTATGTATTGAGATCTCTGAAACTGTGAGCCCCCTAAATAAAGTTTTCCTCTCCTATAATTGTTCTGGTTGGGTCCTTTTAGTCACAACAGTGAAAAAGCTGACTAAAACACTGAGCTTGTTACAAATGCAGACGCTCTTCCTCATCCCACACCAGCTGACGTAGAATCTGTATTTTAACAAGATTCCTAGTGCAGCCTTCCCTTTTCTACCTGTCAGGCCTCTTGGATGTTGCCTGCCTTGTGTTTGGACAAACACCAAAGACCTATATGATGGGCAGCTTCTGGCCCCACTTTTGGGTCATTTTTGGACCTTGGAAGATGAGTCTTGTCTCTCTGTGTTCTAGGCCTCTCTGGCCGCTGACTCAGAAGTTCATGAAGGTGGCTGGTCTTTTGAAGACTGCTGGCATTCTGAGGCCTGTCTGGATGCTCCAGATGTACTGAGTTGAACGGAGGGAATCCAGACACCCAGAAGGAAGCCCACTGGTGAGCTGAGTCACTGGGCTTTGGCACAGTTTTCTCCCATTAGCACATATGCCTCTGTGGAGACTGTGGGTCCCCACAAGTTAACTCATGGAGATCAAGAGTTTGTATTACTGGACACACACACATGTTAGTGACCCACCTGTCATTGGAGCCTGGCTCTTCCTTGGTTTGAAGAGAAGCTTTTGCAGGGCTAACAGCTTCTATTGCTGCAGTCACCCACTTCCCTGAGTTCCTTGCTCTGGTGAGCATAGGTAATTAATGGCTTTTAATAGGAACTCTACTGTGGCTTAATCGAATGGAAGTTCATTTTCCTCAACTAACACAGATTGTAGGAGCATGCTATCCAGGAGCTCAAAGGTGCTGTCAGGAGCTAGTGCCTTCCAGCTTCCAGCCCCACCATCTGACACATGTGACCTCCCCACCTCTAGCATGGCCTGTGCTCCCCAGGCAGAGACAGTGCCCAGGTCTTGCCACGACGTCTGTTATTGCTAATATCAGAGAAGCAATAACTTTCTGGGAAACTCTACCTTGTAACTCCCACATGTTTCTCATTAATCCAAACTGGGTTCCAGGGATATGGGATTAAGGGATCAGGGAGTCTGGGTTTCACAGACATGTAACAGTGGTGACACAGCTGTGATTTAGGATGCATTCAGGCAGGGTGCTGAGAGCTGGTTTGGTGTGGGAGTGACTGGGGAAGAAGGATAAATGATCCAGAGGTCACTGTTATAGTCTGCACAACAAGTGGGAAGGGTCTGAATGAGGATAAGTACAGACAATGTGGATGAATGACAGGAGAGACCACTGTCTCATGTGCTTTCCTTGGGACTCCTGGGGCTGCCTCCTGTAGGCCGCCACTCATGTCCTCTGCAGGACACCACAGTGATCTTTAAACATAAATCTCAATCAGGACAAACCGCTCTCGCTTTCATCCTTTGATTGCCTCTTCATATCACTTATAATCAACAAGGGCCTCAAATATCCGGTGCTTGAGGGACTTCTCCAGTCTCGTTTCAACTCCCCACTCTTCCTCCGCTCCAGTCACACAAACTCCCTTTGCTTTTCCAAGATGACTCTGTCCTCCTCCAGTCTGTTCTCTCCAACCCTCCAGCTCTCTTCCTCACATCTCTGCATGGATGGCTCTTTTACATATTTAAATACTACCTCCTCTGAGTGGTCTGCCTAGATCAACTGTGTTATGGTTTGGATATGAAGTGTCTCCCAAAGACTTAGGGAGGATTTGGTTCCCAGTGCAGCGGCATTCAGAGGTGGGGCTTTGGGGAGTGATCGGATCACGAGGGTTCTGACCTCACTAGTATATCCATCCTGTGATGGCGTCCTAATCTGAATGAACTACTGAGAGGAGGTGGAGGCTGTGGGAGGAGCTAGTTGGAGGAAGAAGGTCATTGAGGGCATGTCCTGAAAGGGCACTTCTCATTCCTGACCTCTTTTCCTCCCTTTCTCTCGGCTTCCTGGATGCAATAACTGGAGAAGCTTCCCTTTGCCTTGGCCTTCTGCCATAATCTGCCTTGCTTTAAGCCCAAAGGAATGGAGCCAGCTGACCATGGACCGAAACCTCTGAAGCCACGAGCCAAAATAACCCACTTGAATCTAATGTATGAAATATGATATGTCAAGAGCTTTGTAATGTTTTGAACAACCAATAAAAAAAATTAAAAAAATAAAAAAAAACCCCCAAAATAAAATAATCCTTTCCTTCTCCGAGTCATTTGTGTCAGGTATTTTGGTCACGGCCACCAAAAGTTGACTATCACAACCTGTCTTCAGTTGTCCAGACAAACCATCAGCTATTCCTGTCCTATTGACATTTGTGTGTTTACAGGGTAAGCTGTATACAGTAGGAATGCTATACCTGTTTGCAAGTTGCATGAAACCCAATGATTAAAAGACCCAGCAGCCCCTGCACAGGCAGTCTGGGGCCTCTTCAACACG
Source organism: Urocitellus parryii (assembly GCF_045843805.1). NCBI lineage: Eukaryota > Metazoa > Chordata > Mammalia > Rodentia > Sciuridae > Urocitellus > Urocitellus parryii. The sequence continues at coordinate 124,991,531 of NC_135540.1, read as the reverse complement.
AGACATCTTGGGACTGAAAACAGAGGGTCAATGTCAGAAACGTACCAGGGGGGGGTTTGGTTCAGCTGAGAAGTCAAGGGTTGTTATGGTTTGGGCGTGAGGTATCTCCCAAAAGCTCACATGTGAGTTAGTGCAAGAAGGTTCAGAGAAGAAATGATTGGGTTGAGACAGCCTTAAACTAATCAGTGAATTAATTTCTGATGGGAATAACTGAGTGGTAACTGGAGGCAGGTGGGGTGTGGCTGGAGGAAGTGGTTAATTGGGGGGCGTGGCTATGGGGTATATATTTTGTATCTGGAGAGTGGACTCTCTCTCTGCTTCTTGATCATCGTGTGGGCTACTTTCTTCTGCCACCATGATGCTCAGCCTCACCTCTAGCCCTGAGGAATGGAGCTGGCCTACTATGGACTAAGACCTCTGAAACTGAGCCCTCTGATAAACTTTTTTCCCTCTACAGTAGTTCTAGTCAGGACCTTTAGTCATAGCAGCTAAAAAGGCTGCCTAAAACAAGGGAGAGAGCAGGCATGAACATCAGGGGGGTGGGGAGCCTAGGCCTGGAGCTAGAAATGGGATGAGACAGCTGGAGACAGGGCACACTCTGGGTGGGAAACTTCAGAAGGCTAGTTTGACTACCTCATGGATAAGAGAGTCTGGTTTGCTGCGTGAGGGATCTCTTTAAAGCCTGGCTTCCTCTTTCCCAAACTTCCTTAGTTAGGAGGCAAAAGGGAGACTCAAGGATGACACCCCAGTTTTCAGCAGGACGGCAGAGACTCTGGGGTTCCATCAACAAGGCCACCGAGTACAAGTACTGTTGGTTGGTCCTCTGTACCTCTGGCTTCCTCATCTTTGGATTCAACCAAGCTCAAATAGAAAATATTTGGAAAAAGTATTGCATCTATATTGAACAAGTATGGATTTCTTCCTTACTATTCCCTAAACGATTAGTATATCAACTATTTACATAGCATTTATGTTGTACTAGCTATCATAAGTGATCTAGAGATAACTCACAGTATTGAGAGGATGCGTCTAGGGTATCTGCAAATACTATGCCATTTTACATAAGGGCCTTGAGCATTTGGGGACTTTGATATCCAAGGGAAGGGTCCTGGAACCAAGCTTCCCCCACCCTGAGGATCCTGAAGGGTGACTGTAGTTGGTTCGTGAGATGAGCTGATCAGCTGCCTGTTTTCATGGGCACCTTCTGTAGCCCCCGTTCCTGGGGACAAGTGTGGGATAAAGGGTGGCTGTCTACCTCTGCGTCCTACTTCCTTTCCCTGCAACTCCTGCAGTCTGGCCTAATTACTTCTTTCTTTTAGTGCTGTTTCTGGTAGCACTTCCCCCTGCTGCGCTCCTTCTGCCTGGTGACGCTTCACCTGGCCCCTTCTGGCTTCCTGCGTGATAAATCCGTAGGCCATATGTTTCTGGATTATAGAGAAGTAAAATTGGGAATTTTTTTCCCCCTCCAGTTGTGAATTCTGGTGTGATGGAATTGCTTCTGCAGCAAAAAATAAAGAGCGCTGATGTAGAAGTGAAAACCGGTCCTCTGCCTGCCACCGAAGGCTTAATCTCTGATTTACATAAAGCTATGCTTGGAGGAATTGCTAACGAACCTTGCTGGGCTCTGCAAAGCAGAAGGGGAGGGCACATATGATTGGTCCATGTATAACAGGTGGGGAAACTGAGGCAGTGCTTGTTGTTGCAAAAAGTCACTGAAGGGGAGCATTGCCCGAGCCCATTCCTGAGAGAATGTGCCCCAACGTGGGCAGCCATCCCTCAGGCTGCTGGGCATCTCCTCGGGATCTTGTAGCACAGGCAAAGTGTTTATTTTCCCCACCCCTTACCTCCTCTCAGGACCCTCTGGCCATTCCAGGGTGTGCCAAGGCCTTAACCATCATGGTGCCCAACTGGGAAGTTTTTACTAGAAGCTGCTGATCACAAGGGCTTTTCTTGGTTAGACTCCTGCAGAGAAAGACCGCTCACACTGAGCCAAAAGGAGGTAAAATGCTTGGCATGTCCACAGGGCAGGAAGCTGGTAGAAGAACAACATTGTTTGGTGGCCAGATATTTTTAATTACGTGGAGATTCAAAAAGAAGCCGTTCCTCTCTCCTGGCTTCCTGCTCCGCCTGCCTCTGCCCTTGGCCAGAACGCACTTTCTCCTTTTTCATCTGGCGACTCATTCATTCTTCAGCTCACCTGTGCTTCGTCTTCTTCATGAAGTTTTTCTTGGACTCTGGGTGGAAGAAATGCACTTTCCCGTTGCGGGTTTGTCCACCTGACATTCCCTCTGCCTACACGCTTTTTGTTAAGTCTCAACTCTGCAGGTGCCTGCTCCCAGAGGCTTTCTCTGATCACGCTGTCGGTAGCAGGACTTCTGGCTTCATTTTTCTTAAGGGTCATTAATGTTACTCGACACACCCCCTCTCTCATCTTATTATCTGTCATTGATGTACTATTTTTGTCTGTTTCTTCCATGAAAAGACAGGCTCTGAGAGTAAAGGATCTTTAATGGCTATGTTCACTGAAGACCTCCAGCACCCAGCCTAGGGTCTGGCTCATAGTTTGTTCAATGCTTGTTCCAATATTTGTTCATGGAGTGAATGAATGAAGGCTGCTCCTCGGTGGGCCTGTATCTCCCTCTTTCACCTCCATTAAAGCACCTGTGTCCACTGGGCGACCTCCCTTCTTTAACACGCGATTTAGTCCCTTAGCTCAGAGTCTGGCACAAAGTCGTCTCCAAGTACAATGGGTGGGAAATGGCTGACTGAATATCCTGATGAGAGAGGGTGGGGGGATCAGGGTCATGGTTGTGAAGACAGAGAAGGGGGCAGATTCTGTGGTAGAATTGCTAGCAACTGGTGGCAGCTGACACAGGAGAAGGAGCATGGAGAATTTCAATTCAGGGTGAATTTCAGCTTCAGGGTGTTGTGGGGGTGATGATGCTAATGGATCTATCAAACCCAGGAAGAGGTGCAGTTTGTTAGGAGAAGACAGGTGGTAACAGACCCTAAGCTGATTATCATTTATGACCTAGATAGGTCACACTCTTTCTGTGCCTGCTGTGGTTTGGGTGTCTCCCAAATGGCTGTGTGCTAAAGGGCTGGTTGCCAGCCTACAGTACTATTGGGAGGTGGTGGGGATACGTTAACAGTGGGGCTACTGGGAGGAAGTTAGGTTCTTGTGGGCGTGTCTTTGGAGGGGACATGGGGTCCCTAGCCCCTCCTCTTCCTCTCTTCCTATTTCTTCCCACCTGTTATGCCACTAGTGTCCTTGGCCCTGTGTTCCCTGCCAGGAAGTGCTGCTTTGCCCCAGGCCTAGAGGCAATGGGGCCCAGTGACCATGAACCAAAATCCTTAAAATCGTGAGCCAAAATAAAACTTCCCTTACAAGTTCCCTTACAACTTCCTTACAAGTTGACTCAGGTATTTTGTTACAGTGAGGTAAAGCTGACCACCACAATGTCCCTTTTGCCACCTGTGAAATAACAACCATCTTCCTTTGACCTATCTCATGAGGATATTATTTTAAAACTCAATTAAATGAATTATTTTGCCAAACAAAGATTGAGTGCCTGTGATGTGCTGCACTTTCTGCAGGGGTGAAGCTTGTGTTAGGAGAGAAGCTTCTGCTAGGAGGGAAGTTTATGGGCTGTGCATCCTCTATTGCTCTTTGCGGTTCATATCCCATCTCTTTTTTTGGCATCTTGCTTTATGAAAGATAGTTTCCATTTACCACGGCTGAGCATGTACTATAGCACACTAACTGGCCTGAGGGTATCCTTGACACCCCTATGGGGCTCACAGGAATTTGGGCTTGGTGAGTCTGACTCAGTAGATAAAACTTCACTTCTCTGAAGTGGGCTGCTCTGGAGTTGAATTGAAATGAAAAGATGATTTTTGTTTTCTCAGTGTGAGTTTCCCAAGAGGAAATGTGCACGGTTACTTTCTTTCCTGACCAACCACTCTGCAGTGAAGGTCCAATTTCCCTTTAGGGATCCTATTGGCTGAGTCAATCTTTTTCTTCCCTGGATGTATTTTTTAGCATAAGGTATATTCAGATTCAGAGGCCAAATGAGTGTCATTGGGTAACTGGCTCAGGTCAAACGCCATTAATCATTTTTCCTCAGAGTTCCTATCATCTAGGTTTCCTTTGCCAGTGATTTTTGCTCCACACAAAATCTTCTTGGAGGAAGTTCATTATAGAAAATGTAAAGGAAAAGCTGTTTTGCTTGGGGCTTTGGTAACCTTTGGAAAATTTATTATTCCTTGTTCATACTCTAAACTTTGCTTTATTTCTTTTCCCTTGACTCTTTCAAAAAGGAAATACAAGTAGAATTGAAATGTTAGAGCACAAAAAATGTGAGAATCTAATATGATATGAATGTTGGCCCAGTAGTTATATTGACTGAGCATTTTCATTTGTCTGAGAGCTTCCTGGTCACCAAGGCAAAAGGGAAACAAGAGCCAACCAGACCTCCCATTGTCACAGAGAAATATCCTGACTCTGAGGGGATTTAATTTTTTCTGGCATAAAATTTTTAGAGAAAAGCAAATCTTGGGAGGGATTTTATATAAAGAATTTGCAAGTAGTTTTTGGTAGCTATTTTATTTATGTCGATCCAGAGTGCCACATAAAATATAATTCAGAAAAATGCTTGTGTTGGAGAGAAATCAGAATGAGGTGATCACGTGGACTGGTCTCAGGGGCAGCCCTTAGAGTCAGAGAAACAATCTGCCCTTCAGGTTGATTCAGGAGCCACCTGGGTTAGAACGATGTGGGGTGGGCAGCAGCTCATTAAAACAGAACCCAAAGCTCCACCTCAGAACTGGACCTTAGTTTAGAAGTCCAGTAACAGAGCTTGAGACAACGGTTGGATAAGAGGGTGGTGAAGGGAAGGTTGGTAGGGGAGGGGGTAGGGTGCACAGAGGCAAGGCAGCCAGCCCGTAATCGGTGCTTTAAGTCCCCTACCACTGGGGACAGCTGGAGGTCTCTGTACTAGGGACCTCTTACCACTCCTGAGAGGGGAGAGATGTACAGTATTTACACAGCCTTCCGTCACTTCTTCGTTCCCAGTGGTTTGGGGTATTTAAATGCCAGCACTTCTGCTCTGACACACAAAGGGTCAGAGCAAACTTTGGCAACAAGGGCAAGTTCTCAGGCAAAGACATTTCAGGACCACTAACTGGACCTTTGGCAGCATTCTTTGTGGTGGGAAGAGGGAGAGCATCAGTTTCATAGGGTTGCTAAGCAAAGTACCACAAACTGGGTAGCCTGAAAACAGAAATGTATTGCTTCTCAGTTCTAAAAACTGCAAGTCTAATATCAAGGTATTGGCGGGTCGGTCCCTTCTGAAGGTTGTGAGAGAGGGTCCGTTCCGTGTCTCTTCCCTAACTTCTGGTGATCTCCTGGCAGTCTTGTATTCTTTGCCTTTTTGCCAAGTCACCAGATCTCTGTCTTCATCTTTGCCTGGCGTTCTTCCCTGAGCTTCTGTGTCCAGATTTCTCCTCCAGGGTGTGCGGGCTGTAATATCTATTGAAGCCCTACCCCTTCATGCTTTAGGATATGATATTTAAAGAGGTGATTAAGTTAAAATGAGGTGGGCCCTGAACCAATATGACTGGTGTCCTTACATATGGAGAGGAAATCTGGAGATTAAAAAAACAAAACAAACAAACAAACAACCAACAACAACAAAAACCACCGGAAATTAGTGTTTTCAGAGAAAAGAACACCTGTGAGAAGGAGCCCATCTGCAAACCAAGAAAAGAAGCCTCAGAAGAACCCAGACCTGTTGACACCATGATCTTAGACCCCCAGGACCCCAAAGTGTAAGAAAATAAATTTCTGTGGTTAGGCTATTCAAGTCTGTGGCACTTTGTTTGGTAACTGGAGCAGAGTCATATACGTGGAAACATCAATCCTGGTTTAGAAGCTGTTATGGTTTGAATGTGAGGTGTCCCCCCAAAGCTCATGTGTGAGATAATGTGAGAGGGTTCAGAGGGAAATGTCTGGGCTGTGAGAGCCCAAACCTAATCAGCTAATCAATCCCTGATGGGATTAACTGAGTGGTAACTGGAGGGGGTGGGGTTTGGCTGGAGGAGGTGGGGTTGGGGGTGTGGCTTTGGGGTGTATATTTATATCTGGCAAGTGGAGTCTCTCTCTCTCTCTCTCTCTCTCTCTCTCTCTCTCTCTCTCTCTCTCTCTCCTTACTGATTATCATGTGAGCTGCTTCTCTCCATCACACTCTTCTGCCACATTGTTCTGCCTCACCACGGAATGAAGCCTGCTGTCCATGGACTGAGATCTCTGAAACTGTGAACCTCCAAATAAACTTTTCCTGCTCTACAATTGTGCTGGTTGGGTCTTTTAGCCACAGCAGTGAAAAATCTGGCTAAAACAGAAGCCTACTCCTAAACTTATTTCATTTAATGAATTATACCTGTAACAACTCTATTTCCAAACAACATCACAAACTAGGACACTGGAGGTTAAAACTTCAGTGTATGACTTTTGGGAAAGAATCTGTAATAGGAAGAGTATTTGGGTAAGGCTCTGACAGCATGGTTTGCATCTACTGAATTTGAACATTTGAGATGGGTGCTGGACGTCAGTGTTGTTAAGGGTTTAAAAATAATTTGGCCATACATTAAAACTTGGGAAACAATGCCAATTGCTTTATCTTACCCAAATATTTATCTTTTCCACTGTATTTTGGTAGAAGTGGGAGGGCAGACAATAGGTCTGAGAATTTTCCTGGGTCTGGATAGCCAGTTTTCCTAGGAACATTCCTGCCTGTAAAACACCACAATGACAAGGTAGTAGGTTAATCTCATAACCACTACCCTCCACTGGTCTGTGTACTTGTTTCAGGGCAGAGCCTGAATGGAACTTGTCTTTGCCTCCTTTATTCCTAGTACATTGCCACTGCTAACTTATGTTGGTAGGACTGCATCTGTCAAATAATAAACTGCTACTGAATACTTGTTAAATGAGTGAAGTAAATTTGTATGCTCAGGAGAATAATTCTCTGTTGAGTGAAGGGATTGATATCAAGAATGATATGAAGTCTCTGCCTCCTAACATTTTATTTAGCTAAATGATATTGTGAGGTATAATATTCCCAGAGTTATCACTGCCAACTCTACCAGGGAACACGGAATTCTCCAAGTGGAATTTATTTTACCAGATTTCTCTAGGGAAATAAGCTTGAGTGGTAACTAGAATTTAACACATTATCAGGCAGTTTTTCTGTGTTCACTTGTTAAGCAGACTTCTGAAGATTGACATACTATATATAATTGGCTCTAAATAGTTCTTATTAAATAAAAATGATTATGATCAAGAATCAAATGATTGGGCTGGGGATGTGGCTCAAGTGGTAGCGCGCTTGCCTGGCATGCATGCAACCCATACAAACAAAGATGTGTCCGCTGAAAACTAAAAAAAAAAAAAAAAAAAAAAAAAGATATTAAAAAAAAGAATCAAATAATAAGACTCATTGCAGAAGACAATTTATAAATATTCCAACTCTTCTCTCCTTCCAGTAAGATGACTGAATTATACATTTCTGATCTATTTAGAGTTAGGCATGACCATGTGACTTATTTTGGCCAGTGAAATATGAGCTGAAATGATGTCCCTTCTGGGTTGGAGATTCACTTCTCCATATAGTGTTGATCATGAAATCACCTCCATAATCCTGGGTTTATGAATGGTGATCAGAAGTTTCCTTGCCTCCCTCCATGATTAGATATGTACTATGGGGGAGATGTAAAATTTGGGGATTAAACTATTTAGATTTTGTTTTTAATATGTTATTATAATAAAAATCTATTTTATTGATTGAATCATATTTACTCAGATTTGAGAATCACAGAAGCAAGCAATATCTGTCAGTGATCTGTAGAATGTGATGTTAGGTGCTACCTAATTATTTGACGTAACAGTATAAACCAACATTAGAAATAAGAAAATAGTGACAATTCTGTACTAATATTTATTTATCTCTATTGTATGTTATAATTTCAAATATTTTTTTCTAGTCAACATCTAACATCACATTTTACAGATTACTGACAGATATTGCTTCTGGGAAAATTGTCAGAATTAACTTTCTTGGAATTCTGGAAATTAACTAAAGTCTTGCAACAACCTAAGACATGTTTGTTCAAAAAATACAGCCGAGTCTTGTGCAAAACAACAAGTCTTAATGGTATTTAAACTTGCCCGAGTTCCATCCCTTCTCCCCAACTTTGTGGTAGACTTGCAAACCAACAGCCTTGTAACTGTGAGGGTTGAGCAGCCAATAGGTTTGAACTTCCCCCCAAACCCTAACCCTAGAGAATCATTAGTATTTAACCTGTGTGGCAGTTTACAGAAATGCTCCATTCTCAGGCCACCATTTGACTGGACTCAGAATCAAGTCAGTGCAAGCAACCTTATCCTCAAGTCATTTGTTGAAAAACAATCAGTGACAATTATTTAACATCATAGCTGTCTCAGGTGGTGTCACCAGCCTAATAAAAGGCTGGCCACAAAACTTGAAAAGGAAAATGGGGGAATGAGATGCCCATGGTAGCTTTGAAAATCTCTGGAATCAGAAGGCATGCTCAAGAAAGTCCTGAGAGATTGTGAGCTGCTATCATCTTTGGCTGAAGTTGAAGCTCTAAACAGGAAGGAAATGAAGACTGAAGAATAGTCATATTCTGTCTATATGAGCACTGGATATACATCCCAACACACAGAGATACTTAGGCAAAGACTGGAGATGTACTGGTTCCAAATAACAAAGGAAATATGCCTAATAATCAGTTGATCACTAAGCTAACCAAGTGGAGACTTCATTGGATGCACAGGACGAAAAATACAGACTTTACAAAATTAGTTCAGGAAAGTCACTAAAACAAAAAGCTGTGGTAGCAGCAACAAAAACAATATAAACAACAAGCTGTAGAGGAGGAATATGTTTATTAGAGTTGATACATTTTTTTTACTATTTAAAATGTTCAGTTTTCAACAACAGCAACAAAGAAATATGAGACACATGAAGAAATAGGAACATCTGTCCCATACACAGGAAGAAAGCTGTATATAGAAACTTTCCCCAAGTATTAAATTTATCATACAAAAACTTACTATCAGCTATTATAAGTGTGCTCAAGGAAGGAAAGGGTATCATATATAAAGACTAAAGTATGAGAACAACACTTCAGAAATATAAATAGAGAAAGTATCAACAAAAAAAATAGAAATTCTGTAGTTAAGGAAGTATTATAACTGAAATGAAAATTTATTAGCAGAACTAGATTTGAACTGGGTAAATGATAAACAAATGAACTTGAAGATGAGTAAACTGAAATTATTCCATCTGAGGAACAATATAAGAAACTGGACAGAGTCTCAGACCTGTGGGACACCATCAAGTTTATCAACATTAATGGTAATTCTAGGATAGAAGGGAGAGGAAGGGGAAGAAAGAGTATTTGAAGAAATAATATCCCAAACTTCCCAAAATTTGACAAAAGCATTGATCTATATATCCAATAATCTCAAAGAACTTCAAGAGAATAAAGTCAAAGAGATTCACACCAACCTGATATTCAAACTGTCTAAAGATAAAGACAAAAAAATTTAAAACATTAAGAGAAGTGACTCATCACATACATGAGATCCTCAGTAAAATTACCATGGAGGTCAAAAGATAGTGGGATGACACATTCAAGCTTCGGAAAGAAAAAGACTGGTGAACCAAGAATTTTATAGCCAGCAAAACTATTCCTCAAAAAGAGAGGAAGAATTAAGAAATATCCAAAAACCAAAAGCAGAGGACTGTTGCCATTAGTTGTCCTCCACAAGAAATACTGAAAGAAGTCCTTTGAATTGAAATGAAAGAACATTGTATATTAACCTGAATCCACATGGTAAAGATTACTGTATAGGTAAATATAAAAGACAGTTTGAATGTATTTTTCTTTTAATTTAGTGTAACTATTTTATTATCTGACTTAAGGACAATTGGATAAGACAATATTTATAAAGCTGTATTGATGGGCTTATAGTGGACAAGATATATTTTTGTGATATTAGTATAAAGGAGAATACAGGGAATGAAAATATATTAAATTATTGTATACTATTAGAATTAAATTGATATGAATGTAATTAGATTGTTTTAATATATTAATTATAACTCTCATGGAAATTAATAAGGAAATAACTCATAAGATGGTAAAAGAGATAAGCAACTTAAAATGGCATACAGAAATTTGCATTTATCACAGAAGGTGGGAGTGATGAAGAGATCCAACATGGCGACAGGCGCGGAGAGATCAAGTCTCTGACCTTTTCAGCTGCACAGGCATAGGGAGTTGTAAACCATCTAAATGCTGTTTGCTCAGGATCACTAGGCAATGCTGAGCTGACGTGGATCTGGGGCGAACAGTCTGGGCCTCTCAGAACACACACCGAGCCCGGATCAGCTGAATTCAAGCTCCCGTTCGCCTACTTCTCGCAGATAAACTGCTGTGAGTCAGCACTAAACGATCCTGCTGAAACAACTGGTCGGCCCTTCTGAACCTACAGAGGCTAATGCCAACCGAGCCTTCATAGGCAGTGGCACAGGATTGAAACGGGGCTTGGGAGAGCCAGTCAGGACCCACCTGTTGCATTGGTCACCCAGCAAAGGGAAATGAACTGTCGCCATTTGCAAGAGATACCACCATGGCAGAGAACTGACATCACCAGACTGCAGCAGAGGAGATAACTTCATTGAAACCAGTGGAGTCAGGTGTGTTACTCCCTAGCCTTCCCTCTCCACACAGCAGGGAAATCTTAAGGGCCCCTCCCAGCTCTCCCGTGAGCGCGATAGCCAGACCCAGGGAATCAGGAGTGGCGCGGGACCCACAGCGCCGAACTCCCGGCTACCGCTCCCACCAGTGCTGACAACTGAGGTCTCTTGCACCAGCTACCGGGGGCGTGGCAACCAGAGGGCAAGCAAAATTCGCTGAGGGTTCTCAGCCCCAAGCTCTACAAACTTAGGGTCTGAGGGAATGGCAAACAGGGAGAGTGTGCCCAGTCATTCATAAAAACAGGGCTCCCGGGAGCAGCAGACCTGGCGTGTAGCCAGTATTGTGGTGAGCATCACTGGTGAGCAGGGCCTGGCTTGAGGAAAAGTGGGGAAGTGACTAGACACAAGAGAAGGCCCTAGGCACTCAGGATTGGAGACCTGCCCAGTCTGGGAGGAGGAGCTGCTGCACAGTGATTGGTTTCCATGTATTGAGAGGAGAAGCTTGGCCCGGTGGGCACAGCGCCACCTACTGGAAGAGAAGTTAATCAAACTCTAAGACTGCATTTATTAATTTTTTTTTAATTTTTTTTTTCATTTTCATTTTTTTGTTGTTTTTTTAAATTTTTAAAAATTTTTTTTAATTTTAATTTTTATTATTATTTTTTTAAAATTTTTTTCTTTTTTTATTTTCTATTTTTTTCTTTTGTCTTTTCATTTCTTTTCAATTTTCTTATTCCCCCTTCCTTGAATTCTACCTGCTTACTCTCATTCTCTTTAGTGACTTCTTCCCTTCCCTTCTAATACCTTTCCTCCCAAGCATCAAATAAATTTATAGGAGTAAACAGTAACTCAGCAATCAAACAGAACAAGAAGTCACATGAGCAGCATGAAAAAAGCAAGGAAGAAAAGGAGTACAAACAATGCAGGACAGCCTAAATATTCAGGAGGACCTAGAGTCATCGGAAAAATGGTCATATAAAGAACTCAAGGAATACCTTAGACAGATGGAATGGAACCTTAAAGAGCATATGAAACAGCAAATTCAAACAGTGAAAGTACACATTGAAAATGAATTACATAAACAGATAAAAGAAGAAGTTAAGCATCTTTATCCGGAGATAGAGATTATAAAAAAATCAAACAATAATTCTAGAAATGAAGGAAACTATAAACCAAATTAAAAACTCAAATGAGAGTATCACTAACAGAGTGGAGCAAGTAGAAGCCAGAATGTCAGATAATGAAGACAAAATATATCATCTTGAAAAAAGTCTAGCCAGCTCAGAAAGACTGGTAAAAAATCACGAGAAAAACATCCAAGAGATATGGGATAACATTAAAAGAAACCAAACTTAAGAGTCATCGGGATAGAGGAAGGTATAGAGATTCAAACCAAGGGAATGAGTAACCTGCTGAATGAAATAATTACAGAAAACTTTCCAGAAATAAAAAAGGAAACAGACATACAAATTGTAGATGCATACAGGACACCGAGCACACAAAATCACAGTAGACCAACGCCAAGACACATCGTTATGAAGATATCCAATATACAGAACAAAGAGAAAACATTAAAAGCTACAAGAGAAAGGAGGCAGATTATTGTTAACCAATAAGGTTAACAACGGATTTTTCATCACAGATGCTGAAAGTGAGAAGATCCTGGAACAACGTATTTCAATCACTGAAAGACAATGGATGCCAACCAAGAATTCTGTATCCAGCAAAATTAAGCTTCAGGTACGACAACGAAATAAAAATCTTTCCTGATAAACAAATATTAAAAGAATTTGCAGCCAGAAAACCAGCATTGCAAAGCATCTTGAGCAAAACACTACACGAGGAAGAAATGAAAAACAATAACCAAAACCATCAGTGGGAAGTGCCTCAGTAAAGACAGAGGGCAGGGGGGAAGCTAATCATGGAGAAACAAACTAAATTTTAAAAAAAGATAAATAATTAAACATGGCTGGAAGTACAAACCATATATCAATAGTAACTCTAAACGTTAATGGCTTAAACTCTCCAATAAAGCGACATAGGCTGGTAACATGGATTAAAAAAACAAATACAACAATATGCTGCCTCCAGGAGACACATCTGATTGGAAAAGACATACACAGGCTGAAGGTGAAAGGTTGGGAAAAATATACCATGAACATGGTCCTCATAAGCAAGCAGGGGTGGCCATCCTCATATCGAATAAAATCAACTTCAAGACTAAGTTAATCAAAAGGGATAAGGAAGGACATTATATACTGTTAACAGGAACCATTCACCAACAAGACATAACAATTATCAATATTTATGCACCAAATAATGGTGCTGCGACATTCATAAAACAAATTCTCCTCAAGTTCAAGAATCAAATAGACCACAACACAATAATTATGGGTGACTTCAACACACCTCTCTCACCATTGGACAGATCCTCCAAACAAAAGTTGAATAAAGAAACTATAGAACTCAATATCACAATCAATAACCTAGACTTAACTGACATATATAGAATATATCAACCATCATCAAATGGATATACTTTTTTCTCAGCAGCACATGGATCCTTCTCAAAAATAGACCATATATTATGCCACAGGGCAACCCTCAGTAAATATAAAGGGGTGGAGATAATACCATGCATTTTATCTGATCATAATGGAATGAAACTGGAAATCAATGATAAAAGTAGGAAGGAATAATCCTACATCACATGGAAAATGAACAATATGTTACTGAATGATCAATGGGTTACAGAAGACATAAAGGAGGAAATCAAAAAATTCTTAGAGATAAATGAAAATACAGACACAACATATCGGAATCTATGGGACACAATGAAAGCAGTTTTAAGAGGGAAATTCATCGCCTGGAGGTCATTCCTCAAAAAAAGAAAAAACCAACAAATAAATGAGCTCACACTTCATCTCAAAGCCCTAGAAAAGGAAGAGCAAAACAACAGCAAATGTAGCAGAAGGCAAGAAATAATTAAAATCAGAGCGGAAATCAACGAAATTGAAACAAAAGAAACTATTGAAAAAATTAACAGAACTAAAAGTTGGTTCTTCAAAAAAATAAATAAGATCGACAGACCCTTAGCCATGCTAACAAAGAGAAGAGAGAGAACTCAAATTACTAACATACGGGATGAAAAAGGCAATATCACAACAGATGCTACAGAAATACAGAAGACAATTAGAAATTATTTTGAAAACCTATATTCCAATAAAATAGAAGATAGTGAAGACATCGATAAATTTCTTAAGTCACATGATTTGCCCAGACTGAGTCAGGAGGATACACACAATTTGAACAGACCAATATCATGGATGAAATAGAAGAAGCAATCAAAAGACTACCAACCAAGAAAAGCCCAGGAACGGATGGGTATACAGCGGAGTTTTACAAAACCTTTAAAAAAGAATTAACACCAATACTTTTCAAGTTATTTCAGGAAATAGAAAAAGAGGGAGCTCTTCCAAATTCATTCTATGAGGCCAACATCATCCTGATTCCGAAACCAGACAAAGACACCTCAAAGAAAGAAAACTATAGACCAATATCTCTAGTGAACCTAGATGCAAAAATCCTCAATAAAATTCTGGCAAATCGGATACAAAAACACATCAAAAAAATTGTGCACCATGATCAAGTAGGATTCATCCCTGAGATGCAAGGCTGGTTCAATATATGGAAATCAATAAATGTTATTCACCACATCAATAGACTTAAAGATAAGAACCATATGATCGTCTTGATAGACGCAGAAAAAGCATTCGACAAAGTACAGCATCTCTTTATGTTCAAAACACTAGAAAAACTAGGGATAACAGGAACTTTCCTCAACATTGTAAAAGCTATCTATGCTAAGCCTCAGGCTAGCATCATTCTGAATGGAGAAAAATTGAAGGCATTCCCTCTAAAATCTGGAACAAGACAGGGATGCCCTCTATCACCACTTCTATTCAATATAGTTCTCGAAACACTGGCCAGAGCTATTAGACAGACGAAAGAAATTAAAGGCATAAAAATAGGAAAAGATATGATTCTATACCTAGAAGACCCAAAAGGGTCTACAAAAAAACTACTAGAACTAATAAATGAATTCAGCAAAGTGGCAGGATATAAAATCAACATGCATAAATCAAAGGCATTTCTGTATATCAGCGAAAAATCTTCTGAAACGGAAATTAGGAAAAACACTCCATTTACAATATCCTAAAAAAAAAAAAAAACTTGGGAATCAACCTAACAAAAGAGGTGAAAGATTTATACAATGAAAACTACAGAACCCTAAAGAGAGAAGTAGAAGAAGATCTTAGAAGATGGAAAAATATACTCTGTTCATGGATAGGCAGAACCAACATCATCAAAATGGCGATATTACCAAAAGTTCTCTATAGGTTTAATGCAATGACAGTCAAAATCCCAACGGCATTTCTTTTAGAAATAGAGAAAGCAATCATGAAATTCATATGGAAAAATAAAAGACCCAGAATAGCAAAAGCAAGTCTAAGCAGGAAGTGTGAATCAGGCGGTATATCGATACCAGATTTCAAACTATATATATTACAGAACAATAGTAACAAAAACAGCATGGTACTGGTACCAAAACAGGCGGGTGGACCAATGGTACAGAATAGAGGACACAGACACTAATCCACAAAGTTACAACTATCTTATATTTGATAAAGGGGCTAAAAGCATGCAATGAAGGAAGGATAGCATCTTCAACAAATGGTGCTGGGAAAACTGGAAATCCATATGCAACAAAATGAATCTGAATCCCCTCCTCTTGCCATGCACAAAAGTTAACTCAAAGTGGATCAAGGAGCTAGATATCAAATCAGAGACTCTGCGTTTGATAGAAGAAAAAGTTGGCTCCGATCTACATATTGTGGGGTCGGGCTCCAAATTCCTTAATAGGACACCCATAGCACAAGAGTTAATAACAAGAATCAACAAATGGGACTTACTTAAACTGAAAAATTTTTTCTCAGCAAGAGAAACAATAAGAGAGGTAAATAGGGAGCCTACATCCTGGGAACAAATTTTTATTCCTCACACTTCAGATAGAGCCCTAATATCCAGAGTATACAAAGAACTCAAAAAATTAGACAATAAGACAACAAATAACCCAATCAACAAATGGGCCAAGGACCTGAACAGACACTTCTCAGAGGAGGACATACAATCAATCAACAAGTACATAAAAAAATGCTCACCATCTCTAGCAGTCAGAGAAATGCAAATCAAAACCACCCTAAGATACCATCTCACTCCAGTAAGATTGGCAGCCATTATGAAGTCAAACAACAACAAGTGCTGGCGAGGATGTGAGGAAAAGGGTACTCTTGTACATTGCTGGTGGGACTGCAAATTGGTGAGGCCAATTTGGAAAGCAGTATGGAGATTCCTGGGAAAGCTGGGAATGGACCCACCATTTGATCCAGCTATTGCCCTTCTTGGACTATTCCCTGAAGACCTTAAAAGAGCATACTACAGGGATACTGCCACATTGATGTTCATAGCAGCACAATTCACAATAGCTAGACTGTGGAACCAACCCAGATGCCCTTGAATAGATGAATGGATAAAAAAAATTTGGCATTTATACACCATGGAGTATTACGCAGCACTGAAAAATGACAAAGTCAGGGAATTTGCAGGGAAATGTATGGCACTAGAACAGATTATGCTAAGTGAAGCTAGCCAATCCCTAAAAAACCAATGCCAAATGTCTTCTTTGATATAATGAGAGCAACTAAGAACAGAGCAGGGAGGAAGAGCATGAGGAAAAGATTAACATTAAACAGAGACATGAGGTGGGAGGGAAAGGGATAGAAAAGGGAAACTGCATGCAAATGGAAGGAGACCCTCATTGTTATACAAAATTACATATAAGAGGTTGTGAGGGGAATGGGAAAATAAACAAGGAGAGAAATGAATTACAGTAGATGGGGTAGAGAGAGAAGATGGGAGGGGAGGGGAGGGGGTATAGTTGAGGATAGGAAAGGAAGCAGAATACAACAGTCACTAATATGGTATTATGTAAAAATGTGAGTGTGTAACTGATGTGATTCTGCAATCTGTATTTGGGGTAAAAATGGGAGTTCATAACCCACTTGAATCTAATATATGAAATATGATATGTCAAGAGCTTTGTAATGTTTTGAACAACCAATAAAAAAAAGAAAAAAAAAAGAAGGTGGGAGTGATGGAGGAATAAAGGAATAAAAGAGACACAAGATACACAGATATCTCCACCCCTAGCAAAAGGGCAGAAATATATTCTACTCTAATAGTAATGACATTAAATGTAAATGGATTAAACTCTCTAATTAAAAGGCAGATATTGGAAGACTGGATAAAAAACTGCACATGCTGTTTACAAGAGACATATTTTATATATTTATATATGATATATTTATATTTTTATATATTTATATATTTACATCAGTGCTCACAATGATATTTGCACCTTTAACCTCTTATACTAAAATAAAGAAAGATCTCAAATCAATATCCTAACATTCCAACTTAAGAAACTAGAAAAAGAAGAACAAACAAAACCCAAAGCAAACAGGAAGGAAATAATGAAGACTATGGCATAAACAAAAAGTATTACTCTCTTTACAGACTTTTGGATTCAGTTTCAGTAATTTGTGAATATATTAGAAACCATTGAATTGTATATTTTAAGATGGTGCTATTTAATTGCATATGAATTATGTCTCAAAGCTGTCATTAAAAAGAAGTCTGATTAATTTTTTGTTTGTAGCATTTCCTAAATGCTAAAACAGGCAGTTTACAAAATGTAAGTAATTGGCCTTTGTATACCTGTAATATGGGCCATTTTTATTGCTTTTTTTTGTGAAAAGAATGAGGGAAAAGAGAAAAACCATCCACCAGTTGGTTTATGTTTGCATACCACATTTGTTTGATTTCATTTGAAAATATCTCTTAGAATCCTGTTTTTTCTTGAGTCATTTTGCATGTCTGTCAAGCTTTTATGAATAACATTACTTCTTTGTAATTTTATATAATATTTATGCAGTACTACATCAAAACTCCAAATACTTTTCAAAATGTTTTATATTTCTCTTTTTAATATATTAGTTAATATACCAATTTTCCAAATGCATAGATCATACAAGAAGGAAATGACTTCATGAAAAGATTTGGGCTTTTAACCTAAAGATTCATTTCTCTGTCGTTTTTGAAAATAGGTACAAGGCATTATCTACCAAAGGAGAAAGATCCAGATCATAAAGTTTCTATTTCCATTGCTAGGTTAATCAAAACATATTAGAAACACAGACCTCAAATCCTCCAATTTTCCCCGTCTTCTGTAGTACAAATTGTTTCCCAGATTTTCTAGTTTCAATTTGAAACATAATCTTCATAAAGCTCTGAGGAGCAAAATTTCTTTGTAACTCTTTTCCTCTCATCGCTGCTGCTGTGTATAATTTATAGAGCATCTCTGACAGTCTTTGTGCTTTGTGTAGCTGAGAATCCAGTGTCAGTTCGTTACTCTGAAAAATTCAGAACCCGAAGCTTCAGGCACTCTGAACAATAAAGCAAGCCATGATGGTGGTGGGTGGAGGTTTCAAGGTCTCCAAATCTGCTCTAAGGAGGCTCTGAAATCAGCACTGAAATGGGGCTTTTTTGTAATCAGTCGCCAAAATTAAAAACAGGGCCTCCGTAACCTCTCTTTCTTTTCCCATGGAACCATAATCACTTGTCAGACTCTATTCTCCTGAAAACTTATCAGGGTGGCAGGTTCTTTAATTCATAACAATGAGTGTCTGCTCCCAGATACCATGATATGTATTATTTTAAGTCGTATGTAAATTTCTCATGGGAAGAATCTGTGTGTTTTGTATAGCAGAATTACTTTGACAGTGTTAGATATGTACTTCTGTAAATCTTTGTGATTTCAGCTTGGTGTGACCAAAAGTCCCTACAAATATGTTTAATCAAACAAACAAAGGGGATTTTTTTTTTTTTTTTTGACTTGAGGAACCAAAAAGTTTAGAGGATGCTGCTTTTAGGTGTGTCTGGATTCAGGCTCAAATGATGTGACAAATGATTGGCAGGTCCTGGTCTCTCTTCATCCTTCAGTTCTAATTCCCATGTTTTGATTGATGGTCACTCAGCTCAGGGCCTCTGCCTCTTTCTGGTGACCTGACTGACTAATCCAGGACAAATCAGTGTGCTTCTGTCTCCATTTCTCTCTGTCTTCCTCTCTTGTTTCTCTCCTTCTCTCTTAACTATGTTCCCAGAGAAACAAACAAACAAACAAAAAAACCTTGATTTTCATTGGAAGGCTTATCCTGGCCTGGACCAGTGGATGAAGATGTATTGCTCTCATTAGCCAGGCCAGCTGTGGTGTCAATATTATTGAAACCTCATCAAAAGCAAGTGATAGAAGAAGTATTCCACAGGACAAAATTGGGATATGTTTTTATAAAACAATGAAAAGTACTAGAGAGTCTATCATCACAGTGAGTCTGTGACCATAGAAATCTGGATCATTTAAATTTGCTCCATTGTATGGATTTATCACACCCTCAACAACTTCTGCTGAAAATCTAAGTGTTACACTGACTTGGATTAAGTCAGTATGGACAGGAGAAGTGGATGAGCCCTGGTCATTGGCTGATTCTGCGGTGTAGGCAAAAGCCAGGTTTGGGAAACATTCCTGGCCACAAGGCAAGGACGGAACAGCCTGGATCCTCCTCTCTGGCGCTAGTAGTTACCAGACGTTCCTGTACCATGGGTTTTCTGGGTACAGCCAGATAGTCGCAGGATGTTCCTAACATTCCTACAGATGTTCCTCTAGCAGCAGGATACTTACAAAAATGTTTCTAGCTCTGTAACTTCTTATTTTGTACAAAGAAGTCTCTTGATAAATCACCAGGCTTGAACAATTTACAATGCCCCCACAGTTGAACTTCCCGATTATGAGACCTTATAAAATAAATCTGTGGAGCTAGGTCTGGGTCACTGTCCCACCTGGCCCCAGCTTTGCTTAAAAATGCCTGTGTTTTTCTTAATCTCCCATTGCCCCTACTTGAGATCCTTTGTCGTTGCTATGTGGGTCGAGCTCTGTGACAGGTGCTATGTGATGGGCGAAGAATGCCTGTCCCTGCAGGACTGGTTAGAACCTTTTGTGTTAACAGCCTCGTTTTCAAGTGTAAACTTGTCATAGAGAAACTGCCTACAGATACATGCAATTCTCTGTTTCTTTTTAGTCAATCATCTGGATAGGTGTCACCAATTTAGCCAGTCTTTGGGGGAAAGTCTTGTTGCCTCTGCTTTGTGTAACAGTCTTTGGGACCTTGTTCCTGGTGGGTCCCATAATGCTCTTGAATGAGGATAGGGAGCAGAGATCGCTGGATTCCCTGCTCGAAATGGGTAAGAGCTCAGTGCAAGGCTGGTGACAGGGCATGACATTTCTTCTAATAAGTTCCACTACTTCTGGATGGTTTGCTGTAAGTTAAATGAGCTCTCCTTTGCTCTTCCTTCAGGACAATTCCCTGGCAAGGTAAGACATTTATTTCCGACCTTAAGGCATATTTACAGGGAACTGACAGTGCTTCAGGGAGGGACCTACTTCCTTCCTTTGTGCAGCAGTCTCCGAGGTCCCAATTCCCCATCCACCGGTTAAATCCCAACTCCAGGTTAACGGTGCCTATTAATTTGTAGACAAAAATAGCCGTTAAGTAGCGGGAAGGGAGCATGCCCTTAAGGGAATACCCGAATGCTAAGGGGAGTCACACCAGGATCACCTGCATCAATTTAAAACAGTTTTTAACCAGCACAGGAAGAATTTTCTGCAAACGTTTGTGTTTGCAAAGCTTGTTTACCTCAGCTGGAAATTGCAGCAGATCTCAATTTGAAGAGTGTTTACTATTTTTTCCCCCTCTAAATCATACTCAGTGGTAATTATTGGGATCCGGATTTCGTTATTGTTTGAAAATGATGGCAAGTAAACTTGGATTGGATTCTGGCTCTGGAGATCTGGATGAAATAGGATGTGTGTGATTTCAAATGATGTCTGGAAGGGGAGAACAGGTCTGGAAGAGCTCCATGGGTTGAGTGCCTGCAGGTGAAGTCTTCTCTTGCTTTTTGGGAGTAATCCTACTGATCCCAGTGTCCTGTCAAGAATTGACAGGTGCCACGTGATTCAGAATATCCAAGAATGTTTTATGCTTATATGACTGTACTTAGAAAGTGACATGGTCTGTAGATACTTCAGTGAGAATTTATAGCAAAGGCTTGGCATAAAATTCTTCCTTTTTTGATTTTGGTTTTACGGTTTTCAAGAATTCCAGTGTCTTAGGATACCCTCCAATCTGAGGATCTCAGAGAATCAAAATTCTCTAGTACCCAGAAGTAGGGAGGTGGGGGAGGAGGAATGACTTGCATATTTGTACTATGATTCTGGAAATGGTACTAATCTGGAACTATTAGGATCATGGAATATTAGGTTTGGGATAGATATTGAAGAACCCCTTCAATATTTCTGTACCATAGAAAGTAAAATTAAACATTTTATTTTTTGCACATGATGTTAAATAATATGTGGCCCAGAAAAATCCACCTGGTATATCCCTAAGAAGTGTAAAGGGAGTGGCCACAGTTGTAGAAGCAATTTTCAATCTTATAAGCTCACTTGTTTCCATTTGGAGTCTACGAAGAGAAGAATCAATTTTTAACCACGTGGATCCACAAGTGTGGCGATAAAAGTAATGCTCACAAAAATATTTCATTTACTCCCATACATTTCTAATGATCTTGCAGCAAGGCAAGGCCAAGTAATTACTTTTTGCATGTGTGCTCTGAAAAAAAGTTGTACATTTTTCTTCTGGGTTAAGGAATAGAGGAGTTGGTGTGAAATTTCTCTATGCTCTCTTTTGCTGCTGAGCAGATTGTGTGAACCACATCGTATACCTACAGTGTGGTAGATTTTTTTTTGTTGTTGAGTGATGCTGTAAGAGCCCAAAGCCCTGACAACCATTGATGGGCATAGAGCATGTCAAGAGAGGCTATCACACAGTAAAACTTAACCTAGTCCAATATACCAAGAATGTGACATTCCTGTATAGAATTGGAATGCTAATTTAAAGAACTCCAGTGGTAGACACAACTGTTTAAGGCTAGACCCTTGGGCCAATGCAAAAAATTCCTAAGTTGATGGTTTCAAATGGCAGCAATTTCTTATATTATAGTGCTAGAGTCCAGAAGACCAAACTCAAAGGGCTGGTGGGACCACTCTCCCTCCAGAGGCTCCGGGGAGATCTTTCCTCATCTCTTCCAGCTTCTAGTGGCTCCTGACCTTTCTTGGTTCACAGCAGCAAAACTCCAAGCTCAACCTCTGTCATTCCATGGCCCCCTTTTCTGTATCACTGTATCTCAAATTTCTCTCTCCTTTCTCTTGGGGCCCACCCTAAATCCAGAATGATCTCATATTAAGCGCTTTAATTTAATTATATCTTCAAAGACTCTGTGTCTAAATTAAAACCACATTCTCAGGTACCAAGTGTAAGTCTTGAACATCTCTTTTGGAAGGAGACATTTCAAATCACCCAGGAAACAAAATCAAAATAAAGATTGCTTGCTCAACATGGAATTCTAGTTAGGGAGTTTTGTTAATGAATTCTATTTTCTTAAAGTGACTTTACCTATCTCTGTTTTGATTCATTTTTATTGGTCTTGGATTCCTAAGTCAAATCTATTTCCTTATTTCTAAATTCCTGATGGTGCCTCCCCCCAAAACACATACTCATGTTATATTAAGAATTTGCCTCAATGGTGAGGCAAGCTTCTTTGACTTTGTACCTGTTTCCTCTGTCACTTTGTGCTGGTCCATCTTCTACCATGCAGATTAAATGGGAATTCTTTTCCATGTTCCGAAAACCTTTGGGTTCTAAGGAGAATCTTAACAGACCATTAGTAAAGACATTAATATATGCTAGAAGCACTGGACAATACATTTCTTCTTTCTTTCTTTCTTTCTTTTTTTTTTTTGAGAGGTGGTAACCAGGGATTATACTCAGGGACACTCAACCACTGGCCACATCCCCAGCCCTGTTTTGTATTTTATTTAGAGACAGGGTCTCACTGAGTTGCTTAGCTGAGTATGGCTGTGAACTGGCAATCCTCCCACCTCAGCCTCCCCAGCTGCTGAGATTATAGGCATGTGCCACCACACCAGGCTTATTCCTTCCTTTTTAAATATCTTCATATTCTTTGTTGCTACTTGAAAGTTTTAATAGTATGTAAGGGAATTTTTGCCTTTTATCTCTCTTTTATTGGTACTTTTTAGTTATACATGATCACAGAATTCCTTTTGACATAATTGTAAAAGAATGGAATAACAATTTGTTCCAATTCAGTCCCCCACACTTCCTCTTCCCTCCATCCACCACCCTTGTCTTCCCTCTACTGTTATTTCTGCTACTTATTTATAATTTTATTTTCAATTATCATCTTGTGAATGCACATGGTGGTGAGATTCACTGTGGTATATTCATATAATGTACATAGAAATATTAGGTCATATTCATTCCGCTGTCTTTCCCTATCCCATCCCTCCTTCCTTTCCTTCATTCCCCTTTGTCAACACTGAACTTTTTTTTAATCCTTTTTTTTAATGCTCCCCCCATGATGTTGGATTAGCTTTCACATATCAGAGAAAATATTCCACCTTTGACTTCTGGGATTGGCCTATTTCACTGAGCGTGGTAGTCTCCAGCTCTGTCCATTTACTGGCAACTGCCATCAAGTTGCTCTTTAGGGCTGAGTAATACTCAATCGTGCATATACACCACATGTTTTCTTTTTTAAAAAATCTCTACTGCTGATTTTCACCCCATTTCTTATAGTATTTTTGATAAGTTTGCCTCCAGCATAAAGTCATACCAAGGTTACCATTATCTCATACTTTATGCTTCCTGGGAGCCAAAGTTAGGAGCAGCAGTCTGGGCTGGACACAGGTTCCTCAGATTTTTTAAAAAAAATATTTGTCATGAGAGGGTTTGCATTTAAAATCCTGGATATTTATTGATAGAATGAAGTGACTTGCCTGATCTAGAAGGTGAGAATCAGTTTGGATCTGAGACACATAACGTAGGAAGAAATTAATTGGTAATGGATTCCATTGATTTCATGACCCAATCACGTTTTTTCCAATTTTACTGAGGAGCTGGAGGACTTGGAGGCCAAGGTAGCGACTGCTGTCAGCAGTTTGGGCCCAATGGTGCTGCAGAAGACGGCCCCTGCACTTCCTGCCCGTCCGTGAGCAGAGGGTGAATCCCGCTGTCCTGAGCACAGGTTGTGACTTCCTTTGAGACGATCTACTTTTTGGCTGCTGATGAAACAAGGAGGGATGGAAAAGGCCTAGAGCCAATTAGAAAAACGCACTGACCGGTCACGCAGAGCCTCAGCCATGACTCCCCCACGGTTGATGCAGCTGTTTTCTCATCAAGACTAAATGGATGCTTCTTGGCCCAGCCAACCAGCAATGGATGACCTTTTTCTTATTTGCTGACTCTGTATTCGTAGGATGGTTATTCTGCAATTAAAATTAAACTTGCTAAACACATTTTGTAAGACTATTTCCTTATGTGTGTGAGTGTGGACATGGGGGAGTAACTCAATAAAATTGGTCTTTGCAGAATTGAAATCAGGTAAGGGCCCGAGTAGTATCCCTCATGGATCTTAGTGAGTACCAGTGACCACTGTCATGGACAATTTTGGGAAGTAGGTATGGGGCTAAGATCTGAAATTGAGGAGGAAGACACTAGCTGGGAGGGGAGAACTGCCAAAGGAGAGTTGGAGTTTGTCCTGGCACTGGTGGGTGGCCAGAGTCAGGATGGCAAGGACGCACCTGGAGGAGGGCAGCTACCTTAGGCCTGGGAGGGAGCTCCCTGGGGATGAGGGGCCTGGGGGCTCCCTCTTCTTAGACATGATCTACTTGTATCCTTAGAATCATAGACTTAGTCTTTAAAAACCAAACTGTTTTTGTATCATCTGCATTTTTATAATTCTTTTTTTTTCTGCCTCTGATTTTTAATAAAGCTCTTTATGAAAATGTCAGGCTGTCTCAGGAAAGACGTGCTTGTTCATTCTCCGGTCACATTTTTAAAAGGAGAGCCACGTCGGCCTTTTCTGTGGGAGTAGGAGTCAAAGGGGGAAATCTTCAAAGAAAAAATGAGAGGAAAAAAAATGGACATGGACATTGTTTGTTTCTGTAATTTCACTCTGTGGTTGCTTTTATAGTGTCAGGAATTATCAAGCCAAATATACATGGGGAATAAGCAGATTCTATGCAATTGAAATGTTTCTTTTAAGAAAAAGAAAAGTAACAAACACATTGGTTTTCCCTTCCGGAGAGTAGAAGAGGAGTAGGAAGGCTAGTGCATCGAGTACTTGAGGACCCTCCGGCTTTCTTAGGTGCTTATCTTTGTCTGCAGGAAACTTTAATAATAGAAAATGGTAGGTTGGGCAAGCAATTGTCCCTCATCTGGGTCAAGTTTCAGCCTGAGATATTGGGATAGAAAACATCTGGACTGGAAAAGATGCTATACCCCCCCCCCACCCCCCCGAGGGCCTACATCCCATGTCCTGCACAGATATTGCTGGTCAGGCCTGGTCCTTTCTTGACATTTTTCTTAATTCTCAAAATAGTACAGCCTCCATCGATCAATAAAATTTGACATGCAGGGGCAATGTAATTCTCTTCCTGAAATAGACAGCTTCTCTCAGTTTCCAGAGGGGCAGAAACCAAGTCTGGCCCTTCCTTGTGTCTGCTGTGTCACCAAGATCAATGCTTGTCTGAAGATGGTGCTCAATGAATCACCAAGGCCGTGGGGTTGGGAGAGGGTGGCTTTCTAATTGCCTTGTCTTACAGATAGATGTAAGAATGTGCCCCCAGATGCTCATAGTTCAATTTTAGTTGATTCCCAGGAAGAGGGACTTCACTCTTGCTGCTGTGTCTATACTATGCTGAAATGCATCTTAAGGAGGAAATATGGAATTCACTTTTTTTCAAGAGATATATTATTTGAAAGTATTGGTACTTTATTATTTCTCACAAATCATTTTCTATTTCTTGGCCAATAGATTTTACCCGTCTTTTTTCTATGACCTCAGTGCTAAGCAATCATAGAGTGCGATATTTAATAATGTTGACTTATGCATTGCATGTCCAAGTCTTTGAAAGGCTCTTAAACTTAGAATTCAGTTGGCCAAAACTTGCTTGTTTCCCTGAGGACAAAATGAGAGGAACATGAATTAAGTGCAGCGAGAGGTACTTAGGTTAAACTAAGGCGGACTTCCTTGCTAGGGAGGGTAGATGAAAATTGGAAAGGGTTACCCGGTGAAGTTCAGATTTCTACTTCTTTAGGACAGCTTTTAAGTAGATTCCAGCCTGGAGGCCAGAAGAGACTAATCGGCCTCTCTAAGTCCCTCCAATCCTGGAGACACAATCTTTCGAGGGAAGAAAGCAACCCTAGAGGGCAATGACTATTCCAAGCAATTACTTATATCACAGAGCATTGTTATCCCATGACCAATGGCTAAATGGGAACAGAGTAAGGACTCTCAGGGGCATCTTTAAAAATATAACTAAAACCTTAGAGGTCAGGGAGGTATATGCATTAAGTGCAGTCTCCTGGAAATGATTGAGTGTACTTAGAGTACTGCTAATATTTTATCAAGAGTTAAGGGCCTGTTAGCATTTCCATTTGCAAGAACAGGTTTACCTGAATGCCAGTACACAAATGTGGTCTCCGTGGCTAATATCATGTGTTATGTGTGTGTGTCTGTGTGTGGGCACTCTGGTGAGTGTTTCTTGGCTTTTAATTTCATTTTCTTACTGCTAGCCTCAATTTGTTAGGATATAGTGACAAGGTTTCAAAACAGAGCCATTGATCTTTTCTCAGCTGATGGATTCCTTGAGTGAGAAATTTTTTTCAGGGTTCAGAGGATTGACTAGAAGAAGGAGTTGCAATTTATAAATCTATAAATTTGTCTCTTGATTTTCTGGTTCCTTGATTGGCGGGATAAGTTAGTAATTTTTAAAAGAAGTGTATGGGAGAAACTGTAGAAACTCATTTTCTCCTCCTTCTTGGCATGCAATTACACTGTATTTTCCTGACTCTTGGAGTTGAGCGTGGCCATATTAATGAGCACTAGCCAATAAAACGTCAGCAGGAGTGATTCATACCAGGTACTCCATGGTGGCCCCAGGCCAGCAGGACATGCATCACCTGGAAGCTTATCGGAAATGCTGATTCTAAACTCTATTCCAGTCCTACTGAATCTGAATTGCCAGGGATGGGGCCCAGGAACCTGGGCATGTCTCTGCAGGTCATTCTGAGACATGTCACCATCTGTGAAGCACTGAGACCTATTGTATCCAGATCTGCCCTTTGAAGCTCTCCCACCTCTGGTGCAGATGGGTGGCTGCATTGCCACTGGAAAGAGAGTTGCTTATCCATTAGGGACACTATTTTCCATGTCACTGGAATGACAAATTAACATCTTGATTTAAAGTCACTGAGATTGGGGGTTAATTTTTACAGTAGTTTGTATTAACTTACCACGGTGAACAGGAAAATGATTTACTCAGGAAACTTAACTGTGGGACCTTCGTTATATATATATATATTTTTGTTGTTGTTGTTTTTTTGTTTGTTTTTTTGGATGTGAACATCCCTACCCTCTACCATTTTTGACAGTGAGCCAATAAACATGCCCTCCCCACTTAAAACTTCGCTATTTATTTATTTATGTGTATGTGTCTTTTAGCCAGTTGCTTAGAATTAACGGGTCATCCTCTCTTCTTTCCTCTCTATTGAGAATTAAAATATCTAACCATGATTACAGAATTAACCATCTCTTCTTTTGGTTTTTTAAAAGTTTGAATAATTTAGCGTTTATATAGACCTGTAGGAGTTCATGTTCCAGGCTGGATGTGGGAAAGAAAGCACTACTGGGCTGACCAGGGCCTGTTTTGTAACTTTCTAGATGCGGGAAACGGAGTAAATAATTAGACATCCCTGGGTCTAGGAGATTTCCATCCCTAAAATTTGATGGAGTTCACCCTGACCCAAGACAAATTTGGTCCCACATTTTACATACTTTACTGTCTAGATGAGTGAAATTAAAAAAAAAAAAGATTGGATAATTGCTGATTATTATTATTGCTGAGACAAAGTTTGTTGAGAGAGAATAGTGATGGAGGGTATGTGTGTAGTTTTACATATTTACATATGGTCAGTTATAGCTTCTTTGAAGATGTTTCACTGAAGTTCTCCTGAAAGATGAGGGGACAGTCACAGTGATGAGGGCAGACTGGGTCATGGCAGCAGGTGGCAGAAAGGAGCTATAACTTGTGGAGGTACCTCTTTTGTTGATCAAGATGATGATGGGGAGATTCATTGGAAAGCCACCAGAGAAATGAAGCTTTTTAATGTGGTAGAGGGTAAATGAATGTTTTATGTCAATGACTTCTGGAAAGCCAGAAGTTTTAAGAGGAAAAAACATAGAATTCGGAAACTCCCACAGAATGGAAGAAATTGAGAACAAGTTCCCCATTAATTAGTTCATTTTCTACCTCTATAATGAAATACCTGAGATAATTAACGTATAAAGAAGAAAGTTTAATTTTGTTTGACAATTTTGGAGGTTCCAGTTTAAGATTGGGAGGACTCATGACTCTGAGACTCTGGTGGATCTCCAATAAGGCCTCATCCTCTAAAGCCTCACCATCTCCCCATAATGCTGCCCTCGGGACTATGCCTTTAACATATTGACCTATGGGGTACTCTTATGCAAACAAGTTACCAATTGTAATGGGTTACTAAAGGAGGTACCCTTGGGAATAAATCAGGACCCTTGAAGAATGTCACGAAACCCCTGTTTTCCATGAGGAAGATCCCTCTTGCCCTATTTCCTTCTTTTCTTCTCTATTAAGCATTAGAATCTCCAACTATGATTATAGGTCTGTCAGTTTCTTCTGGCAGCTCCATCAAATTTTGGTTAGTATATTTAGAAAGGCTGTCATTTCTCACAGTAGGTCTGTTATTTAGGATTATTATTATTTATTTTTTTTGAAAAACTGACCTCTTTATAATTACTAATTATTTATACTTCTGATCATTTTTTGTCTTAAAAATTTATCTTTATATTATATTAGTCTTATATTTTATACTTTATCTTATGTTAATAGTGTCACTTTTATACTTTATATTTTATACTTTTATTCTTTATCTTATATTAATAGTGTCACATCTGTTCTCTAGATTTTAGCGATTGCATGGTCTGCCCCCACCACCCCCCATTTTCTGTCCATGCAGGTCTTTACATTTGAAAGGTGTTTTCTTGCAAACAACAGAGTTGAATTTTCCTTTTGTATCCAAGTTTACAATCTGCACATTTTTCAGAGGCGTTTTGTTGATTTACATTTAAACCAGTCGTTGATACATTTATCACATTGAATTTGTGTTCATCTGTTTTCCGTTTCCTGCTTTCTCTTGGGTTTAACAAATATTTTTTTAGTTTCTTCTATCTTATTTTCTCTATTTCTATTTCTGGTGGCTGCTTTTGATTATGGTATACAGCTTTAATTCATTGCAGTCTACCTTCAAATGCTAATGTACCATTTCATGAACAATGTAAGAAGCTGACAATGTAATCATTTCATTTCTACTCCTTCAATATTTGTTTATCTAGCTTGACTCATATTTCTTACTTCTATATGTATGAAAATCACAAAAACAGGTTTATTAATTTTGACTTGCATAATTGGTTTGAAAAAGAAATTTAAATATATGCACATGAAAAGATATCTTGTATTTATATACATATTTACTTTTTTTGATGTTCTTCATTTCTTCCTGAAGATCTAGGTTACCATCTGATATCTTTTCCTATAATCCTCAAGAACTTCTAGCATTTCTTTAGTGCAAAATCTGATGGTTTTCTTAGATCTCTGGGGTATATCTTTAATCATTTTGGAAACCTTACCGTCATTATATTTTCAAATATTCTTCTACCACTGTACTTCTAATTTTTTTCTCCTTAAGTTCTTGGATTCCAGTTACTTGTTATTAAACCATTCAATGTTGTTTCACAAATCTCTGGTTATCTTTTCTACTTTCCATTTTTTTGTCTTTTAATTTGAATAATTTTATTGTTTTTAAATCATTCATTATTTCTCTTTTTTTTGGTTTCATCTGCTGTGAAGACCTAAAATGAATTCTGTATTCTTGATATCGTAGTTTTTATTTCTAGCATTTCCATTTTTTATAGCTTTTATTTCTCTGCTGATATTCCCCCATCTGTTCACACATTTTTCCGCTTTTAAAAATTAGAGTTACTGTATTGTCCTCCCTGTTAATTCTGGCACCTGGGCCATCTGTGGCTATGCTTCTGTTGACTTCTGGGCTTTTGACTGTGAGTCATTTTCTTACATCACAGGTCTGACAATGCTGGATTCTCACCATCCTAGGTAAAAGCATCCAGGAGAGGATCACCCCTCCTCCACTCAGGCTGGTGAAGTGGGAGGCCTAGGCCAGCTACTCTGTGGTTGAGCTGGGTTTGCATCCTGCTGCAGTTTGGGTTTGATCCAAGACAACCCTGGTTTCAAGAGTTTTGAGGATAGGTTCAGGACTTTCCTGTCAGCAGGGACTGAGAATTAGCACCACACAGACTCTGGGAATTTTCTTCTTCTTTTTTTTTTAAGGCTTCACAGCTCAGCCACCAGCTTCCTGAACTCTGGGGAGCCTTTTTCTGCTTTACAACTTGGCTGCCAACTTTTTTGGATCACTGGAGTGCTCTTTGCTTTCTCTCGTGCCTTCTGGTTTATGCACTAGAAAAATCTCTTTTCCCTGCTGCTCTAGCCCCTGTCTTATTGGACAGCTGCAGTGCCCTTGGTTAAGTCCTGGAACAGAGCCTGCAGCCTTCCTTGTACCCATGAGGGATTTCTCTCACGTCTCCTGCTCTGCTCTGGGCCTTTGCTCTGCTACCTTCATGCATTCAGAGACAGTCCTTTAGGAAGCTTTAGCAAGCGGGTACAGACTCACGCCATTGCAGCCTCAAGATTTTAATCCGTTACACGAGCTCATGTAAAGCTGTCTTAGTCTGTTTTCTCTTGCTATAAGGAAAGAACACAGTCCATTATTTATAAAGAATACCTCATGGTTCTGGAGGCTAAGTCAGTGAGCTTGGTGCCAGCATCTGGTGACAACCTTCTTACATATGATAACATGGTAGAGAGATGACAAAGCCAAGCAAGGGTGCTAGAGAATTTACTTTTATAAGAAAACCACTCCCAAGGTAACTCATTCACCCATGAATCCATAAATGGATTAAGCTATTTGAGAGCAGAGCCCTGAAGACCGGATCACCTCCCATTGTTCTCACCTCTTAACACAGCTGACTACACTGGGACCCAGGTTCAGCACACAAATTCCAGAGACAAACCCGAACCATAGCAAGGACCCTTAAAAGTTCATGGCAAGGTTTCTCCTTGTCTCCGTCTATCGCCAGCCCTTCCCTGTCCTGGCTCCACCAGTGACAAAGGCTGCTCTGGTATCCTCTCTCTGATGAAGGGCTTGCAATTTCATAAAATTTTATTCATTTAGAATTCTTGGTTTTTTTCATTGTTACCTCTCAGGCTTTTTTAAAAAAAATGATTTTGTAGCTTCCCTGGCCTGTCCTTGTTTGGTGTGGGCGTGATATTCTCTTGCAATTTTCTTCACCCTAAGGAGAGCAGTAGTCCTGCCAATGAGTTTTATGGACAGGCATTGCTAATGGGATCACAGGGGTATCCTCAAGGTTCCTGGCCTGCTGGGTTTACACAGTCCTGCACTACTAAGTTAAATTAGTTGGAATTCTCTCTATGGAGGGCTGGAGACCCAGGTGGCCCCCTAAGGTCCTGGCCATGTCTTGGGGGGGGGGCTTATCTTTCTTCCTCAGTAGCTTCTTGCCTTGGTTCATGTTTTTGCTGAATTCTCTTTATCACTTGCATCTCACTTCTTCCCTGACTCACATTAACCACACGTGGAGGAAGGCAGGAGGTTTCTCTAGGAGAGAAAGAACTGAAAGGATCCAGGTACTAAGATTTAAAAAAAAACAAGGATGTTGGGTCTGCAGAAAAACTAAGAAATGAATATTCGCTCTCTCTCTCTCTCTCTCTCTCTCTCTCTCTCTGAGTAGAGCTAAAGAAATTTCTTTAAAAAAAAAAAAAAAGTATTAGCCAGGCGTGGTGGCATGTGTCTGTAATCCCATCGGCTCAAGAGACCGAAGCAGGAGGATTTCTAATTCAAAGCCATCCTCAGCAAAAGTGAGGTGCTAAGCAACTCAGTGAGACCCTGCCTCTAAATAAAAAAAAAAAAAAAAAAAAACGGAAATACAAGGTTAGGGATGGGTCAGCTCTCAGTTGGCGCAGGGAACATGACCGAGTGGGAACAGTCTGAAAAATGAGCGTGAGTTTATATGTTCTTTGTCTTTCCTTTAAAAAGAAACAGATTTCGATTTTTACTGCTGTCCCTGTCTATTCTGGGCATTATGATTTTATTATTGAAAAATTTAAATAAAGATCTGCTTGAGCTGAGTGTGATCACTTTCGGGGGTAAGAATCCAGGTGTGATCGATGGAAAGGAAGGTGTGATCCACAGCCGACACCCACCAGCTCGCCCCCACCTGCTGGAGGGTGAGTGGACCCACTCGGGGAGAAGAGCTGGTTGGCAAAACAGCGGGGCTCAGTCTCTCCCCTCCCTTAATTTCCATCTTGGCAAGTCTCTTCTGAGTCTACTCCCCAACTTCCGCCATCCATCTGGTTCTTGTAACAAAAAAAAAAAAAAAAAAAAAAAAAAACTTAAAAAGAGGATTTTGTGAGAGAATAACTCCTTTAAAGTGATTCAGGGAGAAAAAAAAAAAAGCTGCTTTCATCCCAGGGCATAACTGTACTGTCATTTAGATTCAAACTCACTGCAGTTTTGAGAACATTAAATGTGACTAGAAGGTAAGATTCAATCTTGAGTAAATTTCACAAGGGCATCTTCATGGGAAAAATAAAAGGACCCAACTACAATGATGCAATAAAACAAGACAGAGAAAAAGGAGACAACAAAGTTTTTTTCAAGGACAATGGTTGTCTGCAGTTCCTTTAATGGCCTTTAAGATGAGGACAGGAGAAAGGACTTGTGTGTGGTGTGTGGTGTGGTGAGTGGCTTTATTTCATTGCAGTGCTACGACCAGCTTTGAGTTTGTTCACTCTGCACGCACTAAGGCAGGTGACTGCTCTTGGAGTTCTTTTCCTAAGAGAAGGGGCAGCTTTGACACCCAGCTAGGACTCCAGGGCTTCTCATAGCTGCATGAGGGCACGCACATGCATGCCCTTTGTGGCTCTTTGCAGAGGATGGCTTGCTATCTGCACGCTGGCCTCCAGCTTCCAGCAAATAACACAACCCCTCCAGCACATCGCAGCCCCATGTATTCAGACATTTATCATAGCATTGGACACTTGGTGTTTTAGCATCTGCCTCCTTGCTTTGTGTCTCCTATTCATTCTGCGCAATTCACACACAGGGAGTCTATTCTGTTTGTCTAGCATCCCCAGAGTCTAACACTGTACTTGGCAGGCAGCAGGTACACAACAAATATTTGCTCAATGAATCAGTGAAAGAACAAATGCATGCATGAAAGAATATGTAGATACATGTAGATGCATATATCACATTGAATGTAATTTCGGGCCCACAATACTGCACCACACCAAATATTATCGAACTCAAAACAGGATTTTTATTTCTGACATTTTATGTTTGAATTTAAGAATTCCTGAAAACATCAATTGTGTTAGGTAGAATTTTTTTTTTGATAGCAACAGAGAGCCAACTATAGGAGCTTAAACCAATTAAGGATTAATTTTCTCTTACAAGATAAAATCCAAAGAAAGGGAGTTCCACCCCCCCCCCCGCCCCGCCCCACAGGCAAAGCTGCTTTGCAAAGTTACCAGGTACTGAGATTCTTTCTTTCTGGTGTAATCCATCTTTGGTATGTGGTCTCCATCAGCAAGGTTATCAGAGTTAGCTATATTACAGTTATGATCAGGCCCATGATATCAATAATATTATCCAGAGTCATGCTATCCCAGTCATAATATCCAGAAGTCTTTCAGAGTTATAGTATAACATTAGAGTTATGATATTAGAGTTACATCCATACTGTGTGGTTTATTACAATGCCAGAAATGTTGGTAGTTTGTGATTTCCATTGTCAAGGTCATTGGAGTACTGTCAAGGTTATCAGACTGCTAGAGATCCTGCTAGTACTTCTGCATGGAGTCCACAATTCATCCTGTCAAATTCTAATACTCCTCAGTTATAACTAGAGGAGTTTTCCATGCCTGGATAGAGCACAGCCTGGGCCATGGCTCCTTGAAATCCCTCTGGGCCTCAGAGATTCCATGAAATCAAGAACAGACCCTCAATCAGACACAGCTGGTCTTTCTAGGATTATCAGTGTCAACTTCCATACTTGGGCTGGGAAGTTTTATCACCTAGCATCTTTACCTTGAGTCACAAAAAATTCTGTGATATAACATATGTTCCAGAAAACCCTGGAGGGTGTATATTGTAGCTGGAGCCTGATGACTGCTCCCCTTCCCTAATCCCTTACCAGCTTCTCCTGGAGGCACTTTCTGGATACATTATTTGCACATGAACACTTGCATTGGGATTTGCTTCAGGAGAACCGGACCTAAGATAAAGCCTATTTAAGGAAAGTTGAGGCAGAGTTCAAGTTTAAGAAGAGATTGAAGTGGGATGTTGGGGTCAGCCTGGCTAGTGGATTCTCCTAAATTTACCAGTCAGATATCTACCTCATTTGAAACCCCTCTCATCATTCTGAATTGCCTATACTGACAGAGCTCCCATGTCATGGAAGGAAACATGTGGAATGGAAAACAAATATTTCTCCTTTCATGTTCTAATAGAACTTCATTTCCCCACCAGGCATCCATGACCACGTATCTCATGGGATCCTGATCCTACCCCTAGTCCTAGTCCCCAGTGGAGAACCAGTCTTGTCTAAGCCAATTATTTTGTTCTATTTTAGCTTGGTTCTACTTTAGCTTGGTCCACAAAGATGAAGGCTGATGAGGTCAATCCTTACTCCCTCCATAGTCACTGAGGGGACTGAATCTTTCTTCTGACTTGGATATATATTTCTTTTGGTGCATGTGAATTTTTGCATTTCCATGTTATTATTATAATGTTGTTAGCTCATGTAAAACTTCATAAAATTCATACCCCTAGACTAATTTTACATGAACAGTTCTCGAACCAGATTACTGCCTTCCATGTTGGTGCCTGGGCCTGTGATTTTCTGAACTAAATTCAGGTGTGATAACCTTTCCCGAACTTCAAAATACACTAAAATAAAGTGAGAGCTACTTCTGTACACCTGGTTTTTTAACTGTTGGAATTTCAGTTCCAGAAAAACAGAATTGCATAGATTGTGAGTCACTTCTGCTGGGGATAATTAGAAAGAGAGGAAATGGGGAGTTGGGAATAGAAGGGGAGGTAAAGCAGATGGCAGAGGAAAGCTAGAGATGTTTGCAGTGAATCCTTGGGGAGACAAAGGAAGATAAAGCACAGTAAACTCAGAGGGGTATTCAGGTGACATCTGTGAGGAGGAGTTGAGAAATCTCAAGCTGAGATGTGAGAAAGAGGATTTGACAGGCATGTGGTCCAGAGAGTGGGCAGGAAGCATTTTCTGAGTCATGCAATCAAGGAGGCATTGATCATTTGAATGGGAAGCCAGGCAAAGGAAGAAATAAAAGGAGTTTACAAGCATTGCGTGGAAATTTCAAGAAACTCTCAAAGTTTCAAGCAAGAATGGTAAATGGGAATTAATACTATTATATCCATCATTACTAATTTAAGAATATTAAAACGTGCCTTTATTTTCACGAATGCAAGATCTATTTTTAAAAACTTGCATCAGTTCATTCTGATTTCATTTTTTCCAATGCAATTTTTTAAATATTATCTTAATTTTCCAATCTCAAAATCTTTGGCAACAGGATCTTTTAAACTTTAATTTTGAGTTTAAAAAATAGGATGATATTATATTTATGTCCACAAAATTTCATCTTGTGAGAGTTCATAAAATTCAGATCGATACATTTATCATTTAAGAGTACAAACTTCTGTGTAGAAAAAAACTGTATCACATATAACCAGGGTGAAAAAAAAGTCAACAGACCAGCAGAGAATATTTGTAATACATATGAATAGCACAGGTTAATATCTTGCATCTACCAGATGCTTTTTTTTGCATTGCCAAGGAAATGACAAGCTTAACGTAAAATGGGGCAAAAGGCATGAATGAGCGACTCACAGTAAACATGCAAACCTGAAAAGCTACTTGGCTTTTCCAGTAATCAGGAGCATGCAAACGAAAAGACTGAAACGACTGTGTTGGTAAGCAGACTGACAAAAGTTTAGAGTTGTGCTGTGGACTGAATGTTTGTGACCTCCTTCAATTCTCAAGTTGAAGACTAACTCCCCCACATAAAAGTATCAACAGGTGAGTTCTCTGAGAAGTAATTAAGTCAGGAGGGTGGAACCTCCCTGAGTGGGATTAGTGCTTTGTAAGAGGATGAAGAGACCAGCACTCTCCCTCCACCGTGGGAGCAGAGAAGTCAACTCTCTGCCACAGGAAGAGGGCCCTCCTCAGAACCCAACATGCTGCCACCCTGGTCTTGGACTTCTAGTTCTCCAGAACGGTGAGTAATCAAATTGTTGTCTATAAACTACACATTCCATGGGACTTTGATATAGCAGCCCAAACTGACGAAGTTGGCAACCACTGGTGAGGACGTGGGGAAATGGAACATTTTGTACATTGCTGGTGGGATTATGAACTGCTATATACTGATGAAAAAGTATTTATCAAATATGAGCATATCCTGTTACACAGAAATCTCTCTCCTAGTAATTTGTGCCTCAGTAGTAGAAGTAAACAGTAACTAGAGATGTGTGTGAGAAGATGTTTGTTGAAACGTTTTTGTAGTGGAAGAAACTTGGAAGTATCCAGAATGGTCATCAATTAGAAAGCAGATGAACTATGGGACATTTTTGTTACAGCATCTCAGAGTTATTAAACACCCCGCCCCGGGTTTGTTGAGCATACTTTACAGATTGTCCCTAGAATGCTCTTTACCCAGACATTCATGTGACTCACTCCTCACTTCTTTCACATCTTTACTTACATATTACCCCGTTGGAGCGGCCTTTCGTGACCACCTTATCTAAAATCGCCATCTGCATTACTTTGTCTCTGAGCCTTGCTTTATTTTCCTACATAATACTTACAGGTGGCTGGCGTTACAGGATGGATTTGAGTTTTTTTGGTTGGTGGCTGGTCTCTCTCACTAGAATAAGAGCTCCAAGAAGATGATGATATTGATTTTGCCTGCTGCTTTATCCTCAGTAGTTAGTACTGGGCACACAGTAGGCTCCATAAATTTTTTACTAAGAATAATCACTAATATTGGTCTAGAAAGAAGTTTTCTTCCTTTTCCTTCCACCCATGTGTCTCCTGAGAAGACTCCTCAATAAACTTCCTGCAGGCTAATCTCCAGCTCAGAGTTTGTTTTCCTAGGAACCTGTCCTGAGATAGATTACACATACATATATTGAGAACCCATTGTTTTTAAAGTATAAAAATGCAATAGTGTATTTTTTTTTCCAGCATCGAGTTGCTAATCTGAAGGAACATCTCGGCTCCAGAGCTCCCTGTGAGGTTGGCTGAGACCTTGGTGGAGGCTGTATTGCAACTTCCCTCTCTGCCTAACTCTGCTTCCTTCCTTTTCACAGTTGTTGGCTTTTCTGGGTGAACATATCCCTTTATTTCACACTGATTCCATTTACTTTCCTAGGAGGAAACCAGTAGGCAAATGCTGTATTCCATTATCAGCTCTCTGGCCTTTACCTATGAATACCAATCACAGGTACTATCAGCCCTGTTGCCTCATTCCAACTTAATCTTTGCAAAAGTTCTCTTGCTTGCATGGAATTCGGGTCAGCAACTATGGGTAAAATTGAGCCACATCGGAAATAGTTTTATAAAGAGGTTGATTTTTTTTTTTTTTTTTCCCCTAGCCCTCATTTTCCTCTGCTTTCTCCATGCTACAGGAGTTCTAGATCAAATTAGAAACTGCTGGGGGTAGAGAAAACAAAATAACAAAAATGTGGAGGAAGATTTGGGAGTGAGGAAGGACATCAAAAGAAGGCAAAGGTCACAGGTAGCTTAGGTGGACAAGAGTGAGTGGTCATCTATTCTTAAATGGCTCTATTTTATTTTCCTAGTAACCAACAAACCAGATCCTCATCTGTTTTTCTGTTTTCTCTGCATTGTCCAGCACATCAGGCTCGGCTCTGAACAGGCAATCAGCTGTGAAGGCCTGGTGGAGGAATGTGAGTAATTATCTTCAAGGTTTCCAAGCTCTATGGTATTTTCTTGGCCATGTTATTTTTTTAAAATTTTTTCCCCCTCTGCCTTTTTTGATTAAGTTATCCCAAGAAGAGCTGAGACACATATTCTGCCAGTACTTGATAGTAAGCAACTATCCAGCTAAGACAATGAGTCAGAAAGGTTGAAGGATGCAAAGTTTTTTGACTAGATCAGCGTGGCCTCCACCAGCACGTGTGCTGAATGCTACAGTCATGCTGTTGTCTTCAAAACGGCATCGGCACCGTATTTACACTCACAGGGAGAATGCTGCTTCAGCACATTGTTAATTAGGACACTACCCGAGGCAAGTGCCGATTAATCTCCTCAAATATGCTTACTGTATAGAGTAATCATGATTAATTAGCACATAAGATTGGTCCAAAATGAGAGGACTTAAGGAGAATCTTGCATTTTCTGTCTCCTGTTGGATAAGCAGCTGAAAAGCTTCCAGCTGAGGCAACCTTTAGCTTCCCGTCTCCTAGCTCATTCTAATAGGTACTTTGGTGTTGGGTGATCAAGAGATGATGAATAGACAGCCAGTAATAACCCTTTCAATTACCCTTGTAAAGCTGCTGCTCAGAGCCCTCAAGGGTATTGGATGAAGACACAGGCAGGCTAATGGGCAAGATGCCTACAGAGAGAGCTTGGCGCCCCAGAGCCTGAGGAACTTAAATTTGCTCAGGTGTCTGATGACCTCTTGGTAGCTGACAATTCGCCTTTAATTTTGAGAGCACTTGCCTAAAGGTGACCCACGGTGTGTCTCCTGAGGAATCAGTGAAATTGTTGTTAGTACCAGGCTGACTGTATTTCACATTTAAGTATTGCTGTAATCCGCTGCAAGGTCTTGGGCACTGGTCGGTTGTAATAGGACATGCTCTAGAACTAACCGTGAGGGCTTATGCCTTCTCAGGTTTTGTTTTGCTGTGTTTTCTCTGGATCATATGTTCAGCTCGGCATGTCCTTCCATAGCCAAATGTTGCAGTTCGTGTGTGTGTTGTGCCTGGTAAAGGGTGACTACAAACAAGACTTATTCCAGCCATTGGTCCCTCCAAGGATGACTTTGGAGTGGGGGATGTATTGTCCCCATAGTTTCTACCACTCTCCCAAAGTTCTGGCTTGGCACAGCTTTGCTCCAATGGCTCTGGGCAGAGGTTGTTTGGCTTACTGAAAACCTCCTTTTGAAATTGAGGAGACAGCCCAGAAAATCTCAGAATATCCCTTGGGGTCCTTCCTCCCTTGTCTTGAACAATAGTGCATGCTCAGAAGCTGAATAGCTTGATGATCCTGAAGTACAATGTCTAAGCAATCTGACAACTTTTCTTTATTCTTTCCTGTATTTGTATTTGTGGCTTTCAGGTCAAATGGATGGTTTTCTTGGTAGGCTGCTTGATTAAATCCAAGGTTGATGCCCACACTAGTCACCTTATCAAGAGATGCTTGGCATGTCCTTGTTCTATTCTAAACATATTTTTTTATGTTTTTAAAAGTGAATAGGCTGAGTTTTTTTTCCTTCTCAAATCTTTAAGCTCTAGTTCCTTTTTGCTTAATAATTCCATGTTCAAGTCATGTCTCTTGTCTTGCATTTTAAGCAGTCAAGAGGAACCAAGCTGCTCCTTCAACAGTTTGCTTAGAAACTTCCTCAACTAAAATCCAATTTCCTTGCTCCCAGGTTTTTACTTCCCACAAAACACTAGAACCTGAGCACAATTCAGCTCAAGTTATTGTTACTTTATTACAAGATTGCCTTTTTTTCTGTTGTCCTGTAATGTCTCTTATTTCTGCCTAAGACCTTACCAGAGTGACCTTTACTGTTCTTATTCTGTTCATGATTATTTATGCCCTTGGAGGACAGAAGCTTTTTCTATGCTTCTCTTTCCTTTGTAGCCCTTACCAAAATCACCTTTAAAGGTCTGTTTATGGGAATCATGACTTCTAGCATGTACCTCAAAACTCTTTGGGTCTCCACGCATTACACAGTCATCAAACTTCTTCCACACGTTTAGGTATTTGTTGTAGCAGTACTTGGCTTTTGTACCCATTTTTTTTTCTTAGTTCAGGTGACTGTAACAAAATAGAAGTTTGGTGGCTTAAACAACAAGAATTTATTTTTCCCAGTTCTGGAGGCTGAGAAGTCCAGGATCAAGATATTGCTAGTTTTAACATCGGCTGATGGCTCAATTCCTGGTTCATAGATACAATCTTCTTATCATATGTGCACATGGTGGAGAAAGGAAGATAGTTTTCTTAGGATTCTTCTAAAGACCCTAATCCCATCATAAAAACTCTGATCTCATGACTTCATCCAAATCTAGTTACCTTCTGAAGAAAGGTTTCAATATATGAATTTTGGGGAAAGACAAGCATTCAGTCTATTACATCACCAAAGTAAACATGCTTTTGGAATAAGATCAGGGAGTTTGAAAGGCAAGGAGCTTCATGCAATTCCAAATAAATATATAAAATAAAAATAAAACTAGTGTGCTTTCTATAAAAATAGAACACCAAAGTAAGTCCCCAGCTTTTCTTTCCAATTGGACCATTACCCACTGAATGAAACTTGAAGCCCCCTGCTGGGCCCAGCTTGCCACCCCCCCCCCCATGGGAATGAGAATCATCTCTAAACAGCCTCAGTAAAAAGCAGGCTGTAAAATGGTCTTTAACTTAGATCTGAGCTAAGTGCTGCAAGGAAACAGAGGTGTGTGGGGGGGAAAGTTTGGAGTTTAGTAATAGATAATATTCAAGAGAGGTTATCCATTGATCCAAAGCAGAGTTTCCTTCTGGAACAAGCAAAGAGATATAGAACAGAGAACTATATTTTGCTGACTCAATAGCGGAGCAACCCAGAAACTCACAGAAGTTCACTGAAACTAAGCCTCCAGGAACCTGAGCTACAGTCTCATGTTCGAGGACCCATGGAAGCGCGCAGCGGCTGGGCGAAGTTAAACCAGGGGTGAAGAACTTAAGCCTGCGATCCAGGCTGCAGACTCATTAGCTGGGAACTAAAGCCTGCAAACTAAGCTGTCCAGGCTTGGGCTGGAGCCCTGGCTTGTGACTCTCCCTATGCCTCTGTCAAGAAGGGTCTTCCCTCAGTGAGAACGGGAGATTATGGCCCTGGGAGGCTAGCGAGCTTCTCTGAGGGCAGGAAGTAAGTCAATGCTCTTGTTGGTAACACAATCACATAATTCTGCTGACTTTTACTGGTGACTCAGATATTATCCTGAGAGCCAAGGAGATATCCCAGGTGTAGTACTGTGTGTGTGTGTGTGTGTGTGTGTGTTAGGACCAACTCCAGTGGCCTCATTTCAATCTGATCACCTCTTTAAAGACTTTATTTCTAACCCTGTTACACTCTGAGGTATTGGGGGTTAGGATTTCAACATGTGAATTTTGGGATTGGGGACACAATTCAACTTTTAACATTATTTATCTACTATTAAAATCTAGGTTCCTCCTTAGGCTGTGTGGCATGAAGGAAGAAACTTGTTAGGCTGATATACTGCATAGGTGCCTATTGTTTTTCCTGTTCTGAAATCTTACCTCTTCTTATCCAAGTAAATGTCCTTCAGGCATGGCCAATCACAGTCGGAATTACTGATTCACAGTTGGGCATGTGGCCTTAGGCAGATGTCCCAGCTCAGTCCCACATTTATGTTGGAACTCTTTGGAGAAAACTTTCTCTTTCTTAAATTGGTAAAACATAAAATAGTATCTTTTGGTGAAGATTGTTTTCCAGTGTGATGAGAAGCAGTGGAGAAATTAAACCAAAGGAGAAGAAGATAGACACAAAAGTAGAAATAATTACCTTGATGTGTACCTTAAGGCCCTGGATAGAGCTAAAACCTTGGAGTCTAGCTCTTCTTGATTTTTTGTAATACAGAAGCCAATAAACACCTTTTTAAATTTTGGTGGGTATTGGTGGTTCTTGCCAAGGGGTTGAGCCAGAATGAGGTAGGTTACTTGCAGCCAAGAGTCCAAATACATGGGCTCTGCCCAACTTGAACTTTGGATGTAGCCCATCTTATTTTTTTTTTAGCAAATTAAGTTAATTTCATCTGTGAGTGGATAGACCACTTGAGTCTAACGCCATGTCTTTTATATTGCATGACTGACCACCTTAAGTTCATGTGGCTAGGTTGCAATTGAAACAAACATTACTTTGCAATTTTCAACCACTCAAGTTTAAATCCATCCTAATTGACATCGACTCAGGCATCAAGAATGATGATTAACAAAAGGGAAATAGACATACATTGGATTAATTCCCATTTGAATCCATTTATTTACTAAATAGAGATATTTTCAATTCATCATGGCTATCAATTAAAAGTAATGATTCCCTCACTCCTGTGGACTGAGTACTTTTGGACCCTTTTAAAATTTTTAAAATGACCATAACCTGGGGGGGTGGGTAAATTCCAGATTCCATTGTCTGACATTTAAGTTATAATCGTTTCCTGACCCGTTTCTCTCTTATTAAAATTTTCCACCAATTTAATGCTATATTAGAATGAAATTATTTCCCAATTGTAAGAAATGGTGCTTTTTATTATATCTTTAGTATTTTATAATATTTTCAGTGAATATTTTCAGCTTCTTTATCTCTCTCTTCATCTTTCTGTTCTTATGTAAGTTTTAAGACAAATGAAATATCATCTCCCTAAAACTGTCCTAAAATTCTCATTAGAAGTTATTTTCCAACATTTATTTATCTGTATGTGTTTGTTTCTGACTTGATATTATGCATTGTGGTCCAAATTTCCTTACAGACCTGGAAGAGGAAGATTCTGTGTGGTACAGGGAGTCAGACTTCGGCATCAACTGGGGCTCTGCTTGCAAGAGTTACATGATCTTATACCTCAGTTTCCTCATCTTCATCTTGGTGATTATCATATTTATCTCATAGGATAAGTGTGTGCATTTGACAGATTCATCTAAATTATCAGCCACATAAAAAGCCTTCAGAAAACAACATTCTCCATCCTTTGTTTTAACTATGATACTCAGCGCCGTGCTTTGGAAATGACTTATATTCAACAGACATTTGTTGAATGACTAAAGGGATTTCTTTGAATATAATTTTCTGAAGGTTTTTCAAGTAGCATGG
Source organism: Urocitellus parryii (assembly GCF_045843805.1). Lineage (NCBI taxonomy): Eukaryota > Metazoa > Chordata > Mammalia > Rodentia > Sciuridae > Urocitellus > Urocitellus parryii. The sequence goes on along the minus strand of NC_135540.1, from coordinate 124,948,100 downwards.
ACTCACAGACTCACTGCTTTGTGCTTCCCTGAATAATGACTTTCCTGCCTGAAGGCGGACTAGACTAGGTCACATGGGGGTTACACTTTAATTTTGTGAAATCAAAAATAAGTTACCAAACGATATTAATGTCCAGCACAGTATATGATACATACGGTGTGCTTTAATAAACATTTAGTAACTGAATAAAAAAACAGATCACTGAGTATAAAATCTAAAACACATGATATGGTATGCAGGCTAGTAGAATCATTAAGAAAAATATTTTAAGTTCATAAAAACCTATTTTGAGACCACAGTCTTAGAGTGTAGATCTGAATTTCCCCTGAAAGGTCATGTGTTGAAGGCTTAGTTCCCAGTCTAGCACTGCACAGAGATGGCACTCTTGGGAAGTGGTTGAATCATGATGGCTCTGAGCCCTCCAGTGGATGAATCCATTGGTGAGTTACCAGCTAATGGCATCATTGGCAGGTGGTATACACTGTGGGCGTTGAGGGCTAGTTGGAGGAAGCGGATCCCTGGGAGTGTTCCCTGAAAGGACATTCTTGTCCTTGGCCCCCTTTTTTTTTCTCTGCTTCCTGATTGCCATGAGGTAAAGCAACTTTGTTCTGCCTCACCCGTTCCCCATGATGTTCTGCCTCACCTCAAGCCCAAAGCAATGGAGCCAGATGACCATAGTGGAATGAAACTCTGAGCCCAAATAATTTTTGCCTTCTCTAAGCAGTTTTTCATTTTGTCCCCATGATGAAAATCTGACTAGCCCACGTAGCACTGCTAATGATATGACGTCACAAACCATGTCAACTTCTATAGGAGGTGTGCAGCTTGCTAGGTCCACCTCCATTCCTTGTGGGATCCCTCTCCAAGCCTCAGCAGTAGATGTCTTCCAGAGTGACAGAGTGATGGGGATGTGTATGTGGTAGTACTGGGAGGATAGCAGTGCGAGTTCAAGGACAGGAAATAAGGTTCTGCTTGGTAAGATCTGTTTCTGCTACTGTTTGACTTTTCCACGTTTCTGTTTCAGTATCTCACCTGTGCCTGTTCAACATTGGATGTTATTTTTAGCCCCTTCCCCATCCTGCACCATCCTATTTCTAGAGATACCATCTTATTCTCACTCACTTAGAATGTAGTGTACGGCCCAGTAACTCACACCCATATGGGACTTTCTTTTTTACGTATTACTTTTCCATGTGTGCTCTTATTTAGTTTTGATGCCAATGATGTCTCTGGGCATCTTTTATTAGTCCTGTTTTTCAGATGAAGAACCAAATATATGAAAGCTAAAGGTGACTTGCTGGAAGTCTCGGATCAGTAGAGAGAGGTGGTATTTGGGATTATATAATTTGTTCAGAGTTAATTGCAATGCTTTTTTGTAAATTGCTTTATTACATTATGGGCTATGGGACTGGTATTAATCTTTCTCTCTTCCTTCTTGCTCTGGCTTACTGACCTAACCAGAATGGGTTATTGTGTTTAATAGGCTGCTTGTAATTGTAATCTTTATTAGAGCACCTTTCAGCTTCTCTCTCAGAACTTCCAAGTTACCTGGAGGATTGCTCAGGTGGCCCAGATTTTCCCCTTAGATTACCTTCATTCCCTCTCTATAGTTGCTTGGTTCATCTTCTTAATTAACTGCCGTGGCATCCAAGTGGTCATCCAAGCCATGATCCTCAAAGTCCTATTAAAGTTCGCAGGAGGAACTGGCTTCATTTTGTTTGAAGACAGCAAACAGTAGGCAGAAAGGACACAACTGTGCACCCTCTGTGGTTCAGGCTGGGTCTGAGACAGTCAAACAGAACCATCAGATTCTGTGGAACAGGCTGCCTGTGTGATTGGCTCTCATCCTGGGAGACGTGGCATTTGAGATAAACCTGGAAGGAGGGGGGTGGTGGCTAAGCAGGTGGAAGGAGAGAACGGGAAAAGTGCTAAACAAGGAGCTGAGGACAGCGAGGTACTTGATAGTTGCATTTGCTATGTATAGTCACAGCATCAGAGTGTTCGAGTTTTCCAGAGAAACAGAACCAATAGAGAGAGATACACAAGAGGCGATTTACTGTGGGAGTTGGCTCACATGATTGTGGACACCTAGGACTCCCACCTTCTGCCATCTGTGAGCTAGAGTCAGGGAAGTTGGTGGTATATTCAGTTCGAATCCGAGGGCCTGAGAACCAGGAGGAGTTGCTCCTGTGAGTCCCAGAGTCCAGAGGCAAGAACCAGGAGTGCCTGTGTCTCAGGGCAGGAGAAGATGGATGTCCGAGCTCAAGAAGAGACAGATTGTCATTCCTCCACCTTTTTGTGCAATCCAGTCCACAAGCACATGGATGATGCCTGCTCTCATGGATGGGGGCAGATCTTTACCCCGTCGACCAATTCAAATGCTAATCTCTTCTGGACACTTCTTCCAAGACACACCTCTAAGTGATGTTTTGTTAACTTTCTGGGTATCCCTTAACAGAGTCAAGGTGACACATTAATCAGGCACCACACTAGGTTTTGTGTTTAATTCCTGTATTTGGTAGTGTAAGACTAAGCTTTTGCAACTAACACCCAACTGTCCAATGGATTAATAAACAGAGATGTTTATTTCTTTTGAAGCAGTGTTGGTGTGAACAGTCCAGGATGTAGGGTGGAGACTTTTCAAGATGCTCATCTGCCATCCTCTAGGATGTCGCCATTTTGTACTTGGCTGAAGTTGGATTAATGTCACAGTCAGGTTCCAGTCATGAGCAAGAGAGTAAGAGCAGAGGAGGTACATCCCGAGCCCTAAAAACCAGGCCTACAGGGACAAGAAGAGGCTGAGAGGTGGAGTCTAGCTAAGCAGCCTGTGCTCACCATCAAGCGCATCCAATTCAGTTTGCAGGATTGAGAGGATGGGTTTGGGCAACCTACAGTCCCTCACACTCCCAGTTTCTCCACTCCTGTTGGATTTTGTTAAGTGTGACAGTGGGGTCATAGGAAACAGGGAGGAGAGAGTGGTGGGTCAGAGACAGGAAGGTTCTGAGGCAGAATGGACAGCAGTGGTGTGAGCCTTCCATGAAGTCCCCTTTGACTACACTGGACAGTGCTAATCTTGGTCCATTTTCTGTTTCTATGACAGAATGCCTGAGACTGTGTAGTTTATATAGAAAAGAGGTTTATTTAACTCAGTATTCCAGAGGCCCTAGAGCATGGCTCCCACAGCTGCTTAGCTTTCCGTAAGTGATTCATGGTGGAAGGCTGATGCAGGAACGTGCAGAAGAGAGAGAGGAGAGGTGCCAGGCTCACTTTATAACAACCTGCACCTTCGATAACTACCTCTTCGGATGGGAACTATACTAATCCCTTTGTAAGGGTGGAGACCTCACGACCTAATTATCACTAAAAGGTCCCACCACCTTTCAATACCACCACATTGGGAACTTAATTTTAATAGGAGTTTGGGGACAAACTATATCCAAACCGTAGCAGTGTTTTACTTCTAAAATCAAATGATGGGGACCTTTTCTAATTTGCAGGTAGCAATTAAGTTAGCAGTTAGATTGGAATGTTTACAACTTAACTTGTCCTCTCATCATTTTTAATTAAAATGTTGGCACCTGTTAGTGCTTAAATGTGGCAAAATGGGAAGTGATGAGAAAGTAAATGAACCCACATGGAGGAGGATATCGATGCAAAATCTTTCCCAGAAGCACAGCATCCTCTTCAGTCCACAATTTATGATTTTTTTTCCCAGGGAGCTTTATGGTTCTGGTTGTGATTTTTACTGTGTGCACATATCGTAGAGAAACCATTCCCTCTCATGTCTTAAGGACATTGTTTTGCATTTGGAGTTGGACCCTCATGATGCTCTGGTGCTCCTTCACCTGAGGGTGACTGGGAACTGTGGGTTCAGACAACAGGGGTGGCCTGCGGTTTTCTTTCTTAGCATCATCCCATGCTCTGTCTCTGATGGCAGGTGATGCAGCCTGCTAGGTGAAGGGCCTCCTTTACAAAGATCCGTGCTTAGAAACGCTGCTAGCTAGAATCTGTTGACATGCAGAAGACGGGGCATGTGCACACACACCCCTGCAATTTCTGTAACACTACCCAAAGGGTGGCTGCATGGTGAACTTGGGTACCAGATGTTTGGCTCCTACCTTCTTCCCTGAAGCACATGTCTGTTTGTGGCAGTTTGGAAGTTTGTACTTAAGAATCTTAAGTTTTTTTTTTTTTTCCCCCAAAGACCAAGTCTCTTTTGAGCTGTCATCTTCAGATGCAGTCTGGTGGGAATGAAGCCCTGTTAAAATGAGAAAGAGACCACCTCTTTTGGTGCCTGCGAGGTCAGGGGAAGGGCGCTTTACCACTCTGCCTTATGAGGTTTCCCCTCAGGGTCCCATCGGCCTCATCAAAATCTGCCTCTGACTCACAGATACCAGCCCCCTGGGAGTTGTTCTCAAAATCCAGAATCAATAACCGCGCCTGTCAATCACTCCAGGCCTCCTCAGCTGCAAGGGGGCTGCCTGCTCGCTGGGGACGTCTGGAGAGGCCGGGAGCTCTCTTTTCGCAGCAGCCCACTTGGTTCTCAGTGAAGTTTGCTAATTCTCACGATTAATTGCCTCATTAATGAAGGAGATTCGCACCGTATATATGCTTTTAGCCAGGTTGTCAGATACTTTTGAAAGGGTTTAACGTCAATAAAACTTTCAGTGCTTCCATTAGCTTAGTTAAGCAAGCATTTAACATGGCCCACTTGGGCCTTCGCTGCTTTGGGAAGAAGACACGGGTAGGTGATCTGCTGATTTCAATACTTCATACCAGACACAAACTTTGATCTTGGTGTACAGAGGTTGCTATGTGAGGCTGGGGGCAGGGGGGCAGGCAATAGAAAAGTGAAATGAATAAAGTTAGATCAAATTTGAACACTTCCGGTTCATTATATAGTGTGAAATGAAGCGTGCTGTCCAGCTTACTAAACAGTTGGTCCGAGGTTGGAAGCTGTCTTACTAGATTCCACTCACATCTTTTATTATTTTGCAGTGTCCTTTCTGCCTCAGGACATTTGTATTGCCTTTTCTTTCTTCTCCCGTGTTTTTCTGCTGGTCCTTGACTGGCTCCCTCTTGCATTTCTTTTGGTTCTTGATTGCATGTCACAGTGGTTTCTCTCTGCTGTCTCTCCCCCATTTTTCTTCAATTCCTGACATGGTAGTATATGCTTATTTGCTTATTGTTAGTCTTGCATCAGGAGCAGAAGCTCTTAAAGAGAAGGAACATATTTGTCTTATTCATTGCTCTATCCCACAGCCAAGATCTTTTTTTTTTGTCATATTGTAAGTGCTCAATAAATATGTGACAGTTGAAGAAATGAAATAGTAAGTATAGCTATGGTAAAAGGAATAATAGTAAAAACTTCCCTAATACTGTCATCCAGAAATCAAAATTCACCTTAGCAGTGCATTGTATATTCCAGATATTGTTCTACAGGTATTTATCAACTGGCACATAACTATTGGTGGTATTTAATTCATAAAATAAAATGTAAATATTACATAGTTGTATAAAAGACTACTATTTGAAATTCAAAATTTAAGAAAGTTTTAGCTTTAGTTTCATTTTGGATTAAGCAGAAGAAATAAAAACGAAGAAAATGTGCAATTTTAAATGAATTTCTTTAACTGTAAAAGAAATTATTTCCATAAAGATCCCTCTGAAGATATTATACAAAACATTAAGAAATTGAAGACACTATCATTTTTTTAAAACCTCTACTTGGAGTTGGAATTACTGCCATGAAAGATTAGTATTCTCACTTTTCTTCTCATCTCTCCCTCTCTCCACTGCCCAATTCTTATTGGTTGTCTCTCATGATGTTCAGGGTTCACCTTCTGTGTGATATGTAATTCATACAACTGTCAAGAATGTATATTTGAATGGAGTCACTAGTTACTATTTACCTTTTCTTTTTTTAAGACTTTTAAAAATAAAGTTTATGTCAAAAGTGGGACAAAACAAAATGTTACAAAGCATTTATTTTTATTGATCCTGAGATCTGAGCATATTTATACACTGTGGGAATCTCAGAAGGGAAAAATAGAACATCCGAAGTTCATTGGCAAAAAAGTCAAGGTAGTTTTCTCAGGTCATGCATTATATTTATTCATTCATTTATGCACTTTAATCTGAATTCCTCCTGTATGCTGTGCAGCTTGATTGTTGCACTCCTTTTTACGGGGATCAACTCAGAAATGGATACTTCTCTGCCAAGGTTATTGCCTGCTTGCTTCATTCTGTTGATATCATTAGATCTGTATTAGAACTTCCAAGTCTCACTAATCATCAAAGGATGATCAGGCTGAATTTTGCATCTAGCAATTGTATAGTCCTGATCTTACTTAATGTTCATGCTATCTATACTTTCTTAGACTGATTTTTTGATAAATTGAGTTAACTTTTAAACAAATAGTTTTGATAAACCAAAGTTAGATCAGAACTTCTATTGCTGGTTTGACTCCAGAAATGCTCTTCATAGACCGATAAGATACCTCCATTGATTTTTTTTTCCCAATTTTTAGCTCTATATGCATTTCTTTTAATAACATTTATTAGAACTTAAATCCTTTATAGTTAGAGAATGAATTTTTTTTTCTGATCAGTGTAGAGCTCACTATAAGACCCTCCCTTCATCACATTGTCACATATATGCTTACTTGAGAAACCAAATATCAGCCAAGTAGGTAAAACTACGATCGTCTAGGATTAGGTTTCTAAACTAAGGCAGAAGCCAGAGAACTATTTACCTTTTCTAATGTGCTCCTCCATTCCTTAGATTACCTTTTGATTAAATTCTGGTTTGTTGTTTTTGTCTGTTCTGGCTGCTATAACAAAATAGACTGGGTGGCTTAAACCAACACCACTTCTTTCTCACAGTTCTGGAGTCTGGAAGTTCAACATCAAGGTGCCAGTGCACTCAGTGTCTAGTGATAGCTACTTCCTGGTTCATAGGCAGCATCTCCTAGCTGTGACCTGGCAGAAGGAGCTCTCCTAAGCCTTTTGTAAGGGCACTAATCCCATTTCTGAGGGTTCTACCCATGTGATCTGATCACCTCCCCAGACCCCACCTTCAAATAGTCTCCTCCTGGGGAGTAGGTTTCAACATGTGAATTTTAGGGGGACACAGCCATTCAGTCTATGGCAACTGGATTTCTTTTTTTTAAATTTATTTTTTTATTAGTTACACATGACAGTACAATGATCTTGACACTTCATACATTTGATTCAAATGGGGTATAATTTCTCATTTTTCTGATTGTACAGGTTGCAGAATCACATTGGTCATACAGTCACCTATATATATATAGGCAACTGGACTTCATTGGCAAGTGGGTTTTTTCCAGCAAGCCCATAGGGTGGCACTGTAGCATTGCTATTAAGAGCAGCGGTTGGAGTCACACTTGGGGCTAACATCTCAGCTCCCCCGTTTCTTAGCCAAATTATCCTGGGCTAGTTACAAGTTACTTTCTCACTATCTTAGTTTCTTTATTTGAAAAATGAGGATAATAATAGAACCTACTCCATGGGGTCCTGTATGGATTAAATGAGATAATTGAAGCTGTTCAAACAGTGCTTGGCAAACAAGTCCGCTCCACCAACTCCCCTTAAGAGACATCCCATTCCTTTTAACATTACCCCAAATCTCTCTCATGCTGCTTAACTGCAGAGACCAACAGATCAAAACTACTTCCCTTCAGAGACCTCATGCTTGAATCACATAAATATTGTTGTTTTCTTATCTAGTTCCCTCCCAAGGGGACTTGGGAATCCAAATACAATGGTCTCTGATATTTCTAGGTATGAAAATTGCAGGAGGCTAAGGCAGTGTGTGGTCACCACCAACCTCAGGAGCCATGGGAGGCTGAGCTGGTTTTGGGAACTACTTTGGAGTCATTCTTAGAAGCAGCCAGCTCAGAAGTTCTCTAACCAGGAGAGCAGCCACAGGCTGCATCTGACATGTTTATTTCTGCAGTTGCATGTGATTTGCCTTGGTACTGATATCCCTCCTGCCAAGGTACATGCTGTTTCCTCAGATGTTGGTCACATTTTGATAATCATTTAACCTTTATTTATTTTGCAACACCCCGTGGAGCAGATAATCATCTCTGGCTGCCTGGAGAAGAGCCACTGGAGACAATAGAGTACTGGGGGGCCAGGGATACATGTGTCAATTACAATGGGAAGTATCCCACAAATGTGATTTGTAGAAATAGCTGGCATTTTTAATTAGTAGCAAATTAGAAAAATGGGGAGATTGTCTTTGGGAGTTCTGATGAAGCCTCCTTTTATTTTCTTGCTATTTTATTTAATTTCTTATCACCTATCCTTTGACATTGATATGCTTGAGTTCCTTTATTTCCATAACAGGATTAGAGAAAGCAGGGACTTGAGAAGAGAAAAACAATGTAAAGACTTTAAATTTCATTGGTGAACCTCTGCATCTCTTCTTAAATGAAATTTGACATTTTCAATTTAATTTGTATTTTTTTTTATCTGTGAAATCTTTTTTAAGCTTTGGCATGAAAGTTGTGGTGGATTGATAAAAATAAATTATGATGCCTTCTATATTCATTTGTTTTTAGTTTAAATGCTATATAAATACAGTTGTCTCTTAATATCTGGGGGATTGATTCCAGAATCCCCTCATGGGTACTAAAATCCAATGATGCTAAAATCCCTAATATGAAATAATGCAATATTTGCATATCACTTACACATTCTCCTGTACTTTAAATCTAAACTACTTCTAGTGTCTGATACAATGTTAAGTGTCATGTGCATAGGCTATGCTGTATTGTTTAGGGAATAGTGGCAAAAGAAAAAAAGTCTTTTTTTTTGTTATCGGGGATTGAATTCAGGGGCACTCAACCACGGAGCCACATCTCCAGCCCTATTTTGTATTTTATTTACAGACAGGGTCTCCCTAAGTTGCTTAGTACCTTGCTTCTGCTGAGGCTGGCTTTGAACTTATGATCTTCTTGCTTCAGCCTCCCAAGCCACTGGATTACAGGGGTGCGCTACCATGCCTGGCCTGAAAATACTTCCTTATCAATTCATTTTGTTTGGAATATTTTCCATCTGCTGTTGATGCAGAACCTATGGATAAGGAGGCCCAACTGTAATATTAGAATTTTGTATTATCTCTTTTTGAATTTTGAGCTTCTTAAAATAGTCTCTTTAAAGAGAACTTTATATATTTTGCTTTTTTTTCCCCCAAAGAACTAGTTCTTGTATGTACTTATCAATTTTGACCAGATAACTTTAAAAATGTGAAGTATTCTTAGTCAAGAAAAATGTTATGTGAACTCTAGGCTCTTACCTATGAATACTCTTCTCTTCAGTCTGTACTTCAAAAACTTAGGCAAGGGAAATAATGGGGACAGAGAGTTGGGCATTCTGAAAGACTAGTTAATTCACCACCATCTTTGGCTGCCTGGAGGGGATTGACTGGAGACCATGTGGAACTGGAAGGCTCCAGCGGACTTCTTGACTTTGCCTAATTGCTTACTACTGAGATGCACCTTGGCCTTTGGGCCTCAGTTTAGCTGGGAAGAAAGGCAGTTTTCTAGGGGTGTCACTGAAGACCCTCTATTCTGTTGGTCAGTAGCCTCTATGTGAAGACCCAGACAAGACCTTTCATTTCTACCTGTGCTGTCTGCATGTGGCTACCCAACACTAAGAATGTGGCTGGTGTGACAGAGAAACTGGATTTTATGTACTTTGAGGTAATTCAGATTTAAAAGAGAATACTCAGCAATTGAAAAGCATTTAGGTATGTGAGAGCAACTTGGGTATGTGAATCTACTTGTTTATTGTATGATATCTAAGGTTAGATAAGTATTACCAAAAATGAAAATGTAGCATCTATTGAGACGAGCAATGAGTACAAAATACACATCATATTATGAAGGCTTAGTATGTAAAAAAAAAAAATTAATAATTTCATCTGATTATGTATTGAAATGATAATATTTTGGATATATTGATTAAAACAAAATGTTATTAAAACTAGTGTTAAAAACATTTTTATGTTTGGTTATTAGAAAATTTAAGATTATGTATGTAGTTCTTGTTATATTTCTATAGAACCGGTTTGGTATAGACTAAATTTCCAGGAAGAAACTTTGTTTCTGCTAAGGAAATACTATGCATTTTGTTTTCTTTTTTTTTTTTCCCCAGAGATAACAAGGCTGTTTTGACGAAACTGATCTAAAAAGACAAACCCTTGGCTATCAGAACCTCATAGCTCCAGCTACGGCTTGGTATTACTTCCTTTAAGATCATATCACTTTCAGTGTTTTCCTTTAATTTCACCCCTGCTTGTACTTTACTGGTAGACCTGTGTTTTTGTTGTGGTGACCAAAAGACCTGCAGCAGAATACAACAGACACTAGTTTGGCAGTATGTAAAAACGTGGACGTGTAACCGATGCGATTCTGCAATCTGTATAAGGGGTAAAAAAGAGAGTTCATAATCCACTTGAATCAAATGTCAAGAGCTTTGTAATGTTTTGAACAACTAATAAAAAACGTACATTTATCATAAAAAAAGAAAAATTTTAAGGAAGGAAAGCTTGTTCAGGGCTCACAGTTTCAGAGGGCTCAGTCCTTAGATGACTGACTCATTATTCAGAGCCTGAAGTGAGGCAGGCCATCATGGCAGAAGGGTGTGGCAGATTCAAGCAACTGGGAACTTGACACCAGGAAGCAGAGGAAAAACTCAACAAGGAAAAAAAAAATCCCTCCAAGGCACACTTCCAGGGACCTCCTCCAGCCACACCCTGCCTGTTTACAGTTACCATCCAGTTAATCCCCACCAGTGGATTAACTCACTGATTAGGCCACACCTCTCATAATCTAATCATGTCACCTCTGAATGTTCTTGCGTTGTCTCACATGTAAGATTTTAGGGGATACCAAATATCCAAACCATAATGGCCTGTCTTTTCCCTTGCCATGATTTAATTTAGTTTAAATTTGTGTAATCTCACGTTGTATGTATTTGTGGCAGCAACACTAACTCATCCTGCTGAGGACCTGTCTTGCCTCAAGTGTTTCTTTGTGAACCGTCCAAGTTATACGCGGGCAGGGCACAAACAATGGTAGGGTGACGCCTTTACATTTTAAATGAAACACCGAAGGGCCTGGCATTGTGAAAGTCCTTAGCTCTGTATAGTTGAATGCATGTCTTCTATTTCTAAAGGCCACTGAGGGGTATGATCAGTTTCCTGAGATCTAGAAATCTTTACTGAAGTGTTTTTAATAGAAGAACCTAGCCTTTAAACTAATTGAATGTCACCAGTTAACTGATAACGTGGGCATTGCTGAATGTTATCATAATGGGGTGATTTCCTGCTGCTGGATAATGCTGAAGGGAAGCCTAAATATATGAGAGCAACATGACAGATTTTGATAATATGGCCACAGAATGCTGCCATGATTGATTGCCTATTATAGAGAATCTAGAGCACTTCAATCTTTTTGCCTAGTGAAGCCCAGCTGAATGGATCGCTCAAGTGTGTGTATTTGGGGCTAAAAAAATGGGCTAGTCTTAAGAACTAGGCTAGGGTACTAAAATGACCTGGGTTTGGAGTCACAAAGACTTAGGTTATGATTCCTACTCTTCTCTTTTCTAGCTAAGTGACTTATGATAAATCACATAAAACTTTCCCAGGCCTCATTTTCTCATCAACAAAATGGAAGGAGGCTAGCTTTCTAACATCAGCAGCAAAGCAAGGTGTGACTTGAACTTGGGCTGGGTCAGGCTGGTGATAGTTGCTCAAAATCATGTTTTTCTCTCTTCTTCCCCTTGTTCTACCAAAATTCACTGTGTTGATGCATGCCCCTCACACCCACGGCCATTGTTTCCCCAGTTCCTAATGTCTACTGAATGTTTACTTGATCTGCACTTGATCTCTTCACATAAGTTTTGAGCAGATGAGGTCATTAAGTCTTAGGGAGGTTAAGTTACTCACCTAGAAAAATCATTCCTTTTCATGGTTAGAAACGGAATGCAAAAGTTGTCTGACTCTTAAACCATATAAACTTTCCATCAAACACATTAGTAGCAATTATCCATTAACTTCAGTTCTCTGAAACATTGATTACTAAAAAGCTTTTGAAATCACAGGGCAATTCCTCTAAAGCATTTTGCATGCATTCGGGGAGCAGGCAGGCACCTTGTGATTGGCTGGGCCAATCTGGCTTGTGTCTCAACTCACTCCTTTCTGGTGAGAACTGTGTTTTATAAGATAAAATTAATTGATTTTTAAAGAAAGTAGCACATAAATTAGCTAACTTTAATTATTATAAGCATAAAATATTTCCATGAGAATGTGGGTCAAAAATTCTAATGTACTCAAGCCCGTCTTAGGCTTTAGTTTATAAAGTAATTCTCTTTAAAGAGCGAAGGACAAAAGATTGGTGGATTCTTCCCTGTCCAGTAACCATAGGGTTCTCTACCCTCTAGCATAAGCACATCTTTCACCATTTCATTGTCAAGATACAAAATGAATAAAATAAAGCAAAACTAACTACACTAAACAAAAAATGGACCCAAGGAATATAATTTTGTTTGGTTTTAGGGACTCTCCATCCAAATGTATGTCTCTTATTCTTGCCAGTTATTTTGACAGCTTCTAGACAGAGTAAAGTTTATTTGTTTACTTAAATGGATATGGTAAAGAAAATTCATTCACCAGCAGATACATATTGATCACTTTTAAGAAATAAATTACCAGCTTTATATTAGCAAGTCCTGCGTAGGCACCAGAGGCAGGGTAATGGATGAGTGCATGTTAGAGTTTCTTCTGGAAGCTGAGTTTTGAGGGAGAGAATAAGCATCAATGAATGGGATAGGGGGTGGTCCCTGAGAGCCTAAAGGGAGGGGATGAATGGTGTCTCTGAGAAAGGGCAGGTGTTAAGGGAAACATGGAGAAAGCAAGAATTCGCTTTTTTCTTCAAACTACCTCACATAAACTAGACAGTTCAAAATTAATTTTTTCAAGAAGTGGTTCCTGTCCATGAATGAGACCATTAGCCAGGCCTACCAAGGAACTGCTTTCCTGTCTCATTGAAGGTATAGTGCAGAGGTAACGGTGGCACTAAACACTTAAGATTCTCTCTCATGAGATGCTGTGAACTGCAGGGTCAATGTCAGATAAAAGATAAGGCTAAGCAGATTCTGAAAAAACTTCTTTGTCTAAAGTATAGGCATAAATACCACTCTGGCTTGTCTATTTAAATTTTGTTGTTTTTAAAATACAGATTTTGAGAACTATGTGTAAATTTACTTGTTACATGTGAGTTTTGCTGATAACCGTCTGGAAGGGTATCATCCAGTGTGGGGCAGCAGAATCCAAGTGATTGCCTCCCTTAATGTGTTCTGCAAGATGCTCACCCAGAACTCTGTATGACTTAGGTTCTAAGAGCTTGGCTTTTCTCTCTGTTCACTGTGATGGGCATGTGCAAGGTAAAAATGTTGGGTTTAAACATTGCATGGATTATTAGGCCATTTTTAATCCTTCACTATGTTTTCCTAAGTAAAAAGTCAATGTTTTGTCATTTCAAGGATCCATTTAAGAGTCTAAATATATGCTCTTACTTATTACAATTGCCACTTTATTGCTTGAGGGAAGTTTATGTAAGATATTTAAAGAAAAACAGCAGATTGATCCCCAAGAGGAAAATAACATTTTGCTGTAAACCATTTTCATTGCAAACCTTGGAGTGGAATTTGTATGGCATTTCTTTTCTGCTCTAGGTCCCTGAATGCATTTGGACTGTGCTGGCGATCACTTGGTTGCTGTCGTTTCAAGAGAGAGTCTCACTTGAGCTAAATTGTATGCCCTTTCATCATGGAGAGAATTTAGAACAAGAAGTAATTTCTGGCTGAGTGCCAGGATGCTGTGTTCTACATGGGACAGGAGGGGACAGAAGTGATGAAAGAGGCTGTGTACGAGGCCACTGGGATCCATGGGATTTTCAGGACGTTCATCATCATGGAAATATGCTTCTGCTGCTCAGGAATGTTGACTCCAAGGGCTGTTTGAGTTGTACTCATTGATTACTTTTCCCCCTTAAATATGTTTCATATTGAGGTATAATATACACACACACAACAATTAAAATTTACAATTTTAACCACTTCTAAGCATGAAAACCTGTGGCATTCATTATATTCATAGTGTGTGCACCTATAGCTACAATTGCCTAATCTTTCTCAACCCTCCAAAGAAACTCTGTAACCATGAAGCAATAGCTCCCCATTTCCCTCTCCCTGTAGCTCCTCCTCATCTTGAATTACTTTCTATCCCTAGATTATCTATTCTAGATATGCCATAACAGTAGACATAGACATAGCATACAGTATTTGTTCTTCTGTATCTGCTGTATTTCACTTGGTGCAGTTTTTCCAAGGCTCATCCATTTTCTCAACTGTATCAGAATTTTATTCTTTTTTACAGCTGGATAATATTCTGTTGCATGCATTAAGGACAGTTTGGTTTTTTCCCCTGTTAGATGGGTACTTGGGAGGTTCCTACCTTTGGATATTGTGAATACCACTTGAGTCTCTGGGTTCAGTTCATGTGGGTCTATAACCAGGAGTGGGATTGCTGGGTCACCTGGAAATTCTAGGGTTAGCTTCTGGAGGAACTGCTCAGCTGCTTCCACAGCACCTTCACCATTTTCACCGCCACCATCCACATAGGCCTCCAATTTCTGGACATGCTCACCAGTATTTTATACTGTCTCTTTAAAAATTTTATCTTACAACCATTTTAGTAGACATGATTTCATTGTGGTTTTGATTTATTTTTTTTCCCAAATGAGTAATGATACTGAGCTTCTTGTGCTTACTGGATGTTCATATAGTTTCTGTGGTGAAATGTCTACTCAAGTGCTTTGCACATTCATTAATTGTATTGCTTATTCTCCCGTTGAGTTGCAGGAGTTCTTTATATATCTGGCAATTAAACCCCTATGATATATATGGTTTGCAATTTTTTCCTATTTTTTATGTTTTTCTTTCTCGATCATGTCTTTGGGTGCAGAGAAGCTTTTAGCTTTGGGAAATCTAATTTATCTTCATTTTCCCATGGCTGCTCACGTTTTTGATCTTTATGTTGAAAAATACATCAAAAAATCCAAGGTGATACAGATTTACTCCTATGCTGTCTTCTAAGGGTTTCATATCTTGCCTCTAGGTTAGGTCACTGATCCATTTTGAGTTAATTTTCATATATGGTGTGAGTTGAGAGTCTAACCATTCTTTTGCACATAGAAATCTGTTTGTCTTTACCCCATTGCTTCTTTATTATCACAAATATTTTTTTTCTCTTCTCTGTGTCTTTATAACTTTAAGAATTCATTTCTACCAACACAGAAAAATAAGGCAGCACGAATTTCTCACACTTCAAGTGTTCTGCATTTCTGACATTTATCTGTTCCAGAAAGGAGTAGCATCCACCAACTGTTTTTCCTCCATAAGAACTGAAAAGTACAACTTCCTGTTTGGAAAGGACTTGCATGTGACAGACATCCTGTTATGAAACTATAAACTCTTATGGACAACTTGAAATGGAGGTGTTCCAGGGTCTTTTACGGTTAGATTGTCACTTGTACGGTTCCCTCAATGTCAGAAGTCAGCTTGACCAGCTGTTTGGCAGTTACTGATATCATGAAGTTAGTTCAGCATCCAGAAGATAATCAATAAGTATGTCCTGACAGAAGGGTTTGAGGAGAAGTGTCTATTGCAGAATCTCGGCTCCATTATCACTTGGACTGCTCAGGGCCCACGACTGTGCTGTTCATCTTTCAACGTGTTTCTTTGCTCAAGGAAATTTGTGGCCTTTCTTTTTTAGTAGACCATTTTCCTTAATGAAAAGTTATAGTTCCTCTAAGGAGGCTGCAACTTTTCCAACTCATTTTATTTTAGGAAAGTGTAATGAGCATTTATTATAGGTTAAGCGTTATGCTAGGCATTGGAAACCCTGGGAAGGATGAGAAACAGTCACTATCCCAGGGGAACCTTAACAATGCAGTGAGGGAGATAGATATATATGTATTCAGGTGTACTAAATTATTGAAGATTGAAGATAGTGTTTTCCAGAAGCACATGAGCAGTGATATTTTATAGCAATGGAGGATATAGGTTTTGGACCTAGAATGCTGTTTCAGATACTAGCTCAGCAACTAGTGTGTCGGCAGCTGATTATTTTACTTTTCTGAGCCTTGGTCTCCTCTTTGTAAAGTAGGGGTGATCCTATCTAACTCAAGAGGGTCATTATGAAAACTTGAAAGATAAATGGGTAATGTTCCTCTGTGACACGTAGTAAATACTCAAGAGCTTCTGTCTACAGAGCTCCCATGCACTTCTGATCTCTCTAATGATTATCTCCAACTAAGGCAGGTACTGTTCACAGTTTATAGATGGAACTGAGACTTTGGAGGCTAAGTTGTTTGTTCTGAGCCTATAGCTAGTGAGCCGTGGTGTTGGAGGTTGAAGCCAGACGGTTTATATGCAGTTTATAATCCCTCTTATGTACTGCCCTCCTCCAGCACTAATAATGTCCTGTGGTCACACACGGAAGGGGGTGGTTATTTAATGTTGGGATGATCCTGAATGGCTTCCTGGAGGAATTAGACCTTCAGCTTGGCCTTGAGGCATAATAGAAAAACTTCGGTTCCTCTCTCTCACTTTCTCTCTAAACTCTAATATAAACACACTGGGTTGTGTTAACACTATGTGGATGGAAAACAGTATTTTGATTGTTTTTTAAATGCCCTGGGGTTAAAGCTTATCTGCCAGCTTCCTCCTGATATTTATTAAACTCGATGATGCTTCGTTTCTCTAACCATCACATTTCACTATTCGGCCCTGTGAATGACAGAGTCTCCCACAAGAACTGTGGTGCAGACCAGAGGATGAGGCTACAGTCGGGGTCTTGTCACTCGGCGTCGGTGCTTCCATTACCTTTGGCAGGATGTGGAAATTGTAGGTTAAAAGGGGGCAGAAGTTGAATTTGCTTCTCTTGGGCTATCCCTAGTTTTTCAATAAATACTCCTGATATTGCAGAAGTGTCAAAAACCCTGAAAGCTTTGCAATCTGATAAAAATGACAGCTTCTACTGCCCAAGTGAGGACTCTGCCAAGCTCTCAGTCCCTTGGCCTACTTGTTGATAATATGCACAGCACACAATTAGGGGAATCACTTTGATTTGTACCCGCTACGTTAGTGAGCATATTCTTTTAAAATGATTGACAACACGTGATCTATTGAGATCTTTTTATTCCCTGAATTAATATAATATGAACTGTGAGAAGATTAAAGCCTCATTTACATAACCTGAGATAAAAAGAGGTGAAATATTGTAATTATCCTTTCAAGCTAAATTTTCACTGCTATTTAAATTAACCTATGAGAACAGCAGGTTAACCCCAAGGAGAGCTCTTGCCCCATAAAATTTACTTGTGGAATCAGGAGTGTTTAGAAGCCGGCCAGCCAATTGCCCACTTGCTATTGAGATGTTCACTGCTGGTAGAAAATGACGATGATGACGAACCGGGGATTGCTGAGCTGTTGGAGGGCATTTTAATTTTTCTCCAATGATGTTCCATTTTTATTTGGGTAAAATGGGCAAGATTATTACAGCTGGCTGTGCATTCTTGGTTTTTTCAAAGTACTAAGATAGGAAGAGCAATGATCCGGAGTTCAAAAATGTGGGCTTCTGCCACATGCTAATTCTGTGACCTCTAGAGAGTAATTTAACCCTCTGATGCTCAGTGTGCTTCAATTTGAGCTGGTTTGGATGGTACCGTAGATTCTAAAGTGCTGTGATTCTCAAAGACAGGTTACAGCTGCTTATTAGAAAGATATGTAGTTAATCTGGTATTTTAGAATCCTACTATAATCACATGATCCTTAAAATCTAATATTAATTGTTTAGAAAACCTGAAACTTCTGAGTTAAAGAAACCAGAATAGTCTAATGCTTGTCTTTATTTTAGCATTAGAAAAAGTAGCAGAAAAACAAGAAAGCTGTAGCTTGTCTGATGTTGGAATCCCATTAAAATTAAATAAAATATTAAAATTAAAAATTTTTAATTTTTTAATGACCCTATAAGAGTCGCATTTAAATCATTTGGGACTTCAAAAAGGAGTTCAAAAGACACTTATGTTATTTATACATTGCTGAGTATCAAAAGCACCTCAAATGTTAGTGGCTTAAATGCAAACATTGATGATTTCATGGTTTCTGTGGATCAGAATTCTGGGCCTTGTTTATCTAGGTGTTTCTGGCTCAAGGTCGTGTGGTTGCAGTCCCAATGTCAGCGGCAGCTACAGTCTTATTGGACTAGCTCCTGTTAGCTGCAGGAGGAGGAGGTTTACTTCTGTTGGATGTAGTTGTGGGTAGGATTTAGTGTCCTACAGCCTTTTGGAAGGAGGGCCACAGTTTCTTGCTGCTGCTGGTTAGAAGGCTCTCTGAATTCCTTGTTACATAGATTTCCTGGGCAGCTCAAGATGCAGCAGCTGAATTCCTCCAAGTGAGCAAGAGAGGGGAAGACAATGAACAGCCAAGATAGCAGCCACAGTCTTTCTAGAACCTCATCTCGGAACTGCCATCCATTACCTTGACATGTCTATTAATTAGAAGCAAGTCAATAAGTCCAAATCACTCTCGAGGGGAGGGGATTGCATGAGGGCATGACTACCAGGAGCCAGGGTCTCTGGGGCTTCACAGGGGCTGTCCGCAACAGCACTGAGTACTCCTTCAGTGCCTTTTACTAGGATGGAGAAATAATCTTTACAACGAGATATCATTTATTTCGTCGTGGTAAATTCTTGCCCTACCTTGAAATACATGAAATATTGGCAATTTCAAAGACTTTAGGGGACTGTAGATGTATGAATAATAATTATTAAATAATGTCAAGGGTATGAAAGAAGAAGCAAAGCTGGGCCACCTGTGACCTAAAGTGTGTCTTTGAGGGGGGTAGAGAGAGGTTTGAGTTGTAGTTTGTAGTCTCCTTTTGGTTCAGAAGTTGCATGAACACTGGCATTTTTCCGCTTGGTTTTGTATAGCATTTTTATGCTCCACATGGTGAGGGGTGGAGTGATTTCCAGGCCAAATAGCTGAGTGGACACAGCCATCTCTATGCTTGCTGCTCTTTTCTCCTCCTGGATTCTCACCATTTCTGCCAAGCCCCGCTGGTAAGAAAAGGTCTGATGCTAGGAACTTGGAATCCCATTCAAGTATTAGCTGGTCCACTGACATTTGCGTTTCAAACCTTGTTTCCCAGGATGAAAATCTTTTCCTCTGGTGAAGAAAATTTCAGTGAACAGGTTGGAAAGATGTCTTTCCTCTGGGGGCGGCGGGGTGGTGGTGGCGGTGGTGGTGGCTCAATTCACACAGTTAGCAGGCGGATGCTACCCCCTAAAGTCTTATTTCTGCTTCTAGCCAAGCACTGTGGAACAGAGGTGCTGAGCTGAAGGTCATCATTTTTTTTGGATGCAGTGCATATAATCTTTGTTTCCTTTAAAAATCCCTAGTTCTTGGCTCCTCTATATGGTGGTGGTGGTGGTGGTGGGGAAGGACAGTATTTAATTGCTAGGAAGAGCACTAGTCCTTTTTTTTATTTAGCTAAGTGGAGATTCCTGAGAGAGATAGATATTATAATAGTGAATAAGGTAGACTTGGCAGTGGAATTGGAAGAAAGGGAATTGACATGAGTTGTGTATTTTATAACATCCTTTATTTTCTCCCTGGAGAAGTGGATATTATTATCGCCAGTTTTTAAATAAGAAAACTTGGGTTAAGAGCAACTGGGTGATTTTTTTGCCTCCTTAAAATGGGGTCATGGTGGCCCCTATCTCATGAGGTTGCCGTCAGGATGAAATGGGTTAAAACATTAAGTGCTCAGTGAAAGCCTGTTGTTGTCATCACTATTATTGCTATTTCCCAGGCTCTCATAGGAATTAGCACAGTAAGAATATGAATCAGAATGCCTGACTCAACTTTTTCTGCTTCCTCTCAAGTCAGTAATTTTGATAGTGATGGGTCGTTGACTTTAGGTGGGTGAGAGGGCAGGAAAGGAAGGGAAAGAATTGTAAGTCATGGAGGAAAGAGGGCTGCAAGGTTTATGTGACAGGAGTAACTGAAGAGTATGGGAGTTGATGTAGGCAGACATGAATTGCTAGAGGGTTTTAAAGTCAACTGTGATTTACTTGAATTTGATATGATATCAAGTGCCAAGGAAGGATGTTGGGAAAGTGCATTATTTGGTCTAAGCAGGGGTGAGGTAGAAATTTTAGAGGTGACATTCTCAGCTATTATTAATAAGAAAGGAAGCACCATAGGTCCCTTTAAAAAATAAACCAAAATCTGGAATAGGAGGAAACCGCAGGCAGACAATAACCTAGAATGGGCTAAATAAACATGGGGTTTCAGACTGTTGACTCACTGGGCCATTTTCCCCCTAGACTTAGAGTTCATGGTATGTTCTATAGAAATCATGTGGTTGGCACTGGGGACAGTCCATCAGCATTGTAGGAATGAGTGGTTTTGCCTGGATCCAGAAACCCAGCCAAGACATCTTCCTGGTCTTCTATTTGTCAGTAATGAGGACCAAATGAAGAGCAGTTTACTCCCAAAGCCTGCAGCAGCAGCACAGATGAGCTCTGCAGAATTGGGAAAGTGGAATTGCCACAGAATTTGGGTGGTTGCTAGCCTGCAAGTGTAGTGAGAAACTATGATTCATGACTTCATGTTTTGCATGGGGGACAAGATGAGTTAGTGTAAATTAGAGGTCATGGAAACCAATGCAGTGTGAAGGGTGATGCCTGCAATAACAGTGAGTCTACAGGGGCCTGAAGTGGGATCAGTGCCCTAGAGAGCTGCTTTCCCCTTCCACCATGTGAAGATCCAGTGAGAAGTCACCATCTGTGAGGAACAGGCCGTTAGCAAACAGTGAATCTGCTGGCGCCTTCATCCTGGACTTCCCAACCTCCAGAACAGTGTTGTTGGTTGATGGAATTTTTAGTTACCGAAGCACCAAAGGATTAAGATATCTGCTTTCAGACTCACAGAATTTCTGGGCTAATTCTTACCTGGGTAGAAAATTTCTCAATGACCTCATCTCCCCTGCCTTATAGGATTTAGAGTAAATCTTGTTGTGAATTCAAAATCACAAGCATCAAGGATGAGTCCTACCGACTCCCTTCCAGGGACCCTGTTTGCTGCATTCCCAGCTTATGGCTGAACACCCTGGGAATCAACCGATCCATCTGGAATCTAACACATGACTTTTAGTGGAAGCATTTACTTTGATTACTTGATGCCTCTTTAGCTCTCTTTAGCTCTCTTGCTTGTACCATCGTATTTCATGTGTATTTTCTGAGTTCTCGACGCTCCTGGTTTGCCTTTCTTGCCAGTTCTGGGATTCAGGTCACAAAGGTTTCGATGTTCTAAAGGTACCAGAATGCCCCAGATTAGGAAAACAATGACAGGGGATGGGAAGAACTTATTCCAGGCTTTCTAACCTCTTTCCTATTTGTACTGACAAGGCATGCCTGGGCATGAACTTGGTTCTCTAGAGGTTCTGATTCCCCATGCCCCTACCCTTGAGGACCAAAGGGATTCATATTCACTACATTTCACACTGGTTAGGAAGTTGGAGTCTCTCCTATCATAGATGACATTTGACTTACTTGGGATTATGTGGCCTAAGGTTTTGACCTGAATGTCCCCCCAAAAGCTCATGTGTTCAAAGCATGATTCCCAATGCAGCAAGGTTCACAGGTGGGACTCTAGGCAAAAATTAGGGCTCTAACCTCATCCGTGGATTATCCATTTTCTGAAAGGAAAGAGGTCACTGGGGAAATGCCCTTGAGACTATATCTTGTCCCTGACTCCCCTCTCTCTCTGCTTCTTGTCTATCATGGCCTGAGCATGCACCATTCCCTTTGCCTTCATGCTTTTGCAATGAGGTTGGCTCACCATGGACTGAGATGTCTGAAACTGTGAGCCAAAATAAATCTTTCCTCCTCTAAGTTGTTTGTCAGAGTGATCAAAAGCTAACTAATACCGGCACCTAATAATTTTTTCTAGGTGAGTGTTTATTAGGTTTTAGGCTATGCTGGTATCTCCCTCTTTTGATCACAACTGAGCTGTCCCCAATGTCAATCTGTCTTCAGAGTTCAATTCTTCATCACTATATCACACAGTCTCTCTGACAGCAGCTGAACCATTAGAAATAAGTTAAACTACACCCAGTGGACTTTGTTTAAGAAAATAGGGATGTAAGACAGTCTAGGCATATTTAAGCAAAAGTTGACATTTAATCCTGTAAGGTTTAGATATCTGGATAAATCATTTAGGTGGACTAGACAGATAGAAAAAAAGGAGCCGTTGAAATGGTTTATCACATCAGGTGGCATCCTGAGCAATTACATCTAATATTGAATAGTCACTTCTGATTTTGTGGGACAAGTGGGGAGACCAATCTTTTGCTACTCTCTCTTTAGAGATCTTATTCACTATGTTCTGTATCTGTCCAGAATCTCTCAGCTCATGGTTCAGATCCCAAACTTACTTTCCCCCCACCACAGTCTGTAGGCTTTGAAGTCATGAAACTTTTTCTTAAAACAATATCAAGGATATTAAAATTTCAGTAACTGAAGTTTCACAGATCCAGATCTGTGGTTTCTACAGCACAATGAGAATGCCTTTCAAATTGATCTGTGAAGTGTTGAACAACTGTGTCTATTACAAGCTTATGGATACTTATTCTGAATTTTTTATCTGATATCATCGGTTGGTCACTTCTCTTCTCCCAACTCATATTTTCCCTTAAGTTGTATACATTTTTTTCTAGCATAACATCAATTCTGTTAGCATTGAATTTTTGATATGTCCATGAAATAAAGGACTGTGCTTCTCCACATAATTTTGTGTGTGTGTGTGTGTGTGTAGAAAATGCTTTGATTGTTTCTGAAACCACTCTGAGGTTCTACAATGTGTCCACTCTATTTGCCCACGGACACTTATATATTCTGAAAATACTGAATAGTAGGAATGGTTAAAAACCTACAATTTAGCTTTAAACCTAGTATCAAAATCCAAATTTTGCTGCTATATATTCTAAAGAGTATTTTTAATGACTGTAAAAGCAGTAGAGAATATTATTTTTAAAACACAAAAACTTGTTTTTGAATGCTGAATCTGAGTCATTTGCCAATTCTTTTCTTCCTTCTGTTTCTTCCTTCCTCCCACAAATAGTTATCAAATACAACATGCTGAACCTGTTCTAGGCTCTGGTATGTCTGAGGAAGAACAAGGAAGCCATTGTTACTGGAGCAGAGCGGACAAGGAAGATAATAAGAGATGAAGTTGGAGGTATCGAGAGTTTACAGGTAACAATGTCCATCCTAGCAGGTCTTACAGGCCATTGTAAAATTTTCAGATTTTGCTCAGATGGGATGGAAGCCATCGGAGCATTTGAGAAGAAGAGTGACATCATGTAGTTCTCAGGATCCCTCAGTGTGTGCTGAGAGTAGACCATAGAGGAGTATAATATAAAATCAGGAAGAGAAAGCTTTTGTAATAATTCAACCAAAAAGGATGGTCTTAGAATAGGTGGAGGTGGTGAGACATTGTCAAATCCAGATGTATTTTGAATTGAATTGTAGAATTAATGAACAGAATTTGTAAATAGAGTGGGTATGAGTTATGAGGGTAATACAAGAAAAGAGATGATTCCAAGGAGTTAGGTCTCTCACCACAAAAAGGAAGAGTTATCATTTTGTGAGGCAGCAACAATGAAAGTTCAATTTGGAACATATTTGGTAAGAGATGCTTATTAGGTGTCTGGGAGGGGATTGGTAAATCCAGAGCTGATGAGTGAGTTTGGTTGCAGATAATTATTTGGGGGCCTTTCATGTATGGCTCATACTTAAAGCTATGAGACGGAGAAAGGTTTCTAAAGAAGTCACTGATGATAGGGAAGAGAAAAAGGTTAAGTACCGCTATAGATTAGAGATTTTAGATGTTTAGAGGTTAGGGAGATGAGGAGGAACCAGCCAGGATGGTTGAGAAGATGTGGCTGAATGAAGAAAGCATACCAAGGAGGAGAGAGCATTGTATTCCACCATGTGTCACTAAGTGTGTTAAGGTGAGGAC
Organism: Urocitellus parryii; assembly: GCF_045843805.1. Lineage (NCBI taxonomy): Eukaryota > Metazoa > Chordata > Mammalia > Rodentia > Sciuridae > Urocitellus > Urocitellus parryii. The sequence goes on along the minus strand of NC_135540.1, from coordinate 124,923,914 downwards.
AGTAATATAATGAATGAGCAGAAATTGCAAGAACAATTGCACTGAGAGGTGTCATTGGGAAGAGGTACCAACAAGTAGGCTAGATGATGAAGGAGAATGAGAATTCAAGGTAAATTGATACTTAACTAATGACTTCAAAAGGAACTGCAGCTGAATGTGGAAATCTAAGTGACCTAGAACATCTCAAAAGCCTTTCACATTTCCTGAGAGGACTGAACATCTTGTACACTCTCTTTATTAACTTGCTGAGATTTACTGGTCATCAACTTTGGGTTTTCAAGTCTAGAGACTTCTGTGATGAAGAAGAGAACATTTCTGCTGAGAGAACATTTCTGTGCTTAAAAGATTGGTAGCACTCAGTCCAATAATGACTCTGATAAGAAGCATTAAATATGTTTCAGCTATTTTATTTGATTTTGAAAATTACAAGTTTATTTGTTCAAAATGCTTATTGAGCAGCCACTGTATAATTCATGACTTTCTTGCTCAGGGCAGAGAGAGAAGTAAGAATCCTGAAGGGGTAGACATGTCAACAAATAATATCAGTATCAATAATTTGGGTTATTCCAGAGGGATACTCAAAGTGTCATAGTCACAGTAAATAGCAGAACATGGCAAAGGAGAAGCAGAAATATTTTTAGGGCAACTAAAAGGAGAAAGGGGATTTAGATCTCTTTCTTCCAGAAAGTTGCACTGGATAATGTTGAAAAGTCTTTGCAAAGTTGACCTTATTTTAAACAGTCAATGCAAAACTATCTCCCAGGCATGAGGTTTCAGATTCATGTATTTGCAGGAAAATATGTATCAGCATAGTGGAGATGAGAGAGGTTGTGCAACCATTGGGTGCATTAAAGGGTGGAGTAAAGCCAATTAATTGCCCATGCACAGCCCATCAATAAGTTATTGTAGGCTCCGCCCTTGACACAATGAAGAGCTGAGCCCATCACACAAGTCAGCTGATGGGTTAAATTCTACCAGGTTCAGTCAGCTGTGCACACACTGGAGGTGAAGCCCAAACTCTCACTTGTGAGAGATGAAGGCATATGTGATGCCTGACAACACTTTCCAACAAAGGTTTTAAACTTTAATCACTTATGTCCAATAGAACAGTTACTGAAAACAATGCAGATTAAAGCCAAACATGCCAAATATACAATAAAAATATTCACTAATGCTGAGTGTGTTGGTAAAAGAATTAAGGACATGCTAGCTAGGAGAAAAACCCCATCTTTCCCTTCCCTTCATGCCCTAAGCATGAATTTATTTTGCTTAATGCTTAACCCAGGGCTGGTGTCTAATGCTAGTAGACAGCAATGTGAACAGATTTGAAGCATGGTTTAAGGAGATAGTTATACATGGAGGAGCCCAAAGGGAAAAACCACAATAATCCCAGTGTGTGCTAACTTGAAAGGATGCAGATCTGGGTAATGATAAGCCATTGTCTCCTGTCTTGTACTAAGACCTCACATCCTGATGATTATTGTTCCTAGGGAGGATGATAAAATGACCACCACCACCACAACACAAGAACAACCAGAGGACAAAGAAAGATTAACTTTTTAATAGAAAACTTACATATTTATGCACTGCTAAGAATTTATCATGATTTCTCTCATTAAACCCTTACAACACATTTGTGCTATAAATAATATTGCTATCTACTTTTCATAGACAAAGAAATTCCCCCAAGAGGCCAACTAGAGCTGGCATCTGAATTCAACTGCATTGGCTCAATTTCTTGGTTGTTTTAGTCTATAACGCATCTTGTCTGCTGCAGTGAAAACTTGGTAGAATCGCATCTAGTTGGCCCTCGAAACCCTCCATATGCAGATGGTAGGGCCTGGTGGGTAGAAAATGTGTTGAGTGAAGGAAGGAAGGAAGGAATAGACCTTACATTAACAATTACAAACACTTCGTCTTCATAAGGAGTTTCTTTTAAGTCCTAAAGTATTTCATTTGTAACCAAACTCTTGGAAAAGAGCTATAATAAAGTAATAAAAGCCTGACTATCTAAAATGCTACTTTACCCCTCATCTTATTTAGTTTCAATATTGTTCTGGGATTTCTCATTTAAAAAAAGGAATAAGTCTTATTAAACCAGAATCTTGAAACAACCAGCATGCAATGTACGTGTATATATGAATTTTCTTTCATGCGGTGATGCTTTTTGTGTTTAATTTTTTATCTCTAATAAAAAATTAAATTGTTTAGTGACTTGAAAATTGAAAATTTTCTCCGTACCAAGACAAAAGCGATCATTTTCAGACTGAGTGTGAATAAATGTTTCCTGGTTATCACTTTGGTTCTTCACTAGTTGAATGTCAGAGATTTGAATTTTCCTGATTAATTATTAGTCTTGGCAAAGACCATGTGCTGTCATGCTTCACAATTAATACTCAGACTGTTTTGAAAGAAAGATAATTTGGTGTTTTGAAAGGAAGATAATTTTGTGTTTTCTGGCTCATTCTTCAGGGATAAAAATAACATAGAGAATATGTACTTCTAGTCCTTATTGAAGTGGAGACAGCGTTTGATTAATTAAGTTGTCACCAAACTATAAACAACCCATGTCAGTTATTTTACAACTTTAATAAAGTTTTTAGAAATTTACATCAACATTTTAATCAACATTACATGTATTATTTATAATGCCTGGGTAGTATCACTGTGGTGTATTTATACGCATTGAACATGGTGCAGCATTTCAAACTTGATTCCTTATTAAATTTTAATTCCTGAACTTAGCTCCTCTAGGTGAGCTCAGAGAGGAAATAACAAAGTTCTCTCCCATCTTGGAAATGAAAATGCTTCTCAGGCTATTAAGGGCTTCTTCCAGTCTGGGGGGAAATGTTTAATGGGCATCCTCCAATTTCATCAGGACTTTGATTCTTTTCCAATTTTTGTCTGTTTAATTGCTGAGTGTACCAGTGTCCCTGTCTACTCAGCATCATCCCAGTGCATGGAACAGTACTGTGCAAATTCCTTGGAGGAAATAGATTATCCCAAGTGGAGAAATGCAGAAAACAGCAGGAAGGGATTGCGTAGGTGGAGGAGTATATTTGACACATAAAAAATTCATGCTGAGCCTTCGTAAGCTGCTCAAATAAAAAGTGATTAAGGCGAAACTAATGTCTTCATGTCACTTAGAGGAAGAAAGACATACTTTTTAGAACTGACTTTAATTTTATTCTTAGAATTTATGTGAAGGGAAAGGAACATGGGAAATGCAATTAAAATAAAAATTTTTTTCAACACGTGCTGTTTTAGATTGGCACTCAATATTAATTCAAAGGACGGGAAGATTATCATCAAATATTTAGCATCCTTTTGTGTGAGTATAACAAGTTCAGTAAACACAGTCTTTAACTTTTTGGAGTTATCTCTCTGAGGCAGAATTAAGATATGAGAGGCAGAAATCTGACCATTTAGAGGCAGGTACCATATTCGCTATGGCTTGAGATAAGCAGAATAAACAACTCTCTACTTATGCAGGAACTAGGCTTGCTAGTTTGAAAAGCAAAATTTTTAAAGCTTGAGTGTATCGCAAGAATGCTTTCTATAGGATAATCGTTCTGTGCATTTAAAAATAGCTTTGAAGTAACTGTGACCCCTTTTCAAAGATTATTGACATCTCGGTTAATATTGAAAAGCTTTTGGATTCAATGAACAGTTTTCCTAAATTGACACAGCATGAATAATGTCTTGGACCTTTGTCTAATTTGACCAATTAGCCACCAAATGCTCTACGGTCATAACAATTCTTTTACATTTTCTCTGAGGAGATTGATTGCCCATTGGCAGCTAATCGTCCACCTGACCTTGGAAATATGATTTGGTCCAAAAAAGGCACTTGTGATTGGCAAAAGCAAACAATAGCAACAACAAAAACCCAGCAACACTAACATGTAAAAATTGGAAAAAATTTATCCAAATACCTAGATTTATGTTTTCTCTTGAAAAGTATGACTCTATCATATTTTCACAGAGCCACAATCAGTTGGAACTAAGAAATGACTGCTCCTTTTAAATTCCTTAGTTATACAGTTTTGTGGTGTTTCTCATCATTTTTATCATTTTCATTCTCCTAATGAGCCTTTGTAGACATTTCCCCTTTCAGGTTGTGTCTCCAGGTCCATAAAATTGTTTTTATTAATTGATACCAGGGATTGAACCCAGAGGTGCTTAACCACTGAGCTACATGCCCAGCCCTTTTTATTTTTTTTATTTTGAGACAGCTTCTTACTAAATTTCTTAAAGCCTTGTTAAGTTGCTGAGTCTGGCTTTAAACTTACAATCCTCCTGCCTCAGCCTCCAGAGCTGCTGGGATTACAGGAATGTGCCACCAAGCCAGGCATCCATGTAATTTTAACACTATGAATAGACTATTTCTGTTTGTGTCCTGTGGCCCTTTGAAGGACCACAAGCCATTGCAATATCTAAGAATTTTGCGCCCCCCAGGAAACAACTGTCCTCTGCTTGGGAGTGAGATGACTCCTGTGGAGAATGTATGCTGTTCTAACCCTGTGGTTTTCCAGCTCTGAGATGGAGTTTTGTGAGACTGCACTTCCTCTCTTTAATCCTTTATATGCTTGACCCTGTGGGCAATCAACTTTACAGTCTCTTATCTGGAAGGGGTAGAAATCAATAATCTTTGAGACCTCTAAGAAATTCTGGAGTTGGACCTTGTCACCTTTGACTGCTCTGGGCTGGATGAACAGTGTTCTAAACTACTCTAGTGTGCCATTTTCTTCAATACTCTTCTTAGATGAATTCAGGATGGGTACTTTTATTTCAGGAAGAGTTGATTGAGGATGTTCTGCTTTTGACCTAGTGAATTTCTCCATTTAGCTGATAGTGTTTGTGCTCCAAAAATGTTTATTGGAAGTTACTCTTATGACCACTGTATTTGGTCATTGAAACCAGTAGAACTCTATGAACTGTGACTTGAATGCAATGTGGATTTGATCACAGGATTCTTTGGATTCTTCAATCTCACTGTTGAGGTATTTGGTAAAAATGACTGAGGGACTTTAAATATCCAACCTTTAAATGCAGAAAATTGAAGTGTCAGAAAAAGTAGGAGGAGTCTACTGAGTTGCTGATCATTGATAGAGGTTAATATGTTGATGCAATTTGTGACATGCTTTTCTTTGTGAATGAAGCTTAAATGTGCGCTGAGACAGAATAAGAAGCAGCAGTAGTAAAATGCCAACAGCAGGCATTTAGATATTAGAAAGATGTGTTTTTGATCTCATGAAAACAAAGGTAAGTTTCAACTGTTGAAATTCTTGTGATGATTTGGAATTGGGCTAAATCAGAAGCCTAGTGCTGGGCTGGTTGTGTGATACCCCCCAAGGGGCTTCTGTTACCTCCCATAGACTGAATTTGTTGTGTCCCTCCACAAATCCATATGTTGAAATCCTAATCCCTAATGTGAAGGTAAGAGGAGGTGGGGCCTTCAGGTGGAATGAGGTGGTGAGGGTGGAGATCTCACAAATGAGACCCTGGAGAACACTGTCCTCCCCTCCACCCTGCAAGGACTCAGTCAGAGGAAGGTCATCTAGAAAATGGAAAGAGAGTCTTTGCCAGACTCCAAATCTGTTTGGATCCTGATCCTGAACTTCTAGTCACCACAGCTGTGAGAGATCACTGTTGTTTATAAGCCATCCATTCAGTCTTTGGGATTTTGTACCTAGGGTTTGAATTGTCTGAGACGGAAATTGGTGCCAACTCAAACATTGGCAATAACATTTTCAGCCCTTGCTCCTGTGGGTTCTGATTCTGGAGCTGGTAGAGATACAACCTACTGAAATGGAAATCCTTGGACCAGATGAACTCTCCAGACAGCAAGTGTCAGCCCCTGAGAGGTATTTTCTAATCCTAAGAATTAATTCAGCTGGAACGTTGTCAGGTTTCCCAGCTAGCTGAATATCTCCTAATAGCTGATACTCGGTTCCAGCATATTTTGATGCCTGGTGTCTATAAAAAGACATAAGCAATACTATTTGGGGAGTTATTTTTTTTCCCTGTTGGTGTGTACTACATCTTAGAGAAGTGTGGGTGGTGCGAGCAGAACAATTATCAGTTTTGAACAGAAGAGGTGTAGGTCGACTGCTATTGCAATTAAATACTACCTAAGGACACCTTCGTCACCAGCGGTACAAAGTCAATTTGAACAGCTTGATCAGAAAGGAGACTAGTGGGTTCACATTTTTGAAAACAAAAGATTGGGATCTAGGTTTTAAACAAATAGGCTCTTTCTCCATTCCCCAGTTCTTCTTTTCCTTGTGATGGCTTCATTCTTGAACGGTTGTCCTGCCATGGCAGGGGGTAGTGGGGGTAAGATGGCCTCCAGTCGTTCTGGGTTGACAAGTCTACTGGCTTATGGTTCTAGGGAAGAATAGAGTTTCTTTGTTCCAAGAGAGACAACAAAAGGTTCAGGACAAAGTTCTTACCAGCCTGCTTGAGTCATGTGATTTACCCAGAACAAAGCAGGGCAATCATGGGAAATCTGACTTGGGCTGGGTCTCCTGTCCATTCTTGTGGCTTGAGAATTGTATCAATCTGAGACATGTGAGCCAAGAACAGGGCCTGTTTTCCAAAGAACGTAGGATACAGTTGCCAGAAGTTTGTTTTTGAGCAAACAAAACCCACACACATTTACCACAGACCCCATAAAATACCAAATATCATCATCTTGGAGTTTTTAGAGGTAATAAAATCTGCCCTTAACTTAAAAAGAACAAACTAATATATGAGTTGGTAAATAGGTAAGACTACTTTTAATTAATATCTTTTTATTGTCTTTGGTAAAAGATCATTTCAGAATCATCAATTTACTGAAGAAAAATAAAGTTTTCCTATTCCCAAATGATGATACAGTTTAACATAGGAAACTGATTTTTTTTTTGTGTGTGTGATACTAGAATTGAATCTGGGGGTCTTCTCCCACTGAACTATACACCCACAGCTCTCTTTATTTTATCTTAAGACAGAGTCTCACTAAATTGATGAGACTGGCCTCAAACTTGTGTTCCTCTTGCCTCAGCCTCCCAATAGCTGGGATTGTGGGTGTACACCAGCCACCATGTTTCAGTTTCTAACTGAAAATATTTTTTTAATATTTTGTTACTGATTCCTGAATTAGAATAAAACGATTATTGTTCACTTCCTGCAAGATGATCAGTATAAAAATAGAGAAGTCAGGACTTGAGATGTCGAGACTGTTAAGAGCTAAAAGATAACTTGATCAAGCCAAGAAGCCATAACTTGAACACATTATAACACTTGGGAAAGAGGAATAATAACGACAAAATAAGAGGTGGTCATCTATTCAAAGGGATGACAAGAGGGCAGATAGACCATAAAAGTGGGAGACTTTTCTTGTATAACTTTCTATATTTTGATGCTATTGTCATTATTAACTATTTAGAAATTTATAAATTAAATTAAAAAATTTGACAAGAAAATCCTTCAGGTCATTGTGGAAACACGGTGGCAATTCTCTGATTTTCATCTTGCTTCTCTCTGCTCGATAAGCAAGTGGGAGTTTTCTTGAAGCCTCAGACTAGGCCTCTGGTCAGCTACAGGATTTCTCTGCATGGAGACTGGAAACTGCCAGGGCAGCTTTTACAGGTATAAAACCTTAACTCCCTAAGGATGGTGATTTCTTCAAGAAAAGAATAAACAATGGTAAACCAGAGAGAGATTTTATACAGACAAAATTAAAATGATGCTGCCCGAAGGATAGATCACAAAATTCTGAGCTTGGAAGTTCTGCTAAAAATTTGAGGAATTCTGCAGCATATGGCAATTCATGCTTTCTCTTATTCATGAAATTCTTCCTCTCCTACATGAACTTCTACTGAAGAATGCTCATCAAAGTACACAAAAAGCAATCAGAAAATGTCCAGAGCATTGGTCTATATGCTCCACATAGGAAAATGTATAAAAGAAAGAAAGAAAGAGAGAACTGGAAAACAGAAACTTATAGAAAATTTACACATATAAAGATCTAGCTTTCAGTTATGCAGAAACCTGGCTAAGCATAAGAATTCGTGTGACAGGATTCTGGGAAACTGAGTTTTTCCTGGCAGGGGTTTCTGTGGTTTCTTTGGGTTCTGTCAAATATCCTCTGCATTTGAATTGCTGACATTCTAATTTTGAAGAGTGGAGACACTTCCTTATTGCATTTTTCTTTCTCCTTTCCTGATACCATGTATTAAATATCAATAAGGCAAATTGACAAACCCAACAAGCATCTTGATGGAAGAGGGAAGTAAAATTTCCACCCAAATGAAAGCTGTGTTTGAAAAAGATACTTTGATGATTGACTATTGGCTTAGAAACCTCCTTGGAGTCATGCTGAGAAGGGATGGAGTTAACCTTGCTTTCCCTTTCCTGAAGAAGGCCTCATGGCTGAAAAGACATATTTAATTTATTTTCTATTCAGAGCTGATACCTTCTTCTCCCTGCCTTTATTTTGCAGGCTCTCTGTTGATCTGGCACAAGTGTGCAGGTTTTTAAAAATGATGATGTTATCTGTTTACTATTCAAATGCAATTTTAAATGGTTTGGCTCAGCACATTTGAGTCAAAAATCCTATTAAAGATGCAGTATTCCTCTGCTACCTTTTTGCAGGGTGCATATTCCTTTCTCAATCAGAATATAATACTGTATACCTGTTCAGAGCAATGTGATTTCCAGCTTTGAATTCGCAGTCGTTAACAGGCTGTTCACCTTCCTATCATGGAAATTTGGTATTCATGCATAGTTTTCTCTCCTACATTTGCAAAATACATTATTAGCCGTGTTATCACGCCCTTGCTCTGCTCTTGTAGCCTTTGCATTTGAAATCTTCCAACTTATTATTTTTTGCTTCTACCATCTGATAGAAATCATGAAATTGCTGAGTTAAGATAAATATCCTCCATTTCTTCCCTTTTCTTTTTTTTTAAAGGGGAGATTTTTTTTTTTTTTTTTTAAGGAATGAGGAATGATGGAAGAGCAAATTCATCATTAACTCTGGAGTTAAAAAGTTTTGATCACTAGATTGATGAGCAGCATGTTTAATTCTAAATATTTTGCATGTATTTAACTACCTAATTGCATGGTTAAATGAGCTGGACGAGAAAGAACACAGCTGAAAGCTCCATCAATTTCAGCCAGTTCTAGAACACTGATGGTAACACAGGGCTGTGTTTCTCCTCTGGCAATTTTTGAACTTCTTCAGAGACACTGTTTATTAAGCAAGGCAGACTTTCTGCTTGGGCAGCGATTTCCAATTACAGAGCCTTCCCTGCAGTACCCAGAAATGGAATCAGAGACTGCACATAGATTCTGGGCTACTGGAGGCAGCCAAAGCCAGCAAATCTGACAGTCAGCCTCACTTTCTCAGTGGGCTGCAGCCCAGGGTTGTTTTGAGGTGCATTTTGAAATGTTTGCTGTATGGTGACTCTGGGTGCAGGCGCTCTGCAATCATGGCTTAATTGGCCAGGTGGGATTGCCTGGGTGAAACGCACCATCATCAATTATGTCAATTGAAAAATACAGTTATGTTGCTATTGTTCACATGAATGTGTGTGTATGTGCATGGCTGTGTGCAGGTGTGTACATGTATGCTTGTATTCACATACATGGATTGTACTTAGGACAATGATTTTTTTAAAGCCTTGGTGCTGTGGTTCAAATGTGTCCCCCTAAATCCATGTGTTGGAAACTTAATCCCCAGTGCAACGGTGTTGAGAAGTGAGACCTTTAAGGAGTAATTCGTGAGGGCTCTGTCCTTATGAATAGATTAAGGCTGTTACCATGAGAATAGGTTAGGTATAGTGGGAACAGGTTATCAATAAGGGGTTGAGTTTGGTCCCCTCCCCTCTCCTCTCCTCTCTTTATCTTGCAAGAAGATCCTCATCAGATGTGGCCCTCGATCTTGGGCTTCCCAGAACCATAAGCAAAATGAACTATTATTTATAAGTGACTCAGTCTCAGGTATTCTATTATAACAGTGTAAAATAAACAAAGAATTTGGTAATTAGAAGTCTGAAACTCAATCATAGTGACACGTTCATTAGGAGAAGGAAAACTAAAGGGTGCCTATAAATGTGGGGTAGACCACTGGTGCAGGTGTTTGACTTTTTTTAGGTGACAGCTGAGCAATCCCAGTTGTGATAATACTAAGACAAACAAATACAGTAGTATAAGTCATACCACAACAATAAGAAGAAAAGCTCATCTAATATTTAATGAGTGTGCCTTTAAATGGATGTACCAGCTTTACCAAGCCAAATCTTCTGTGAACACAAATTTGTGCAATGAGGAGGGTGTGGATTCTGCAGCCAGATTCTGTTTTGGAATCCTGGCCCTATCACTCACTAGTTATGGGCCTTGGGGCAACTAATATCTTTGTGCCTCAGTTCCCTTAACTGTAAGATGGGATATTAATTATACATAACTCAACCAGATTAGCAGTGGTCAATCTGATGTATTTTTACCACATTCTAAGTCTCTTGGACATTTGAGGATGCCCCTCAGGCATTCCTCAGAAGCCAGAAACTACAGTTCCGAGGATCTCCTTTCATCTATGGCTTCCAGAAGAATCTGTGAAGGAGAAACCTTTGTAGGAGATTTTTTCTGGGAAGAAGTAAAGAAGGAATGATTACGCTTCAGAGGAGATGGTTGTGTTAGGGGACAGACAGATGAGGATGGTGGGCATATGAGTTTAAAAGAATAATTCTATAAAATAAGCCCACTGTGCTGACCCTAACATGCTTTCTTTTCCAAGAAGCAATTGACCTGAAGCCCTGCCTGGCCTCAGTGGACAGGAGATGTCACATCCCTCAGAAAACTACCTGTTAACTGCAGGAGAAATGCAGGCCCAAGATATTGTTGATGGGGGAACCTGGAAGATTTTGTGACCAAATCCTGAAACTCTGGGAGATAAGGATAGTTCCTCCTAACCATAAAATCTGTAAGAATGTATGGTTAAGAATCCAATTAGAACCGGTCAGCATGGGCCAAGGTAAACTAGAGTCGCTGTGACAGCGGGGACTTGAAAGTCTGATGTCACCCTACTGTCCGTCAAAAGTCAAGAGGTAACACTGGATGAGACTCTCTGGAAACTTCTCTGGGATCCCTAATAGAACTAGAGTGCAGGAGAGGCACATTGTCCCTCGCTACTCCGAGAGAACTCACTCTCTTCCTTGAGAGTGTCCTCCCTTCCCCTTTCCTATCCCTTCAACAAACTCCTTCCTTTACTCTGAGTGACATTTCGGAAGTCTTTCTGACTTGATTGCAAGAATCGGGGTTTGAAGAGGGGTCTTTGTGGTACCTCTGTTTCTTGGAAGGCCCCAGCTCCATGACAGTTGTAGGCTGATGTGTGGACGGGCAGACGGGAGGTTCAAACCGGCTGTCAGATGAACCTGTTGAGAATTTGCTATCTCAAGGCTGTCAGTGGAGGAAGCAGCCAGAACTTCCCAGAGGCCCCCCAGGTGTTCAGTGAGGCTGTGAGTGGGCGGATATTGAGACCCACTTGCACAGATGTGGCAGACAGACAAGATGCTGGTGGCTTCTCTCCGTTGCTCAGCTTGGCCTTTCCAAAAGACCGTGTCAACATCTCATTACCTGTGTTAGAGCTATTGATACTTAACAACGTGCCACGTGGCTCCTGTTTTTCTTACTGAACGCTGTTGGATATGCTACTTCGGGTAATAGTAAGATGTTATGGGTTGAAGTCAGTACTTGGATGAGTGCTCCTACTTAAGTTTGCACCTCGTAAGTGCTAGCATTTAGTTTTTACCTCAACCTTGAGACAAAGTTGTAGATGGAAAGTGTTATTAAAAAAAAGTCTGCAGAGCCAGGGCATCCGGGTTTGGAATTTCCAGTCCATTTGATTATGGGCTACAGTCAGAGAATTGTCACAGTGCTTCTTCCTTGATAACCTGATTATTGAGAAAATTAGGAGTTAATAACATATAAAGTTAAAGTATCTGCTACAGAGCAATTCATTATTGTTAGTAGGACTTATTATAAGTCATAATTCATTATTCATTACTCCTACAAATTATAGTAGTATTATGTAGTACTAATACTACTTGCTACAAGTTGTCCAGAAGTTTAAATTCTCAGATTTGTGCTCCATCCATCTCCCTTGAGTCATCTGGGAGACATGAGCTGCTTCTGGAGACCATGCTTGTGTTTCCTGAAAATGTTTTCACATTTGCATCTTGCTGATTGATGTTCACCTTCTTATCAGACAGGCCTGCAGTCTTTCCTGACACGACTAGTCTCTGTCTTGTTCAGTGATCTGTCTGGATTGTCCTTATGATGCACTATTAAATGCCCCAAACTCCTGGTTCCTTGAACTTCCTCCAAGTTGTCCATGGTATACTGATATTGACATACTTATTATCTCCTATCAACCAGTCACGGCCCCATGTAAACCTTTAGGGTAAATAGTTGTATTGAACAAAGCAAGGTAAGTGAACTTTTTTTCCTAGCTGGGACTTGTGCCCCCAACACTGGTGTAGAACCCCAGTGAACCTTGCTGGACCATGAGGAAGGAACCCTGTTTTCTTGAGCTGGGGAAAATGAGGCCCGTCACCATGCAAATCCAACGACCATTCCAGAATTTTGGCTCATTTTAGTTTAAACTGGAGGAAAAGCAAGTATATTTTCTACTTCGTCTGCCTCCTTTGTGGGGAATAAGGACAAAGTGAAACCACTGAGGCTGATCTAAAATATAAAAACAAGCTTACCTTTGACAGACAGGAGGCTATATCGGGCCAAAGATGGAAAGCAGACTTCAAGAAACAAGTTTTTACAATAACCCAGCATACCAGATCCCTTTATAAAGATGAAGATAGAGACATGGTGGGACATTGAGAAGTGGGCTATACAGAATGAGAGACAGGTTAAAATGCCGGCTGAGAAACCTCCCTGTGTCTGCTAACCTTTTGGCCCTTTGGCTTTCTCATTTATGGACTTGGAGATAATTATATTTATCTTCAGAATTGTAGTTAGCATTTGAAACATGCCTACAAAAAAAAAACCAAGTATCTGTATATTTCAATAAATAGGCTTCCTCTTCTATTTAAGCAGTTTTCCCTAGTATCCTCTTTGACAGCATTGCCAATTTGTTTTGAGCATTAACGTATGTTTGCATATTTACTTGGAAGAGATCCTGGGACATTAGATGTGCTACATGGGTGTTAGCTAAAATTAGCGTTCAAATTCCATCCTTAAAATTGAAATATATTTGATAACAGGATACAGACAATTCATAATTATAAATTTTACAGGCGTAAGAACTCAACCTGTAGTCTGAGTTGTGTGACAACTTAATAATTACGGAACCATTTCTAATTTTCTAAACAAATAGGGAATTAAATAATTCTTCTAAATGGAAACTTTACAATTCAATTAGAAGGATTTTAGAAATGCCACCTTCCTGCTGTAAGGCTTCTTTCGAACCAGGTCAATAGTTGTAGAGATTCATGAGCAGATGCAAAATTTACATGATGGTGTAAAAATTCAAAATGGTGGCTGGGGCACAGATGAGTCTGTGCCAACCCCCTGAATTTTTGTCATTTGCAAGGGTGACATTTTTCAAGTGACATCCCTGTAAATACTGAATAATAATATGTCCCAGACAGAGCCCTCAGGGGACAGGAGAAGAAAATGAAAATGGAGCAGAATTAAAACTGACAAGAATGAGAGACGGCATGTAAGATAAATAGCAAGTGTGGCTCTGTCAGGCGAGCTTGGCTGCAGAGCCGTTCAGATGATTGCATGATTGATGGAGTCAGCTGTGGAGGAAATGTCCAGTAATGTAAGAGCAGATCAGTATTGAGAGATAAATCATCCTGTGATGGTATCCTGCTATCTCAACACTAATGGGGTTGAAAAACAGCACGGTTTGGAGGGAGGTCCTGAGATAATTGTTTCCTAACAACCTGTTCTGTGTATTGGCAAGAAAGCTAAATCAAACCCAGGACATCATTGAAATGCCACTGGTGTAAGGACTGTGGGAACACGTCAGACTTTGCCATTGAATTGGAATTTTAGCAGTTCGTGGGCTACTTGCCAGTCTAAAAGTGAGTGAGAGAGATTTTGTGGCTGCAAACAGAATTCAGACCCTGATCCCAATTGCCACCTCACTTTCCCATCTTCCTCTTGAAGTTCCATGGATAATCCCAGAAAGAACATCCTGGCTGTCAGCACATTAACAGGTATTCTGGGACTTTATTTTACTTTTTAAAGAATGCTAACAGTCCTAACTTGAATGAGCAATTATGTAGAAGGTAGAGGAAGGGAGGACAATATCATTTATTGAGTGCCTACTGTGTATATGGTAAACTGGGAGTTTAGCATATAATAGCCTAGGAATCCCAGAGGAGGCAATCAGGTGGATCTAGAGTGAGCCAAATCTGGAAAGATTTGATTAAGTAAAGACAAATGTCTGAAAAAAAAAGTTTTCAAACACATGAATTCTCTGTTCCTGACTATGCTCACATAGGACTGGATGAGCATTTGTCCAAGGTATCATAAGACAAGGGCCTCCTGAGGCCTTTCTGAGTGTAAGATATGAAAGTGATATCAAGGACACCTACCTATTTTAATATGGGTGACTGTATTAGGTCAGCCAAAAACCCGATCTGACTGGATTTAAATAAATTATCAATTATGGTTTTAGAATTAACTTCTCACAAAATTATTCCTCTAGATTTCTGTGGCAATTTGGCATTTTGAAAATTTTTTTAATATTTAAGAATGTCACAGTTACATAGTAGATATTCTCTTTGTACAAATGTTTATTCATTTTATATATAATTTACATGTATTATATAATATACTTGGATTTATATACAGATGAATATTATTTGATATAGACAAATGTATTTGTGTATATACAACCTGATTAGTATTGGTTTAAACGGAAAGATAGATTTATAAAATAATATTCACCTATATAGGAAATAAGGATTGATAGATGTAAGAAATACACATACCTGTGCCACTTAAAAAAAAAAAAAAAGGACAAGTGTATCCTCACAGGACCCTGGGAAATATATTTTCACCCATTTAACAGATAAGGCTATTAAAGTCCAAGAAAATAAGGTATTGCTCCAGGTTAGCATTAGAACTGGCACGGGGCTCTGCTCCTCCCACCCATTCCTCTGATCCCTGGGTTTCTCTCCTGGTGGTTCCTCCAGAGCTCTGAGTCTTAGCGTGGAGAGGGCGCTCCTCCTCATTCCTCCTGCAATCTTACCTTTGATGGGAGCTCCTCATGGCAACAGAGGCCTGTTTCATCTGAAATACTTTGAGGTCATCAATTTGCTGAGTTGCTGATGTAGCCCCGATAAATATAATTTTGAAATATTTCTTCCCCCAATAGGCTCTAGGGTTATCAGTCACAGTTTCTAAATGGAAGCTTTTGTGTGTGTGTGTGTGTGTGTGCTGGGCTAAGCTTATCCAGATCCCGAGACAACTCTGAGGCTCTCCTTAAGGGAGGAGCGGCTTAGGTTTAGAGAAGCACATTATGATCGTTAGGAATCGGACGCTTTGCAGCTTGGTGTTATTTTTATTTGTGGATGGATCTGCGAGGAGTTCCTTATGCCTCCATACCCTTCGGAACTTGTTCTAATCCCTCAAAGATATTAAATTTACCCTTAGACAACTACAGCTGAAAGGTAATCCTTTATCCTATAGATGTGGAAACTGAGGCCTTACATTTTTTTAAAAAAATCATCAAAGCCCACATTAGAAAAAAAAATGTCCCCAGGGCAAATCCTTTTTGCTCAACATGTTCTGCATTTTCAACTGAAAGTGATATGTCCCAGGAAGCCCCTATTCTGGTCAAAATGGTGTGGTCGATCAGTCTCCTATGAGCTCTCTTTAATTTGTCACTTCTTTCACTGGCATTAATGCCAAATAGAATTTCAGGGGAGTTGCATGCTGCAGTTACTGACAGCATTCTAGATTCCAGAAACAGGAGGGACAGACCCCAAGAGTTCTGGACAAACACTTGTCTGGTGGGGAGCAAACATTAAACAAACATTTGCTGAATCCATGAGTGAATAAAAGCACTTGAAATAAGAGCGAGCCATCCCTTGTCCATATTTCTCAATGTCACTCTAATTCCCATTAAGAGGGTATCAATGATTTTCTGCTTTTTCACCTGCTCGGATTTCATTCTTGACTTACTGAGAAAGATTAAGCTGCATGTAACCTATGGGGCTGCTGTTCTGCTGACGGCCCTTCCCAAGGTGATTTTTGCGATGTTTTTGAATCATCTCACCAATATTTCAAAAAAAGTGGCAAAAAGAAGGGAAGGAAACACTATTATAATGAGAAATGACAGGAAGGCAACTCCCTCATAGGGGTTGTCAGGGAAAAAATTGTTGAATAATTCAAATAACAGATTTACTCCTCTCTAAGCTATTTTCCTTCCTTGCACTGGAAATAGTTGCAGAAAAGTTCTGGGTTAGGAATTATCGAAGACTTGGTTTCATTGCGGCCGGGGGCTCACTTGCAGGGACAAGCTACTTCAGGTGGCTTGGGGAAATTGCCACCGTTTGAGGTCATTAACAGATTTTTCTGGGTTGTCTGGACCTGGTTGCCCCCTTCTTCGACTGGAAAATGTAGACAGGGCTAGGACTTCCTAAGTCTCTGGGAAAAGATTGCACTGACCTCTGGAGGGTACATCAGAATGATGTGTGGCAGTGATTCTAGCATTTCTACCTTGTTCCTTTGTTTTCTGCAACCATATCTGAATATGGAAAAGCAAAGGAACTGATAATGAAATTCATGTAGGTTATGAGTCTGGGTAAAAAGTAACTTGGCTCCTTTTGGGGAATTTCTGCAAAAGTTTAGAGGTCATAAATGGTGAAAGTTATTTATTTTTTGGGGGTAATCTTTTAAATCCGTTTATCCATATTATCCCTGGCCTTGTTATCACAGGTCACTGAAGGTTGGCTATACTTGTTCCTTATCTGCCCCAAGAGGACTTGGTGAGGATTCATTATCTCTTGCCACTAAATCCTTGGCCACATATGTTTCAATTTACCGGGCAAACTCATATATGCTTGGGGACATCCCTGGGAGATGGTTCTATGGTGAGAGTGTTTCACAAATGCTTACTATTAAAAACACCACCTCACATGTGATAAGCTTTTATCTTTTTTTTTCAGGTTAATTCTACAGATATTATATTTTTATCCCTAAAACTCTTCAGGATGTAAAAGTGATATTAATATCATCATCTTTAACTGATAAGAAAACTAAGCAACCAAGAAGGGATTTTCAGAAGTTATTCATGTCAGAGCTGGTCCTGAAACCCAGGTCCCCTAACACCCAACCCTGCTGGTAAAGTTTTACAGGAATTAAAAATTTCACCCTTTTTTTAGCAGCTATTGCAAATGTCCCTAAGATCACTGACTGGCAATCTTGTGAAAAGATGCGTCCGATGGACACTCTAGCTTTGTTGGAAGTTTTTGTAAAGTACATCACACTGAAACAAAGATCAGCTTGTTTTGAATCTGAAAAATGAAGATCTCAAACTGAAGAGGAGTTTGTGTTTGTTTATCATCTTTTCATATCAATCATGATGATGAATCTGCATATTATCTCTGCAAATGCTTCTGAGGTGTATACATCAGATCCTGTATTGTTAGAAGAAAGGTAGGGACACATAGGGATGTTTCAGTCAGCTTTTGTGACTCTGTGATCCAAATAACCAAAAGAACAACTTTGAAGAGAAGTTTACTTATGCTCACAGCAGTAAAGGTCTGTCTATAGACAGCCAACTCCGTTGCTGCTCTGGACCCAAGGTGGGCAGAACATCACGGGGGAAGGGCCCAGTGGAGGGAAGCTGTTCAGCTCATGGCAGGGTTAGAAAGCAGAGAGGTGAGAGTGAGGGAAGGGTCCTCAGGAAAAAGAAAGCCTTCCAGGGCACTCCTCCAGTGACCCGCCTCCTCCAGCCATGCCCTGCCCATCTGCAGTTACCACCGTCAGTCCATTCAAGCTAGGGTGGACTGATGAGTCTCACAATAGAATCATATTACCTTTGAATATTCTTGCATTAACAGAGGATTTTGATGGTCACCTCATATCCAAAACATAAAAGGTAACCTCTAGAGACATTACGTCTCTACTAAAGTCCAAGGCATTGTAATCCTTGGGTTGGGTACAAATACATACACACTCAAGCATAAACCAATTCAATTTAAGCGAAACTCTATGGAGATTCATTGGGAAATCACTTATTGAGCCAGCACGGACAAGGTATTATCTTCCTCAGGAAGTTTGTGGTTCAGTGCAGGAAACAAAACACTAAGAGGTGGGTAAAAAGACAACATCAGTTGGCATGTATACAACAGAATGGTCCACAAAGAGGTAGGTTTCTAAAGGGTGGGAGCCATGGTCTGTTATGTATGGTCATATCCTCAGAATCTAGTTGCTTTTTAAAAATTTGGTGAGTGAAAAAAAAAATGACTGTCTGAATTCATCCATATTCTGAGGAAGCATGTGGTAAAAGAGAAAGGAGCTATTCTAAAAGGGTTGTGGACCATTTTGTAGATGTTTCAGTATCGAATTAAAAGATGAGCAGGATTTCAATAGATTAAAGTTGGGTGTTCCTGGCAGAGAAAAGATCTGACAGAAATATCTGAACGTGTGTGGAGAATCTGGGTATTCAGGGGCTCACAAATAATAGGGTTTGTGGGTGGACTCCAGGAGGCTGGGACGGATGAGGAGGCAGTTTGAGAGAAGAAGTTGAAGAGGTAGGAAATAGCAAGCTGAGGCTTTAGATGATTTTGTTCTACAGGGAGCCGTCAAGTGTCATTAATGAGAAAATCTCCTGCAATTTGTGCTCTGTAAAGCCCTCTCTTGTGTCTGTGTGTAGGAGAGTTGGAGGTGGGGAGGAGCTGGGATCAGGCCAACTGCTTACCCAAGGTAATGAGATCCTTAGGTGCCTCTTCAGCAGTGAGAGGGGTGGAGTCGGGGATTAGACTCTCAAATCATTAGAGAGGTCGAATGGGTGGAATTTGTCGACTCCTTGGATGTGGGTCAAGCTCTGTCTGTGGTTTCTAGTCATGCATGTGGGTGGAGGGACCTTTACTGTCCATTTGCATGTCTGTGGGTTTTTGAAAACCCAACAATTTTAAACACTGCTAACTAGATGGAGCACTTAAATTAGAAGTGCAATTTCAATCCCAAACTCTTAAGTACTTTCTCATACAGCCCTGCTATCTTTAGTTTCTATTAG
Source organism: Urocitellus parryii (assembly GCF_045843805.1). Lineage (NCBI taxonomy): Eukaryota > Metazoa > Chordata > Mammalia > Rodentia > Sciuridae > Urocitellus > Urocitellus parryii. The sequence goes on along the minus strand of NC_135540.1, from coordinate 124,904,650 downwards.
TATACATTTTAAGAAGGTCAAGATGATGGCTCTTTTCATTCTCTGAAGGAAGCGGAGATGATAGTAATTTTTGCTTTGACACTTACACCATTTAGGCATGCCTCATAACTAGCTTTTAGGGCTTCAATAAGTAACGCAGTGACCAGAAGCTCCAAAATGGGATTTAGAAGTTTCTAAATGATACCCAATTAAAAAGTGTTCCAGGCAAAAAGGCAGCAAACCTTGCTTTGAAACCTCTTCAGCGTTCCATTTCCCTAAGATGGGGAGGGATCTGCAGCTGCAGGCTGATGTTAACACCAAAAGCTTTCAAGTGCAGCTGTGATTACTGACAAGAAGCTATAACCCAGAATTAGGATTATTGGTAATTACATCATGTGACTGAGGGGCTCGATGGGTGCCTGGGTTTCTGTCAACTGTTTGGCTTAAGGCACCTAGATATGTAGTTTCAAACTTAGAAAATTCAGCATAGGAGAACAAACGAGGGAAAACACTGCTTCAGTGAACTACACGGAAATATAAAATCACAACTCTGCTTCTTATCATTCAGGTTACATTGAGTACATGAAAAGCTCAGTCACATGACTAAGTGAGGACCAACTTTAGCCTTCATTTATTTTGATCTTTTCTTGCTGAGGAAATTGAGGTCCAGGGAAGGCCCAGAAACGTACTCATGGTTGTGTAGCTGGTCAATAATAAAATTGGAACAGAGGGGTAGTCATTCCAGATTGGAGGTATAGGTTTCATCAAAAATAGTTCATCCAATTTTAATTTGTTGACTGTGTAAAATATACTTAATAGTCTGTGTATAACTCCTGCTGGCCTAGTATTTTTTTAATTGTAAAAAAACATGAGATGTACACTCATATTGTGTTTTGCAGTATAATATGGACTACATGCACACTGTTGAATAGCAGATCTCTAGAACTTCTTTACCTTGCATGATTAAATTGTATTAAACAATCCTGCGTTTCCCCCTCCTGTAACCTATGGCAACCACTATTTGTTTTCTGTTTCTATGCTTATGGCTACTTTCCATACCTCATATAATTGGAATCGTTCAATGTTTGTCCTTCTGTGACCGACTTATTTAACTTAGCACCATGTTCTCAAGGTTCGTCCATGTTGTGACAACTGACAGCTTTCCTTTTTTTATTTTAAAGACTGAATAATAATACTATTATATGTATTGACTGCATTTTCTTTATCCATGTATTTATGATGGACATTTATGCTCTTTCCATCTCTTCGCTGTTGTGAATAATGCTATAATGAATACTGGGTGTAGATATATTTTTGTGATCTTGTTTTCAACTGTTTTGGGTAAGTACCCAGAATGGTATTGAGGGATCATATGGTATTTTTATTTTTGGTTTTTTGAGGAAACTCCATATTGCTTTGCATGTGGACACATCATTTTATATTCTCTCCAAGAGTGTGCAGGGATTTCAATTTGTCCACATCTAATATTTGATTTTTTTCTGTTTTTATTTTTTTAAATTTAGAGTGCCATTCTAACAGGTCTGAAGTGGCATCTCACTATGGTTTTGATTTTCATTTCTTTGGTGATTAGTGACGTTAAGCATCTTTTTATAAAGATGGCCATTTGTATGTCTTCTTGGAATAAATGTCTATTCAAACCCTTTGCCCAGTTTTAAATCAAGTCAGGGTTTGTTTTGTCTTACCGTTGCTGTCAGAGGTCCCTACGTGTTTTAGACACACAAGATATTTGGTTTGCAATAATGTTATCCCCTAGCCCATGGGTTTCCCTTTCATTCTCTTGTTCCCTTCACTGGGCAGAGCTTTTAGTTTGAAGTAGTCCCATTTGTCTTTTTTTTTTGTTACTGTTGCCTCTGCTTTCATGTTATGTCCAAGAAATCATTGCCAAGACCAAAGTTATGACACTTTGATTTATTTTTCTGAGTGGTATAATATAAGGGTACAACTTTCTTCTCTTTCATGTGGATATTCACATTTCCCAACCCTATTTGTCAAAGGTGTTATCCTTTCCCCATTGTCTTTTCTTGGTGCTTTTCTGAAGATCAGTTGACTGCATTCACATGGGTTTATTTGTGAACTTGCTTCTGTTTCATTGGTTTGGGTCAGTACTCCATTGGTTTAATTACTGTAGCTTTGTAATATAATTTGGATTCAGGAAGTATGAATCCTCCAGCTTTTTTTTGTTTTGTTTTTCAAGGCTATTTTGGCTGATTGGGGGTATGATGCAGTTTTATATGAACTTTAGTATATTTTCAAAAATATTTCTGCAAAAAATATCCTGTAGAATTTTGAATAGGGATTGCATTGAATCTGTACATCACTTGATTAGTATAGACATTTTTAATAACATTGAGTCTTTTAATACGTGAACACAGGCTTCTTTCCATTTATTCATTCATTTTAAATTTCTTTCAGCAATGTTTGATAGTTTGCCATGTACAAGTTTTTGGCCAACTTGGTTTAGTTTACTTCTAATGTGTTTTTTCTTTTTTATGCTATCATAAATGTGATTGTTTTTTATTAATTTCTTTTTTGGGTTATCATTAGTGTTAGAGACAATGGATTTTATATATTTATATGATGAGCATGTGATTCTCATCCTTTGTACTGTCAATCTGATGAATTAGACTAATTGATTTCTGTATCTTGAGCCACCCTTGCATCCCAGGGCAAACCCTGCCTGGTCATGGTGTGTAATTCTTTCAATGTGCTGCTGAATTCATTTTGGGAGCATTTTCTTGATTTTTGAAGCTCTATTCATCAGAGATATTGGCTGTACATTTCCTGAAGTGTCTGTGTCTGACTTCTACTAGGGGAATGTTTACTTCATAAAATGCATTCAGAGAAATTGCCTGTTTTTCAATTTTTGGGGGTTTGAGAATGAATGACAGTTTTCCTTTAAAAATTTGGTGGTATTTACTCCTGAAGCCAATTGGTCCTTAGTTCTGCTTTTTCTAAGGGATTCTTGATTACTAATTCACTTTTCTTACTCATTACTAGTCTATTCAGATTTTCTATTTTTTATGATTCTTTTTTGTTAGGTTTTAAATTTCTAGAAAATTTTCCTTTCTTTTAGATTATTCACAAGTCTTGGGCTCTCTTACTATTTTTCATTCTTTTTTATTTTTTCTTCTATGACCATATAATTTTAAAAGAACTCTCTTCGGATTCCCTGATGTTTTTCATTTGCTTAATCAAATCTGTGATTGGACCCTGTAGTGAATTTTTCAGTTCAGTTGTTGTACTCTTCAGCTCCAGCATTTCTGTCTGGTTCATTTTAATGTTTTCTAGTTCTTTATTGCTACACTCCTTTTGCTCATATATCATATTCTTTGACTCACTGACAATATTTATAGTGATTATTCTGCCATCTTGCTGGCATCTCTCTCTCCCTTTTGTAAACAACAACACAAACAACTATTCTTTTTTCCACAACATTCTTAAGAGGATTGATTCTCTACCATTGTAAGTTTATACCTCTTGTCTTGGGCTGGGTTCCCCTGGAAACAAAGATTTGAATCACATAGTTTATTTGAAGTATCAGGAAATACTGGTAGGGGTGTGAGGTCATTAAATGGAGAAGGAAAGAAAACTATTAGAGGGCGCACGTACGAGCAGGTACCACTGTGGACAACTGTTGACAGAGATCTCAGAGAGAGAGAGAGAGTGTGTGTGGAACATGCCTCAGTGTAGTTCCACCTGAGGGGTGAATAATCTAGGGTGTTATCCTCTAAGTCATCAAGGAAGGACTTCTCCAGGCAAGAATATGTTCCTTGACTCTCCAGCCTTCCAGACTCATGAGCTGAGCCTTCTAAATTCCCCAGGGGAGGAGTCATGGGTGTTTGCTTTAGGAAGTGTCCATGTGCATGAGAATTGTGAATGAAGAGGGAACGTGAGTGGTACCTCTCAGTGTCTGCTGTGTTGGGCTGCTGGCTACAAATGGTATGCATTTGGATCTTGTCATCCTGTATGGAAAAGTAATTGAATAGTCTTCAGGAAGAATTCAGGGGCATTCCAGCAATTCTTGGGTGATAAGGCACAGGGAAAGTTATGGAAATCAGAGCCAAAATATTTCTTGGGTGAAATCATTTGAGTCCAATGGCATCTAGACTAGGATAATTAGCTTCCAAACAATGTAAGTTCAATTGGATGAGATTATCACAAGAAAAACATACCAACTGTATTGAGAATGGAAATATTACTTGCTGAATGACTTCTGTTCAAAGTTGCCAGCATTACTACCCTCGTATCAGCCACTATCTTTCTCCCAACATATTTCTATTTTCCTAGACAATCTGTCTGCTTCCCCCTCACCCCCTTCACCTCCCCACATTGTCCATCTATGCTTTACACAGTGGCCACTGAGGTCCATTTAACACAAGGTCAGATTATGTGTTCATGTGCTTATAACTCACTGATGGCTTTGATATCAGAGGGAGAAAAACACACAAACAAAGAACCAAACAATAAAATACCAAAACAAAAACAAAAACAAACAAACAAACAAAAAAAACCCAGGCCCAAATCCCTCCATTGGGGATAGCTCCTGACTTCTCACCTCTGAGTTTGAGCATAACACACATTCCCTGTTTCCTGGGCTGATTTCCACTTGATGCTTCCTTTCTCTGATATTCTATTTCCTGAATCCAGTGGACTGCATTCTCAATTTCCTTCAGTTCTCTGCTCAAATATTGGCTTTTTTTTGGGCCAATACTTTCTTCACAGTTTTACTTTTTTCCATAGCCATTACTATTGTTACCTTGTAATCTTCCACAACTAGAATGTGAGCTCCATGAAGGCTCAAATTTTGAGGATTATACTCCCTACTGTATCATCAGCGATTGCAATAGTGCCTGGCTTTCAGTGAGCACTTAGTCATTTCATAAGTTGCACTGAGTACAGGGATGAATGTGATAATATATGGATGTGGCTGGATATACCCAGAGGTGTACTCAGGGGAAAGCAACCATGTCTGAGAAGTCTAAACTGTAAGAAATTGTTGATCCTAATTGTAGTTGACTTTCCACCCTTACTACTAATAACCTACTGCATGGTGACGCTGAGTCTCGAGAAGAAAGTTGTGGGTCAGTGGTTTCAGCTATTTGAGGTTCTAGTTTGTGGAAGAGAAGGTAGTTATTCTATGGATTCCAAGACCTCAGATCTCAAGGAAGGAGCAACAGAAAGAAATATTTATAAAGTCAAAGCCAGAATGAGCCCTCTAACCATTTGAACTTCCATAAAATAGAATGGGCTGCCCTGCTATAGGGAGTGAATTACCCATAATCAGATACACTCAAGCAGGGTCTGAATGAGGAGTTAGTGGAAATTGGAGGCAAGGCCTGGCAGATTGTTGAGGACTCTTTCATCCTTGAAATAGAATTCTATAAACATGGTATAAGCCAAGTTGTTTCTTTTCTTTTTTTTAAAAAAAGTTAATTAGTTAATTTATTTTAAAAATTTATTTGTTAATGTAAATAATACATGACAGCAGAATGCATTTTGATTCATAGTACACAAATGGAACATGATTTTCCATTTCTCTGGTTGTACACAAAGTAGAATCATACCATTTGTGTCTTCATACATGTACCTAGGATAATGATGTCCAACTCATTCCACCATCTTTCCTATCCCTATGCTCCTTCCCTGCCCCTCCTCCCCTTTGTCCTACTCAAAGTTTCTCCATTCCTCCCATGCTCCTCCCAACCCCATTACGGATCAGTATCCACTAATCAGAGAAAACATTTGGCCTTTGATTTGGGGGGGAATTGGCTTACTTCACTTAGCATAATATTGTCCAACCCTATCCATTTACCTGCAAATGCTATGATTTTACTCTTTTAATGCCGAGTAAAATTCCACTGTGTATATATACAACAGTTTCCTTATCCATTCATCTATTGAAGGGTATCTACATTGGTTCCACAATTTATCTATTGTGACTTGTGCTGCTATAAACATTGATGGGGTTGTGTCACTGTAGTATGCTGTTTGTAAGTCCTTTGGGTATAAACTGAGGAGTGAGATAGCTGTGCCAAATGGTGGTTCCATTCCATGTTTTCTAAGGAATCTCCATACTGTTTTCCAGATTGCTGCACCAATTTTCAGTCCCACCAGCAATGTAAGAGTGTGCTTTTTCCCCCACATCCTCACCAACACTTGTTTGTATCCTTCATAACTACCATTCTGACTGGAGTGAGATGAAATCTTAAGAGTAGTATTGATTTGCATTTCTCTAATTGCTAGAGATGTTGACATTTTTTTTCATCTATTTGTTGATTGATTGTATATCTTCTGAGGCAGGCCTGTTCAGTTCCTTAGCCCATTTATTGATTGGGTGATTTTGGTGTTAAGTTTTTTGAGTTCTTTATATATCCTAGAGATTAGTGCTCTATCTGATGTGTGTGTGTGGTAAAATTGTCTTCCATTCTATAGGCTCTCTATTCACCTCACTGATTGTTTCTTTTGCTGAAAAGAATCTTTTCAGTTCGAATCCTTCCCATTTATTGATTCTTCATTTTATGTCTTGTGCTTTAGGAGTCTTGTTAAGGAAGTCCAGACCTAATACTACATGATTAAGATTTGAGCCTAGTTTTTTTTTCTATTAGGTGCAACAATTTCAATCAAAATCCCAATGACATTCCTCATGTTTATATAAAAAGCGATCATGAAATTCATCTGGAAAAATAAGAGACCCAAAATAGCCAAAGCAATCCTTAGCAAGAAGAGTAAAGCAGGTGGCATCACAATACCAGAACTTTAACTAAACTACAGAGCAGTAGTAATAAAAATGGCATGGTAACCAAAATGGACCCGGAGACCAATGGTATAGAATAGAGGACACAGAGACAAACCCACATAAATACAGTTATCTCATACCAATCAATGGCACCAAAAACCTGTATTGGAGAAAAGATAGCCTCTTCATCAAATGGTGCTGAGAAACTAAAAATCCATATGCAACAAAATGAAATTAAACTCCTATCTGTCACCATGCACAAAACTCAACTCAAAGTGGATCAAGGACGTAGGAATTAGACCAGAGATCCAGGGTGTTTTTAATATATTCCCTCCCTCTGGTGTGAATACAATTTACTGAAAGTTTATCTATTATGACTTTTTTTTTCACACCTGGAGAATAAGAATAAAAAAATTATTACATCATGTTGGGTATTTTCATTGTTCCTCATTACAGGATTTGACTTTAGTCAATTCCTGCCCTGGATGGCTATTCTAACTGTGTTTTGGTGGACTTTCAATGACAACTCCTCAAAGGAGAGCAGGCCCAGGCTCAGGCACAGCTCAGAGTGGGTCAAATCTTTTTTCAGGGTTGAACATTGTGCCTGCAATGTCTCAGCCCTAAATCTATCATATGCACTAATGAGCAAGGGAATATTTGGAGCTCTGGATTCCCCCCATGTCTTCCAGGTCAGAGATTTTAATATTTTATGTGCATACAACTACTGGGGTTTTATTGTTAAAATGGAGATTCTGATATAGCAAGTCTGGGATGGGGACTGAGCTTCCACATCTCTAACAAGCTCTTGAGGGGATGTCAGTCAGTTGGTCACCTTGTGAAGAGCGAAGTCTTACTTCGTATTCCTTAAGGTTGTGAAATTGCCTCCATTTGGAGTCAGAGGAAGCAAATCTCAATCCAAGCCTAAAACAGTCTGAATCATTATTTTGTTTACTTTGCATCAAGAAAAGCAATGACAAGTGCTTACTAATAAAAATAAGCTGTTGAAGGAAGCTGCCAATTAGATAAAAACAATTCAGCTTGCATCTCACTATCAAGGACAAAATTAATCATGCATGGTATTTCCAATAAAAAGTACTTTAAGTAAATTATTTAGTATTTATATTTTGGGATGGTGCATGCCTAATAAAATCAGTGGTTCCAGGGGACAGTAATAAGTGTGTTACCAAAACCAAGCAGAATCCAGACCTGCTGCTCTGTTATGGGACTCAGTGCATACAAAGTTCTGACCTTTCTGCAGTGTGGACAGATATTTTCAATGCATTTTCTTTGTACCATCCCAAAGTGTGACCTGGATATTGTGGTCACCCGAACTAGACTTCAGTCTTGTCATAGGTCATGATCTCAAGGACAAGCCCTGCACTCACCTCCATTGTAGCTGTTGATCTCAATAAATGGCAATTGCCTCTTTTTGTCTGTTTCTTCCATGCAGACAGGTATGGTGTCCTGTAGACAGTATAGGCAAACATTAAGGAAGTAAAGAAATATCTTTGAGGTAGACAAGATGAACCTTCATTAGGAAGAAGTTTCCTTTGCAAACTCTCATCATGCTATTGTCTGGTTTGCAGGACCATTGGGAAATTTCCTGCACTGACATATTTCCCTGAGTCAGTTCTAGGGCTGCCTCTGACTTGTAGTGACCACATAATCTCCTTCCTAGATTATGTGAGTATCAAAAGAGAAAAACAGAATTTAAAACACTCTCAGAAGAGCAGCAACATGAATTCAACAAGGAAAAAAGTGATGACTGCATTTGGTGTGTGTGTGTGTGCATGTACATGTGCACTTCTAGATGATAAGAAATATTATAATACCTTAATAATTAAAACACAATGGAAAAGATGCAAGCCAGGAAACAAATACACAAGAGGATGTATAGTTTATCCACTAGATGTCTGAGGAGAAACTGATTAGTTAGTAAAACATCAAGTTAAATCTGATTTTTTTGCATCACACACACAGACACACACAAAACCCAGATGACTTCAATAAAAGGTCTAGAATAAAATATAGCTAAATATATTTTTGGATAGGAAAGACATTTTTAACCAAGAAAGCAAAAAGGGAAAGTGGGATGGATTTGAATGCATGAAATTTGAACACCTGAGGAAAGCTGAAACTTATTTTTTTTTCATCTTTGAGGTAATGCTGAAGAATTTATAGTGATGGTGGCTTCTAAGAAATAGATTGGTGCATGGACTATGAAATAGACCTACATTGCAGAAGTGTGACTTGGCAAAACTAAATCAGAAGATTTAAATTTTACATAATATTTGATGCAGCAATGTAATTTCTAGACATTTGTCTTAAAGAAATTATAGCTATGCACAAATATTTCTTTTGTAGAAAATAATTAGATGCAATTAAGTGTTCAGTATTGCTGAACACTTAATTGCATCTATTGGGGGTCAATTGAATAAGCCATACACTACTCTGTGATGGAGTACTAGTCAGCCAATAAAATGATGGAAAAAAATATTTAACAATAAAGATAATTACTGAGAATACATTGTTAACTAAAAGATTAGAAAGCTGTAGTGGAATGCAGCCGCATCAATATTTATAGCAGCTCAATTCACAATAGCTAAACTATGAAACCAGCCAAGATACCGTTCAACAGATGAATAGATAAAGAAAATGCAATATATATGCGAGAGATATATATAGATATAGATATATACACACACATACACACACAATGGAATATTACTCAGACTTAAAGAAGAATGAAATTGTGGCATTTACAGATAAATGGATGTAACTACAGAATATCATGCTAATTAAAATAAGCCAATCCCCAAAACCAAAAGCCTAATATTTTCTCTGATATGCAGATGCTGATTCACAGTGGGGTGGGGGTGGGGAATGGGGAAGAATGAAGGAAATTTGGTTTGTGTAGAGTGGGGTAAGGGGAGGGGTGGAGCTATGGGGATGGGAAGGATGGTAGAAGGGACAGACATTATTACCCTATATACATGCATGATTATACCACTTGTGTGACTCTGTACCATGCACAGCCAGAGGAATGAGAAGTTGCTCTCCATTTGTGTATAATGTGTCAAAATGCATTCTACTATAAAATAATAAATAAAATTAAAATAAGTGGAAATATGGCTCCTCATTCAAAGACTGAAAATTTATATAAAGAAATGGTTTATCTTTGAGTTTGTGTATGATGAGTAATTTTAAAATTCTACATTTTTTTGTTTCTGCATGTTTTCTTTGATAAGCCTATTCTACTTATGGAATCAGAAAGAAACACTAATACAAGAACAAAATCCCCTTATACATGACAGTATCATTATTGTAAGTATTAAAAATGCTAATATTAACAATCATGCTAATTAAGGTCATGCTTTAGTGCTGTCAATGATTCATTTTTCTCTGGTATATTAGGTTTTAAAGATTTTTTTTTTACAAAAATACGCAAAGCAACATGTTGAATAATACTGGAGTAATCCACAAGAAATGTATTTATAATTATGAATATAGGTCAGATTATACTGTAGTAACAATCAGCTGCAAACATCAAGGTCTTACAATTTAAAGGCTTATTACTCATTCCAAATTTCCTTTGTGGAATTTTGGATGGGGGCAGGTAGTGGGAGATCTGCCCATCTTGATCATTTACAAGTCTCCTATCTTGAATATTTTCAGAAACTGGAACAGTTACATAGGATTAAAAGACTCTCACACTGGCTCAGAAGCACCTTGGCTGGAACTCATCATGTGGGCCCACAAATCGCAAATGTCCAGGAATATGGAAAGCCAGAATATTTGTTGAGTAGCATTAGCTGCATTTTGCAAAGTATTCCCCCAAAGGCCCACAGATTAGGGCTTTCTGACGCACCTGTGATGCTGTTGGGAGGTAGTGGAACCTTCAGGAGGTAGGGCATGGTGAGAGGATGGATGTTGGGTCACTGGGGGAATTCCCTTGTAAAGCATATTGGAATTCCAGCCCCTTCCCCTCTCTCTTTGCTTCCTGGCCACTGTAAGGTGAATGTCTTCCTTTGTTATGTGTTCCCACCATGGTGTGCTGCCTCACCACAGGTCCAAAAGTTACAGGGCCAACCAACCATGGAATGAAATCTACGAAACCAGGAGCTAAAATAAACCTTTCCTCTTTTTAAGTGGATTCATCATCACAGGTATTTTTTAAGGCAACAGAAACTGATTAACACAGTGTTCATGACTTCTACCCTCTTCTTTCTTAATCTTGTCAGATGGGTCTACTATGAAAATCAGGGCAGGGAGGTGGTGACTAGAAAATTGTTTGAGAAAGGATGAAAGGAATAGCATAAGCAAAAGAACAGAGATGAGACAAAGAAAATATCGAGTATCTTTCTAGAGAAGCTTAAAAAATTTCCTGCATTCCTCTTTGTCCACAATGATTAACAGAATTCTGAAGATTGCTCTTTGAGAATGTATAATTATTCAGTCGTTACAAGAAAATTACAGTGTATTATGTATTTATCTGAACAATGGCAGGGTTAGATAATCTTTAATTGATCTGTTTCCAATAGAAGCTCAATCTTTGTTATTCTGGTAATCTGCAAACATGAATTGCTTACCCCAACTTTGTCATGGACTATTATTGTAGTTTCTATTGGAGAGAAGTCCTCCTATGGCCCACTTCAAATTTGGTGCATTCTGGATTTTCTGCAAGGAACTTTGTTTTCAGAAGAACCTTTCCAATCAATAAGGATTCAGTTATAATGAGAGATGAAGTCTCTGCTCCATTGTCAGGTGAAATTGTCTTACAGTTGTCTGAACCAATGAGCAAATCTAATTAATTTCATCTAATTGTACTAGCCCAAGCAGTATGCAGAGATTAGGACATAAAGGTGGTCTAACTGCCTAGTAGCTGGATCAGGAGGTTGCTGGTAGGATTCCAGATGTTCATGTACAATCCCAGGATGATAAATGCCACCTGATGAATGCCTTGCTGATGTTACTTTTTTGGAGGGGATACTATCTATCAATTATCCTCTGATAAAAGTGATTAGTGATCCTCAGTTTGCTTTTTTTTTTTTCCTGCCCAGAAGTATCCTAGAAAAGCTAAACAAATAAAAACAAGGGAAAGCTCTTATTTTTAGCAAATAAAATAAAAATTGGCTTGACATTAGGCAAATTATATTTCCTTTGCATTCTGGTCAACATAAAACAAAAATCAATGGCTAATCCAAGAGCTAGTATGGCTTCAGAGATGATTATTGGATCATTAGTTACAACTGGCTGCGATTTTAAAAAGATGAAGGATTTTGAAGGTTAAAGTCCAGCCAGACATAGCAGAAAAGATGTAGGCATTTGCACCAGACAGAGACGTCCTGTTTTTTCAAGGTTTTTCTCGGTAGCTGCAAACTCTCATTATCAGTAATTGTCCTACAGACAACTGCATATTTAGTATGTCCTCAGTAGAACTTGTATTTCCACATAGCTTTTGTTTCCTTCTCTTCTTGTTCTTTCTCTTTCTCCAGTGGTGATTATAAGAATGAGCACCCTGAATACCTGCCCAATCAGGGGCCAATCGTCTTGATTCCTTCTTGTCATCAAACCTAATCAGTCTCTGTGGCAAACACTGCTACTTATCTATCCCCAATTCATCCTTTCCTTGCTCTTGCTCAGAATCCTGATTTGTTTATGCGTGGTAATACGCTCCAGTAAAAATACCCTTCCAGACTCCCTTTCCCCTGAGGATGATCATGTAGCCCATCAATAGCAATGGGATAAGAAAGGAAATCTCTCAGGACTTCTGGAGATGCTATTGTTTTCCTGATATAAATAAAGAGACTAAACTAGCTCATGCTTTTGCTTTCTCTCTCCTTCTCATTTCCCTGCCTTAGCACAGACACATGCCTGCAAAAGTAATGCTCATTCCTCTACCATGATGATAACAGTCACATGCTTAGGATGACAGAGCAGGAAGCTCAGAGGAACTTAGTCTTTGTGTCTTTCTTCAGCAGATACAGAATTTGAACAATTTAGCCTCAGACCTTTGTAATGTGAGAGAAATACAGCCCTTATTTGACTGAGCCATCAAAGGGCTTCTGTTATATGACACCTAATGCAATACTAATGCACAAGGCTCCAGTTTGTTGGTTTTGCCCAGGTACTCTCTCTCAGATCGCTCTGCTTGTGAACACCCTAACTGTGATTTCTTTGGCTCAGATCATCTTCCTCTTTTCCCAGAGTGACAGCCTCTGAAATATGCTCTCTACCATTAATACTGTTTCCTTTCTGCATTCTCCTTAATATGGCCATAGTGTTTGAAAATGCAATATGAATTGTACTTGTCAAGAGCACTTTGATAATTTCTCATTACTTTGTATATAAATCTAAACTCTTCAGAATTTGGATTTATATTCACTAACAAGGCTCTATACACCTCCTAGTCTCATCCCTCACCATACTCTGCCTTGAACTGTGAACTCCAGTCATATTGAACTTCTAATATTCCTTGAATATGTCTTTCCTTTGCAACTTTGCTGCTATAGCTCAGAATTAGCTACAGATTGTAGAAAATGAATAGATGTAGCTGTGTTCCAATAAAATCTTCTTTACAAAAAATAGCCAGCAGGCTGTGTTTAGTCTCCAGACTACAGTGTGCTGATTTCTGGTTCTGAATCATTGTGGGCACACCCCTACTCCAAGGAATCCCTAATCCTTCAATAGCTGGAGTGACTTGGTTTATGCGGATCACAGAGTCACTTAGCCAAAGGATGGAGCAAAGGACCTTTTAGTGCAATAGAAGCAGAGCAGACAGATGCATCCTTCCAGGTTCCCCAGGCTCCCAAGACACCTCCCCATTGCATTTAGCCTTTTCTATCCTTTGTGCCTTGAACAATTTGTTTCAACTCTGTGAAAGGAATCTTTTCTTGTTGTTGCCTTTGGAATTTTATTCTATTCTATTCTGGCTAGGCCTTAATTTGCCTGATTCCTGTTACTTTCTCTTTCTTACCCACTTCCTTGCTGGAGGCTTAGTTTTCTGGGGTTGTTAACATCATAACATGATATTCAAGGTTTCTCTTGCAGTTCCCATTCTGCTTCCTCAGGTGGAAAGGGTCAATTTTCCTTGGGAGTTCCATAGACTTGACAAGTTTCCCAACTCCTGAAGGAGGATGCTGGTGGATCCTATGAGACACCATGGTCAGGGGCTTATCATGGAACTTTCTGAAAATTTAGAGTGTGCCCTGGGACTGAGTGAGTTCTATTTCTTGAGGATGTCTTTGTTTATTCAGACAGGATATAGGACATAGATGGTGTGGTTTGTCTCATGAGGAGATCAGACAGCCTAGAATCAGGACCAGACAGATCAGAATGTGGAGGTTCATGAAGCCTACCAGCCCCTGGTGACAGCGTATAGCCTCATAAATAGTCCCGGCCGGCTAGACTGTTATAATGTAGTCTAAAAAGTTATCTGCTATGTCAGGGTCTCATAAAATAGCAAGCCAGCAATTCTATTTTTAGTATGCTTTTTTTTCTCACTGAAGAAAATTATCTTCTATGAAAAAAAAAAAAAGAAAAACAACAACTGTAGACTCTGCCTCATCTAGTGCTGGCAATGGCTTCAAAAGTAATAGGATCATCAGTGTCCTCGCCCTTTGCCTAGGGCATTGTTAATCTTTTATACATATTTATTTTATGTTGTTTTGGACCTTCTAACACTTAATAATATAATTTGCCTTGATTATTTTGCAGATGGGACTCTCTGGGTCTCAATTTAAAAAAATTAATGCATTTAATTTTGGTGGAAGTCTGCGACGACAAGACACCAGGTGACTTAGCTCAGTAGAAGAAGAGCTCCTAATTACACTTCTTAATCAAATGGTGCTCTGAGTGCCCCTCTGGGGTTAAGTTCTGCAGAAGTCTAGGGCAATTGAGGATTGCTGACTCAGTTTTTCTGAACTGTAAAATGGGGAAGGGGGATAACTATATTTGAGGCAACCTGAGGTTTCTGAATATTTAAAATTCATATTTACTCCTCTTCATAGAATGCAGAGTTTAGGGATGCTTAACAATGAATGACTATTTTTTTTCCTCCCCCATAGGCAGTTTTCTGAGTTCCGTTTGGTATCACCTGCTGTTTTATTACACGTTTTCTCATAATTGCTTTTGTGTAATCAGAGTCTGTGGGATAAAGAAAAAAAATTCATATCTCAAGATATGGAATCCAGGGAGAACTTCAAGCATTATTTTAAGATTATTTAAAAATAGATTAACTGTATGCTTTTCTTTTTTTTTTTTGTAATGATATTTCCTCATTAGACTGGATTTATTTATCACATGTCTCTTCATGTTGCAGTTGGTGGCATGAGAATAAATTATAGATCTTTCAAAGGGGCTTTTAGAAATGACTGGATGATGTTTCTCCCCTGTGCCATTTTTGTCACTGTGAAGAAAACAACTGTATGATGACTTTTCTGGGTAAGGAATTGAGATCATTGTGGGACACAGTGTGGATCATGTTTTGGGGGCCAGCTCCATTGTCAAGGAGGAAACTTTCATGGAGATGAATCTTTGACGTGACATATTTTGATAGAGCTGGTATTCTGCAGGCAGCTGACTTGGTTGATGAACATGTTCCAAAACTTTCTAGCCCCTTGTTTAGAAATGATCTTTCAATTCTGGATTTCTCCAGGTATGTATGAGTGAATTGATTCAAACAGAGTGTGAGTTTATCATGAGGGTGTGAAATTAAGTGAAAAAGCTTTAATTTAAGCATCTCAGAGATCACTATTGATTGAAAAAGAAATTAACATTTTTTTGGGGGGGGAGATTGAATATAGAAGATGAAAATCATATAGAATTTTTTAAATAGAAGCCTTAAGAGTGATGGAAATAGGAATTCAAGAAAGGAAATGAATTATGAATTTGAAAAACACTGGTGGTTTGTTATGACCCAGAAGAAATAATGGAGGCTGAAAAAGGGCCCATTAGATGCCTGCCATCTAACTGTGTTCTGTGAACCAGCATCACTTGGAGTTTGCTACAACTGCACAGTCTTGGACCTCAGCTGAGACCAGTCACAATTTAACAAGATCCTTGGGTGATTTGTGTGCACATTCTGGTTTGAGAAGTGTGGCATTAATATAAGATCCTCAAAAAGATTTCCCCTTTATCAGCAAGGCTAAGTAGCATGAGGTTATATTTCCTTTGTTGTGCATGGAACCATATTATTTGATTCTACATTGAATAATGCTTACATAAGCATCAAAATGAAATGTTGTTTCTTAATTATCAGTTTGCACATTAATATATAGGCAAAGTCTGTTACACTTGGGACTAGAATTACAGAAAAGGATGAAAAGGCCACATACCTTGACAATTTAGATTAAAAACAACAATAGCAGTAATAACAACCGACTGAGGGGCAGAAAAGGAAAGAATGAGCAAAAGGTGAACAAAGGGAATGATTTTCTCATATTTAATAGTATGGGGTCATCAGATACTGGTTGAAGATGAAAATTCAGGAAACAAATTTTATTTACCATATTTCACATTACAATACATATAAATATACTAAAATAATCAACAAAATTTGGGAATTGATGCAGAGAGGAATGGAGGAACATGATAGTAATGAACCAAATCATCATCCTTCATAGCTATGAGCCAACAGGTGCTGCCCAGGGTTGATAACTCATGAAATAAAGGAGCAGCATGGAACACATAAGAATCACATTCCAGAAATCCAGCTGTGTGAGAAATGTCACATTTCTTTATGTCTTCACACACAGTTAAATCAAACTACGATCTCTACCTGGAAATTTTGCAAGAATGGAATCATAGTTGGAATCTGGGATGTCCCTTGTTGCCTATACCCTTAGTGTTGGAGACTCTGCAGTGTGTAAAACCTTGGTAAGGTCCATTTATTATCTGAGCCTCAGTTTCCTCAGTCTGATAGAGGTTCTACCACTTGCCTCATCTTGTTCCCAGAATTGCTATGAAGATAAAATTTAATTAAATCTCAGAAGATTTGCTCAGCATTTAACAACACATTGATATAAAAGCAAAGAGATACAGAAAAATGCAACATTGTTACTGTTCATAAGAAATATAAATTATAGTAGGAGGAAATAGGGAGAGTATGAGAATAAGCAAGTCTATGTGAATTTTGAAAACTATGATATTATAAATAAAAGATTTATTAATTTTCTCTAACATTATATAACTGCAGATTTTCTAGTTGTTAAGGAGCTAGAGATACATCCTTGGTTATGGATCCATGTAAATCTCTTAACTTATAATTAGAAATAAAATCACTGCTACAATACTTTCTACTATTAAAATGAACAAATACTTGGAAATGAATTTCCTTTGAGGGTAAAAAAAGGAAATGTATAAGCCTTAGTTAAAAACAACCATATGTTGACTTGCAATTTCTGGTCCATCATGTTTAGGAGCTTAGAAATCCACCCTAACAACACTCCATCCAAACAGCAAATAAAAAGCTAAGCAGACCTAAAAATCAATAGCTCCTCTTAGATGAATCAGAGGAATGAGATTACAAGCCAAATTTCTGTCCCCCAAATTAGAGATACAAACAGGAGGATACAGAGAATTAGAACTTACTAGAGCAGAAAAACATAAGTAGAAACCTTGACAGGAAACAGTTTTGGGGTAGGAAAAGCTGAACTGTAATTGATGGATTAGTTGGAACTCAGAGTATAGAAATCTGAAGAGTTCACAAGTGCTGGAGGACCCAGGCACCGGACCTCATGCTTTTGTGAATTTTAGCTGTATTAGGTCTGCCAGGTTCTCTCAGTGAATATCAGAGATAATTTGCCTCATCCTTTCAGCAGAGGGGAAAAGAAAATACTTTGAAATATGTGAGAGCATCCCTGTTTTTCTAAGTGAGAAATGGCCACAAGAGAAAGTATTTTAACAGAATCTAACCTTTTGAGGTTTTGGTCAGAACTCAACCTCCTAGGAATTCTTCAGAACATGTTTGGGGAAAGGGAATACCCATTTGAGACAGTTCTAATCATCCTGTCCCATCTAAGGGGAGCAACTGAGGAACACGGGTGAAACTCACAGTCCAGGGACACAGGCTCAGCAAGAGAGTAAAATCTAAGCAAGGGATTACAGAATGCTTCTCCTCTCTACACCACACCACTACATCATGAAAGGTCTGTTCACCACAGCTTCCTTACCCAGTACATCACCTCTACCTTCCCACAAAGAATTACAAGGCATTCTAAAAGGCAAAAAAACTTTAGGACTCCCTCCCACCCCTCTTTTTAAAGCAGAGTTTGAAGAGACTGAAAAAAATCAGGACAATCAGCCACATAGGGCACGCATATTGGAATTATCAGGCCAGGAATGCAAGAAAATGATGTTAATTTGCTAAGAACTACAATGAAAAAACTAGAAAATATGAAGGAATGAATGAGTATTGAAAGGGAGGGATGGAAATTCTAAGAATCAGGAAAAAAAGCTAGCAATCAAAAATAATAGTTCAAAAATAAAAAATGCCTGAGTTTGAAAATATAACAATAGAAACTGAAAAGCAAAGAGAAAAAAAGACTGAAAAACCCCTCCCAGAATATTTAAGAGCTGTGGAGCAACTATAAAAGATGTAACATGTGTAGGGGAATACAAGAAAGAGAAGGATGAGAAAAAAGAACAGAAGCAATGTTTAAAGTGATAATGAGTAGGAATCTCCTCTAATTAAAGTCAGACATCATATAGCACATCAAGGACTCAGAAAATACCAATCAGAACAAGTATAAAAACCTCCGCTAACCTACAAAACTAAGGCATAACATATTAAAACATTAGAAAATTAAAGATAAAAGTCTTAGAAGGACTAAAAGAGAAAAGGGTCCCTTTTTTCATAGAGCAGCAATGATAAACATTACATGCTGTTTCTCAGAAAGCACATAAGCAAAAAGATCATAGAGAAGGAGGTATAAAATTTAGAGGGAAAGACACCCTCACCTAGAATTCTTTACTCTGTAAAATTATTTTCAAAAGTGCAATTGAAACAAAGATTTTCAAACCAAAATTGAAAGAGTTTGTTGCCTGTATGCCTGCCTTAAACAAATGTCAGAGAAAGTCCATCAGAGAGAAGAAAATAACATATCAGAAACTCAGATCCACATAAGGAAAGAGAAAGCATCAGAGAAGAATATAAAGGTAAAACTAAAAGTTGTATTTGTGATTTTAATTGATTCAACAGGTATACTTTTAACAAATACTATTTGTATTAATATGTTTGGTAATTCATTTTATATATTTATGTATGCTTATGTATAAGTGGAATGTTTCAATATTAAAATCAGTTAATACAATCATCACAACAACAATATAAAGAAGGAAAATTACATGATAGTATCAGTACATGCAGAAAATGGCATTTGAAATAATCCCAACTCATGCATGTACAACAACAACAACAACAACAACCTCTTAGTAAATTAAGAATAGAGAAGGAATTTCCACAATTTGATAAACAATATCTACCAAAACCCTGTACAGTTAACATACTTACTGGTGAGAAATTCAAATATTTTTCTCAAAGATCAGGAATAATACGAAGATATCCTTTCTCATTACTGTTTTTTAACATAATACTGGAATTCATAGCTAACACAGATGGAGGAAGAGGATGGGGGAGAGAGAGAGATAAAGAGAGAGAGAGAGAGTGAAAGAGAGGGAAGAGAGTGGGAGAGATTGGAAAGATGAAATTGTCTTTGTATATGACATGATTGTTTATGGAGAAAATCTCAAAGAATCATCCAAAAAACTCCTGGAACTAATAAATAAATGATTGTTCTAAGCTTGAAGAATACAAAGTTAATATAAAAAGATTAATATCTCTCTACATATCAGGAATGGAATTGAATTTAAAATTAAAAATATACCACCATTTACATTAGCACTCCCAAAAATACTTAGGCATAATCTTATAAAATATGTACATGATCTGCATGGTGAATACTTCAAAACTTTGATGTAGTATATCAGAGAAAAAATATGTGTATATACGTGTGTGTGTGTGTATATATATATAGAGGGGGGGGGAGGGAGGGAGGGAGGAAGGGATGGAGGCGAAGAGACCATGTTCATGGAGAAGCAAACTCAATATTGTCAATATGTCCTTTTCCCCAACTTATCTATAGATTCAATGCAATCCCAATCAAAATTCCATCAAACTAGTTTGTAGATATTGACAAAGTGATTCAAAAGTTTATTTAGAGGCAAAAAAAAAAATCCCCAAATAGCAACTCAATATTGAAGGAGAATAAAAGTAGAGGGCTGATGTTAACTGACTTCTGAGGAAGAGACTTTATAAAGACTAATCCTTTTACAATCTTAACCTCTCTTCAGATTAGTATTTATAAAAAGTGTGCTGGTGTGCCAGGCCTGCATTGGATCTTCATGAGCATGAACTTACTGAATTTCACTTAGATTTAGCTCAGGATGTGCAACTGGAAAAGCAAAGTGGGGTTGGACAGTGAAGGGCTCTTTGCTCTGTCCGACAATGATCATTTGATGTTCTTGGCATTGAGAAGCGATGGAAGATTCTGCAGATGGGCAAGCATAACATTTAGGGAAGTCTCAAAATTCCTTTCTCAATTACATTCTCAATAGTGACTTAAGGGCTGTAAGTATTGATCCCCTTGCCCCATTTTACACATTCAGGTGGGTGCCTTATTCTGTATGACCGTTTAGGATCTCAGCTCTTTTTAAGTAATTCCATCTTCATACCCTGAGCATTGCCTTCTGCATGCTCAAAGCCATATCATTGCTGCCTTTTCTTTCTAGCCAAGAGGGAAAGAAATACGAGGAAAGATGCTGTTGTTTGGCGTTGTTGACACAAGACAGCACATCTCACTGTTACTTACTTTCCTTGAAAAACAACATACCTTCCGGCCACATCTAACTGCCGTTTTGTCTAAATAGCCTCACTCTGGTCACAGCTCTATTATCACGGGGTAATTTTGGTGGACATATAGTCTTATCTACCACCTCAGAGAAATAATCAGGTATATGTTTTAGAAAGTAAATTCTGATTTTTTGGGTATGCTTTATAGAACTATGAGATGGACTTTCCATCACAAATTGTTGATTCATCAATTGATTTACAGATTCATATACCCAGGGTGAGGGTTGAGGCCCTTTTGTTTACCTATTACAGCCTTCAGGAGACAAAGGGAAGATACAAGACCCGAATGAAGAAGTTGGGAAATAATCCAACATGCCATTCTTCCTGTTGCTGAGAGGGGCTAACAGCAGCTGTTACGTTGTATTTATATCACATAGTTTGTAGAGAGATTTTATGGGGAACCCACCTAAGTGTTTTATTAATAGTTTCTTGAATTTCTTCCATGATGAACAAGATGTGGTGGTGTTGAGGGAGTCTGCTCTGATGAGGAGGAACATTTTATCACTGACATCAGGTGCAGTCAATGCCAGGCTGAGTTCACACTGCAGGCTGACTTTTTATCAGTTCGTATGTTGGTTTTTTTCCCTATTGTTTCAACATTTCCCAGAGTTATAAAACACATTGCTGCTGTACTGGGTGAGCTTCTCCCACATCCCCTCCTCCTTGGTGGGCCACTTCCTGCCTTCTTCCCTCCTTGCTTTCTTTCCATTCTACTTCCTTCACAGGAAAACACTCTTCAAAACTGGATCCAGGCTCACTGTCTCATACTTTATCTTCCCATTCTCTTCTAAAGCTGAAGTCATACTTTTACTCCAGCCACTTTGTTTAATGAACTTTTGTTAAGATCAACAGTGCCCTTGAAATGGCTAGATCCACCGACTGGCTCTCAGTTCTGTCTTACTTTTCTGACCTGGCAGTCAGCGACATTTCCACATTTATCACCCTTGCTCATTTCCTCTTGCTTGAAACTCTTGCTTCCCTTGGCTTTCAGGGCACCATTCTGCCATACTTTCCCTCCTACCTGGTCTCTCCATTTTTTTTTTTCTTATGTTGGAGTGCCCCCAGGCTGGGCTCAGTCCTTGGTCCTATTCTCTATGGTGATCTCAGCCAGTCTCAGGGCTTTAAACACCATATGGAAATTAATGACTCCTAAGAGTATATCTTTTTCCTACGCTTCTCCATTCCATGCCAGACGCATGCATCCAACTCCCTTACTTGGACTTCTATTGAATAGACACCTTGAATGTCACAGGTGCCTACCTGATCCCTCATCTTCCCTCTGTAGTTGCCCCATCCACTACATTTCATTTCAGTAAAAGTTAACTCCTAACACTCCTTTTCAGTCAGTAGAATTGTTAAGGCCCTGCAATCTCCTCCTCCTCTATGACTGTTTCTGTTTTATTCCCTGAACCTTTCCCTCTCTGTCACCATCTAACCACACTGGCTCAACTGCTCCTGGCTCAGGGCATTTGCACGTTACTTCCTGTTAACATAGATTACCTATCTGCTGCCACCCCCCTTTTTAACCATTTAATCTTGAGCAAGTGCATTTGTCTACGTTAAGCCTCAATTTCTCCATTGTAAAGTGGGGCTGATAACAAGTGCCTTAGCAGTTTGTTGTACGTATTAAATAATCTGATGCTGGCAAAGCTCTTACTTTAGGACTTGACAGGTATGTAACAATTATAAAATATATAATGGTTACTATTATATTTAAGAAATAACTATTATTTTACTTACATGAAAAGTTAATTGCTTTTGTTATGGTTATTGTCCATTATTTTGGGCAAGTGTCAGAGGCATGAAAATATTTTTATTGTGGTAAAATAAAATGAAACAAAAATAATAAACTACCTCAACAGGATCTAAGATCAATGTTAATTGTTAGTATTGTAGCCAAAAAAGGAGAGCGGGGCCAGCAGAGCTTTTACTTTCTTGTGGTCCCCAGAGTGTTTCACATGCTTCAAATGGAGAGTGTAGGCTATGCCCTGTGACCCAGGGTGGGAAAGCCCCTGTCCTCCCACACCACCTTTGCACTCCCCAGCACTTTTAACTGCTAACTCAGTTAAGGGTGGTTTCAGGGCATCCCATAGTATTTATAATTCCAGGTCCCAAAATGAGCCCACACACCTGAGGAGATGCGAATTCCTGCAAAAATGGCCTTTCCCCTACCTCGCTATTAAGCTAGATCTCTGGAGTTGAGTAAGGAATTTCATGACTTCTGTAGCAAAGGGGCCAGTCTGCCCCCCACTCAACACCGTGCATTTCCACAGCTCAGGAGAAAGAGGACCTTGTGGGGCCTCTCCCCTCTCCAGTTCCCCACACATCTTTTTCTTTGGAGTCGCCAGGAGCTTCCATCCTGGTTTGAAGCAATGTGAGCTCTAAAATGAGGCGCTTGTCCGCCAAGAACTTCATTAATCCTCCCAGGATGCTTTCCCTTGTTCTACTCACCCTGAAAAATTAGTGAAGGCAGTGTGATGGAGCAGGATGCTTCATCCAGGAGCATGCTTTGGCATCAGCTCAAATCCCAGCCCTATTACGTTTTATCTGTTCTTCCTTGGGAAAGATATTCAATGTATCAGAGTTCCACTTCTCCCTTTGGACTGGAAGGGAAGATAATACCTGCCTTCAGGGTTGTTTAAGGATTAAAAATGATGGATTATGAAAGACCTCAATAACTATTAGTTACTCTTCATTATTTCTCTATGGCCTTCTGTAAACCAAACTCCTTAGAAGAGGAGGCCACACCCATAGGTTAGAATAATGACAGTGGGAAGTGCATGCAGAATCAAGGCAGGCATGGCCTTGATTAGTTTTGCTAGGGTTACTGTAACAGAGTGCTACACAATGGGTGGCTTAAAAAAGCAGAGATTTATTGTGTCCCAGTTTTAGAGGCTGGAAGTTATAATCAAGATATAATCAGGCCCATACTGTCTCTCCTGGCTCTGGGAGAGAGTCTTTGTTTGCCTCTTCTAGCTCCTGATGTTTGCTGGTAATCCTTGGGGTTCCTTAGCTTATAACTTTGTCACTCTAATCACACGGTCATTTTCTCCCTGTGTTTTTACATTTTCCTATGTGTGTGTCTGCCTCTGTGTCTGAATTTCCCTATTTATAAAGAGACCCGTCATATTAGGTCAGGACCCATCTGAATGATTATATCATAACTTGATTATCTGTAAAATCTTATTTCCAAATAAATTCACATTTGTAAGGTGTTCATGATTGGGACTTCAGCTTATCTTTTGGAGGGTACAATATGATCCACAACAGATATCACTACATGATTATATTTTATTTCCTTCATTTTCTGTTTAGAGAAATCCAATATTCCTTTCTATTTCTCTATTCCTTTGTATTTGTTCTTGTCAGTGGTCTTATTTGTTTCTTTTGAGAGATGGAGAGAATTACACCTAAATCAGACAATTCTACTGTTTTATAGAACTATCCATCTATCTGCGAATCTCTCTCCCCCTACCTCTCTTTCTCTAACCTGTGTATTTAAATAAAGACTTCTTTTTTTTATTAGAATTTTCATTTTTTTCCTCACTATGATGGATACATGTATGGACTCCTTGAAAGCTTAATGTGTATTAGGCTCTTAACTTGTTGGAAGGTGAAGAGACACTGGAAGAAATAATGATAGCTAATTCCATTGAAGAAAAAATCTGTTTTCCTTGAATAGTGAAAGATTTTTTTTTTCATTTGAAATATTTGTTTCTTAGTGAAGGAAACAGCTCTATCAGTTGGAACAATGTCATTTGTGAGCAAATTGTTCAGCAACATTTCCTGGGCCAGCCAATAATACTGGTATATACACAGCAAATCATTTCAATTTACCAACTGTTCTGAAATTATCTGACCAAGCAGAAAGCATTAATCCGAATCCTGTTACAAATGGACATTGAAATAGGGTCATGAACCTTGGAGAAGACAAGGAAGAATCATTTTCTCTCTGATTTGGAATGGCCCCTTTTATCATTGTTCAGTGTTTTCCCTCTTTTTATTTGTAACTAATGACATACCGCAGTTCAGGTCTGTTGGTCTTAATCTACAAACTAGGCCATTAGCAGCCCCAGTCCGCATGATGGCATACCAATTAAAATTAGGAGATTAAAGAGTAATGTTCCTTGCCTGAGACCAGTTTGCATACCAATGACAATTTGCCCAGCTATTGAATAAAGAAAGACTTAAATGGCAGTGAACTTGATATCATTAAATTTAAGGGACATCAAATGAGGGAGAGGGGAGTGGGAACATGGGCCAGTCTGCTAGGGAACTGAGAATTAAAAGACAGAGACAGAGTTTTTAAATACTTGTTTTTACTACTTGATATTTATTCATTTGTATTTACTTTCAACAGATATTAGAACTCCATCTAAATTAAAAGTAGTACAGACTGAGGGAAGAGTCAAGTTCCATACTTCACCATTTCAGAAAGAGCTCTGAAGCTCCAGTTTTTCTCTCCATGAATTAAGAAAAGTATAGTTTGCCCTGTATTACAGCCAAGGGTAGGAATATAATAAAATAAATGAGATAATTTGAGATTCCATTTTAGAAGATTTTAGAAGATGTTTGAAGAAAGTTTCAGAAGCAAGAAATGTGAATTCACTTAATTTAGTTTAAAAATATAGAAAATGTCTCCACCCAGACACATGTAGAACCTTCACATAACTGAGGCGGACCAGTACCAAGTCATTTTTTAGGCCAGCATAATTCTGCATCCAAAATGTATTAAATAAGAATGTTACTTTTGGGGTCTTTGGAAGAACATTTACAATAACCAATTTCAGAGAAAACATTTGGCATTTGTCTTTTGGGGATTGGCTAACTTCACTTAGCATTATCTTCTCCATCACCATCCATTTACCTGCAAATGCCATGATTTTATTCTCTTTTATTGATGAGTAAAATTCCATTGTGTACATTGGCTCCACAGTTTAGCTATTGTGAATTGTGCTGCTATAAACACTGATGTGGCTAGGTCCCTGTAGTATGCTGTTTTTAAGTCCTTTGGGTATAATCCGAGGAGTGGGATAGCTGAGTCAAATGGTAGTTCCATTCCCAGATTTCCAAGGAATCTCTTTACTGCTTTCCATATTGGCTGCACCAATTTGCAGTCCCACCAGCAATGTATGAGTGTACCTTTTTCCCCACATCCTCTCTAGTACTTATTGTTGTTTTTCTTCATAATAGCTGGCATTATGACTGGAGTGAGATGATATCTTAGAGTAGTTTTGATTTACATTTCTCTAATTACTAGAGATGCTGAGCATTTTTCACATATTTGTTGATTGATTGTATATCTCTTCTGAGAAGTGTCTTTTCAGGTGCTTGGCCCATTTGTTGATTGGGTTATTTGTTTTTTTGGAATAAAATCATGGCATTTGCAGGTAAATGAATGGCATTGGAGAAGATAATGCTAAGTGAAGTTAGACAATCCAAAAAAACAAATGCCAAATGAATGTTTTCTCTGCTATAAGGAAGCTGACTCATAGTGGGGTAGGGAAGGGGAGTCTGGGAGGAATAGATGAATAGGGCAGAGGGATGGGAAGGAAAAGGTGGGGGGCAGGGGATTAGCAAGGTTGGTGGAATGTGATAGACATCATTACCCAAAGTACATGTATGCAGACACAAATTGGTGTCAATATACTTTATATACAAACAGAATTATGAAATATTGTGGTATATATATATATATATATATATATATATATATGTAATAAGAATTGTAATGCATTCTGCTGACATTTTTAAATAAAAAATTACTTAACATACTAATAAAAATCACAGTTTCTTGTTAAAAAAACAACTTCATAAATCATAGTAGCATTTCCACAAATTTCTTTCTATTTCTCTTCCCCAGATCTTTCCATCTTTCCATCTCACATCAACAAAGTACTTCTGGAACTTTCCTTGACACTCAGTGCTTCCAAGTTTTCTGTCTTGGTGTGTGTTGTTTGCCTTTTGTTTTCTTTCTGGTTCAAGCAAGAATTCTCAGTTTCTTCCCCATCTTGCCAGAACTTTACCCAAGCCTTCAATTTAAAGAAAGATTAGTAGCAAAGAGATAGCTTTCTGTGAAGTATGGATGAAGGGAGATGATTGGAAAAGATAAGGTAGGAAAAAGGGAGGATGGGAAGAACATCCACACACTCTTCACCCTGATGCCTGTAGGTCTGTGGGAAACCTTCAGGAAGTGGGAGGATGCCAGCTGACTCCTCTCTCTCTCTCTCTCTCTCTCTCTCTCTCTCTCTCTTTGGTTCTTGAACCATATGGTTTGTTATAAGTTCTTATCAAGCATTAAGATTGTTCTTCTCACTTCAAGGCCTGCTGTTTCTCACTTGGATTCAAGAACCCCACATGTGTGGATGGAGAGGAGGCTAAATTGCCTGCAAGTCCCACTGGACACTATCTCCCCCTGCTTCCTGGGCCAGGTAGGGATCCCCAACCCAAAGCCAGGGAAGCCACTGTTACACCAGCAGCCAATCAGAACTTTTCTCCCGTTCATTTTTTTTTTTAAATTGGTGCACTGTAATTATACATAATAGTGGGGTTTGTTGTTACATATTTATACATACTATAGCACTCCAATTTGGGGGAATTTGATCAAAGACAAATATCAGGAGGTTTGACAAAGAAGAACTAATCTGAGAGAGCAGTACCTGGAGCTCCTATTATGGCCATGTGTAAGATGAATAAACACAGAGAAAGAGAAACAGAGCAAAGCTATGAACAGGGATTTGTTTCTCACAAAAGAAAGTTGATTAGAGAAAAATTTGTGACTTTTGTCAGACTTTTGTTTAAATATCAGCATTGTGTTGGGGAAAATTTTCTCTTATATTATTTTACTTATATAAATTTTCCAGCTTTTTTTCTTTCTATATGCAAAGAGAAGATGGATTATTATTGGCTGGGAGAGGTAATAAGCCCATTTACATTAGAATATATAGTGTAGGACTCGACTTGGTGGTACATGGCTGTAATCCCCACAACTCAGGAGGCTCAGGCAGGAAGATGTCAAGTTCAAAGCCAGCCTCAGCAACCTAAGAAACTCAGCGAGACCCTGTCTCTATGTAAAAAATATAAAAAAGGGTTGATGATGTGGCTCAGTGGTTAAATGCCCCTAGATTCAATCCTTGGTACTGCCCCCCGCAAAAGAACATATAGTATATATAATAATATCTACATGATAATAATAATGTAATAGATGTGCATACATACATCTCAGTAGTCCCTTAAATATAACTTGAAGATAAAAATAATGTTCAAGAATGTCCCCTCCTTTCCCTTTACCTATGCAACATTGACTTCACATTGGTGACATATTATGGGGAGCTTTTGTCTAGAAGGTGTTTTGTGGTCTGTCCACAGTGATGTAGACTATTCTACAAGATATGCCTGGTTGAAATGTCTAAACTGGCTTGATCCATAAACATGATTAAGTTCCATCATAACCATGAAAACAAAATTTTCAATAGGACTTAATTGTGGTTTGAATAGGTATAAATGTTAGTCACTGGAACAGATGAGCATATCCTTTTAAGATAAATGCTTGTACGAACAATGAACAAGTACATATAAAAGCCATTTCATGGGGATTTTTTTTTCCCACTGACTCATTGCCTGGTTTTAACCCTGTGCCTTGCAAATAGTCATTGGGAATGGCTCATTGTTCTTTGCTTGGCAGATACAATCTGTGCTTTAAAGTACAAAAACCTAATTCCTGGTCTTCACTGAGTGAAGTGCACTGTATTTTGAAAAATTCAAACCTTCATTGTTTCCAGGGCAAATAACATACTTAGACCCATCTGTGGTATCAATTGTAAAGATGTGTCTATAGGGAAAAGGGCTTTCAGAACTTCTGGAAGGCTAAAGGTAGAAATATTATTTACTCCCTGATGGAAGATGTGACATTTTCCAACTTTGGATTCAGTTGGGTTTGTTTCAAGAACCAGGAGTGTCCAATGTTTGTAAACAACCACTTCTATGGATATTTGGTTCTATTGAAATGACAATGGAAGTAGGCACAACAAGGTATTTTTTAATTTTGTTTTTTTTTTAATAGAATATCATTGACAGCTGGATTTCCAGGGGCAGGGCAAAGCCCATGTCAAATATTTTGCTTCTGTAGCCACCCTGTACTGCTCATTGCTTCCATTCACATTTGTGTCTGGTGTTGTGGCAGGTGACAAGTGTGTTTGAACTACTCTTTAGTCATTTTGCTAGTTGTATTCTTGTTTTCAAATGGAATGTTCTGATTGAACCACAAGTGTTTCCAGATTTATAATGGTCGAATTTATTAGGAAATTACTGTTTCCATTCTTTTTTTATTAACCAAATTCTTGGCAGAAAACAGAAGGAAGTCTCAGTGAGTATTTCGAATATAATTTAATGATGGGGCTGTCTGTCTGTAGGTGTGTGGTCAATGTTAGGGAACTGAGGCATCTTGGGACTCTCGAGGGAAAGCTGTTGGACCCCTCACCCTGAAAGGCCAGGCTGCGTTTGTCCTTGACAGAGCAAACCCCAGACTGGACTATTTGGTATTCAGCTTGGTGTCCAATAAGATCTAAAGGGTGACATTTAGGGAAGAACCTGAAATTCAGAGCCAGTAGAAAGTCCAATCTAATGTCTGAAGGAATTGGAGGAGGGGTGGCCATGAAGAGATAGAATTTGGATACTTTATTCCAATTAGAAAGTGGAGAGGGTCCTGTAAAGATTTCCTTCATCTTCGTAGAAGATCAAGGGTAGATATTTATAAGATATCTGCAGCCTGTCCACTTGTTATTGAAAGAAGCAGATAGGTTTGGATGTGAACTGATTAAAGCTAACTAAACCTTACTCTAAATTCTTCAGGTGAGCCATTTATCTTATGTCTTAATTTTCAGCGTCCTGAGTGTGTCACATGTCCCTGTAAGGCCTCATTCTAGACCCATTTTGATGACCTGATTCATCCTCGAGTTCTTGTTGGCTCATTCATAAATGCATATAAATAAATATACTCTTTGGTGCTTCCAAGGTCTGGTTATCTCACTGGAAGACCTGGCTATTGGGAGGTAAGATGAAATGGTAGGTACTAATGCTACTAGCTGGAACAAGCAGCCCTTGAATCTTAGAGGTTCATCCCTCTATTTTTTTCTCCCATTAATGTCTAATGTGGATAAGGTGGCTTTCTATCATATTTTAACTGTATCTTCTGGAGCAGGTGGTCTCCAGTATAACCATAAGAAACATGGGGCATTGTGGAGGATGTTTGTAAATATCCTTATTCTCATTCCCCTGGCAAGAACTCAATCAACTGGCCTCAACCTGGCTGCAAGGGAGCTGGAGAGATGCATTTATGTTTCTGGGTATTCTGGAAAAGAAACTAGTGGGTCACTTCATTAATTATTGTCAGGGAAAGCTCGGATATCTTGGAAAAACCCAGGAAGAAGCCTTCCTTCTTGGAGAGCTACTCTATGTGTGGCTTTGATGTCTTTGATGAGTCCAAATCAATTGATAGCAGTACTTTCGAGTCAGGATTCAGAGATGGGAACATAGCAATTGTAATAATTTAGGTTTCATTCAATATCTAGGATTGTGATGGTGGCTAAGGAAAAAGAAGAAATGCATGAAGAACAAGCACAATGCTCAGAGTCTACAATATTTGGAAACTAACCTGTAGACAAAAGAGGGAGGTAAAAGAAATATGTCTATAGCAGGAAAATGGAGAAAAAGCTAGATTCATTGGACTAGAAGATCACGTTATTGATTTTTTGATAAGTTGGCATAAACTCTAGGCAGAACTGTCCAATGGATGTTTGGAGAAGTGTCTGAGGAGACCATGGCAGTGTTGACTTAAGGCATGGATACAAGTTAGCACCCCAAAGGTAGGTGAAGGCATAATCACATTCAGAGGGAGAGAGAGATCTACAACTGAGTTTTTGGGGAATATTCTTGGACAATGCAAAAGAACTTATGATGTATCCTAGGTTCTGTTTTTAGAAGAATCGGAGGAAAAATTGGGAAAGAGTCTAATAAATTATGATTTCAAAAGTTATTCATTTTTAAAATTTTGATCCTTCCTTTTAATTGATATCTCTTTTTTAACATTGAGTGTATATATATATATATATTTGTTCCATTTTCAGGGTAAAGTAGTTGGTATTTAGTTTATGAAATGATTTGATATCTTCAATAAAATAGAGCAATGATTTGGTTCTTTTACCCAAATGCAAATGGTTATTGTACAGAGCCTCAATATATAGACTATGTCTTGTTTATGTCTCTCTATAAAACTATAGAATTCTCTTATTAAGGAAATCACATTTCTCTTACTGTATGTGCTACTAAATCATTTTTACTTTTTCAAAATTGTCTTGGTCCTTTCTAACCAGACTTTAAAATCATTCTTTTATTAAAAAATAATTGAGAGAGCTATGATAATGAAGCAGGCTTGTAAAATGGATCTCCTGCCTTGAGCTGTTCATTGGCTTGCGTGGCCCTAACCTGTTTTGAAGGCAGATTAACAACAATTAACAACCCCAGAGGAAAAGTTAAATAATTAATAGTGAATTCAAACAGATGGAGATACAGCTAAAATATGTGCAGTAGGGAACAGAAGGGACAGGCACTCAGGAGAAGGGAATTCTGGCACACTTTCCTTCCCTTGATATATTGCATAACAAAGACTGTCTCACCATAGGCTTTTAAGAAATCCTCTTAGTTTAAAAACCTCTGATAGGAACGCATAAGTGGGCTTCTGTTAACTACAGACTCTGAGCTATATCTCCGGGTTTTTCTGTAGGAAATCATCAGTGAGGATTTTTTTTAAAAAAAAGATTAGAAAGAAGTATTTTCTGACACAAGTTGTTTTAAGAGAATGTGGAGAAACTGGGCTCAGACTGGGGAGCCCCATTTTATTGTTCTTATCAACCTGAAAAGTTTCCTGAGATCCCTAGAGCAAGAGTAAAATTATTGTAGTTTTGCTTGTCAGTCATTCTTTAGTGATAAAAGAAGCAGTGTTTGAATGTGTCATGATAGTTATTAGATGGAAAAATTTTCTGGATGGTTGTCTGGTATGTGTGTGTGTGTGTGTGTGTGTGTGTGTGTGTGTATGAGTGCGTGTGTGTATGTGTGCATGTGTACAAAGGTGCAAGTGTGGGTTAACAGCTGAAAAGACTGGGATTTAGATGCCATTATTAAATTTAAGACTATCACAGTGATATTTTGGTTACTTTGCTTACTAGGGAAGACAACACAGTCTCTTTCTTTGATTCATTACATCCCCAGCATGTAACAGAACAATGGAGGAACAATGTGTGTGAAAATAGAATGTAATATGTACAGAGTATTATTTTATTATTTGCCTTTTTATTGAACAGCTATTTAATAAACTCAGAGTGTGGCTTCAGCTCTAATCCTTAAAGCCCTACACTTACACAGAGTTCTGATTTGTTGACCATAAAACCAAAGGGAATTCTAAATATTTTATGCAATTCCTAAGAATGTATTTGGAACCGTCTTCCAGTGAGAGCAAAATGGGAAAAAAAATTATCTGTATTTCATCCTTCAGGTTAAAAATGTTTGGATTTCTTACTGCCTTTTCCTCTTTTATTAATTCTACTTGGCCCTGGAAACATCTGGGAATTAAAAAAAGAAAATCTTTAGCCTCCTCTGAATGTGACTGAATTTGTGCCTCAGTGGATTGGAAAGTCCAGCTGTACAAATGAATGGAGGCAACTGTGGCCAGTGGGTTGTGCGTAAGGTCCCTGGAGGCCGGTAAAGAACCATATGTGAAAACTGACTCTATCATATCTATGAGGAACAGAGAATGAAGGACCCAGATAGATCAGGGGGTGCTGGTTCAAGGGTGAACAGGTTCAGAGAGGAATTGAGGTTTGGGATCACATATGTTGCTGAGGGACCAGCATTTGGTTTCAGAAGTTGCTAAAGGATAATAGATAAGCAACTAGGAAGAGCCCCATATGTCTTGATCATGTCATTACACTTATCATAGAATTTAGGAAGGCTTTGAAGAGCATCTAAGCACATGCTACTACTATAAAGATGAGAAAACTGAGGATAAGTTTAGAGTTTGAGCTAGAGCCCAGAACCACTGAACAAATTTCACTTTGCAGTGAAGAATTAGAGTTAAGGAAGTAAAATATTCAAAGTATTTCTTCGTGTGCTTCACTTGAATAGATCAGTGGCTATGCGCTGACTAAACTGAAGAATTACCAACTCTTCAGCATTTGAAAACCTTATACATAGGAGTTTAAGTCACATGATCTTTAGAGAACAAGAGGGCATATAAAGCAAGGAGTAACCATGTCTTTCTCTGTCTCTGTCTCCCTCTATCATCATTTACTCTGGGAGAAACTAGTTGCTGTATTGTTAACATCCTTGTGGATGGAGAATCCAGCCCGGGTCATATTTCTGATCACTGAAGCTCCAACCACTAGCTCAAATGCAACCACAAGAGGAGCCTGGGACCACTCAGACAACCACTTCCAGATTCCTGACCCTTGAGGACTGTGTGAGATAATAAATTGTTGTAAGCTTCTACATTTGAGATTACTTGTTAGGTAGCAATTGTGAGGAATTTTGGATTTTATTTAAGTATGATACCTTTTCAAGCCAAAGGGAAAGGGCAGTCTTGGTGACCTATCACTGGCCTGAAGGTTGACCAAGTGACCTTTGTGATAGATGGTACAATGACTGTTCATGGATCCCTTTCTTATAAATAGAGATATTTTCAGTCTCCTTGAATTTAGAATTCAAACACCAATAGAATCAAGAAGCTGTTCTATATGCAGTTTCCTTGAAAGCAAAGGCATGGCTACATATAGAGCCTTAATAAAATAACTACTCTATTCAGTTGCAAACTGAGAAAAGGAAATTTGGTATGGTGATTATCTATTTTAATCCAATCCAGAAAACATTTGCAGAATTAACTTTAAGGAGAAGTTCTGTGTTTGGTGTCTTGAGGCAAAGTCTATGGCCAGAGTAATGGCTTCTGTCCCCAGTCACTCATAACCTAGCACAGAGATGGATCATTTCAGGCTCCATCTTCTCTTGACCATACAACACTCAATCGCTGCCAATCATAAGAATATTGAAATTATAAAACACCAAGAGACAAAGACCGATCTTGGGATTTTCTCTTTCCTTGTTTTTCTAACACAGACAAATACTATATGTATTGTTTCCGACCCAATGTAGGATTTTCTGATCTGCACAGTGTTGGGTCAGGCATTTATGAGGCTTTCTTTTTATTAAGTGGGTGCAGAGGGGATAGCCTGAAGCTTGGAGCCAGGTTCTTGTGGAGGTGACTAGTGAACCACGAAGAGCAGAGATATTCTTACTCTCACTGCCTAGAAACTTTAGGTCCATTGTGACATCAGTGTTTTATGTTACTGAATGTAGGATGTTAGAGATTAGTTTTATCCTAATTTTTTAATACTCATAAAAAATAAACAAACATGGTTTAAAAACAAAAGGGCCTTGACTAGTCCTTGAGTATACGCACCTCTTTTTATTGCAGATGGTATTTGCTCCTTTTTGTCCTTGAGCGCTTGGTGACCACCATTCTCGCTGCTTATGTAAGTTTGATGTTTTTAGATTCTACATTTAGGTGAGATTATCTGGTATTTGTCTTTCTGTTGCTGATAGTCTCTCTCTTAATGGTATACAGACACCTTGGCACACCTCCCTTATGAAAAATAGACAATGGACACTCTTCTTGAATTCATTCTGAACTCTGGGAAAGCAAAATCCATTATCTGGCAGAGATGGGGGAGGCACTGGGCTGATAGAAGGGTCATTTTCCCAAGGACCTCCTAAAACAAACACACCCAGGACAAAAGCTAAAGACAAAGCCTGGTGGGCGTGTCATTGAAAGTGCCTATTTCAAGGTGCCTTTGATACTTGGGGACCTCACTTTGGAATTCTGAGCAGTTTTCATGGGAAGGTCTATCATCTCAGGGAAGAAGGAGGTCAGCTGGGTGCAGTGAGATGGAACCGATCCTCTAAATTGCCAATGGCCACAGAACGATCCAGCAACAGTCTGAAGCCAGGAGGACAGAAACAGCTGTATCCAAGCTGCACTGAAATCTGTCTCTAATTACACTCACCCAATAAAAGCTTGGTTATTTACCGATGAAGAGGGGCTCATAATCA
Source organism: Urocitellus parryii (assembly GCF_045843805.1). Lineage (NCBI taxonomy): Eukaryota > Metazoa > Chordata > Mammalia > Rodentia > Sciuridae > Urocitellus > Urocitellus parryii. Next base: position 124,869,851 of record NC_135540.1, on the reverse strand, counting down.
TGCTTGCATCTTTCATCCTTCCAAATAATTTTGCCAGGTTTTTTTCCTTCCCCAAGGTTTGAAGTGCCAAATGTCGAGAAAGCACATTTCCAGAATGTCTATTGCTTGCCCAATGCAATGTAAAATCATCTAGTCATTTCAAATGCTGAAGGGGTTGTCTGTTTCTTGAAAAAAAGAAAAAGAGCAAGTCAGTCTACTAGGACACTGCTGTATATGTGCTGTTGCCCTAGGAAGATTAACCAGTGAAAGTTCCTCATTTATCTGATGGCAGCTGTTCCAGGTTATCTGTTTCTGAGTTAGTCTGAGTGATCACCATTGGATACAGATTTCCACAGTTCCTCTGCGAATAATGCACCAGGCTATTAGTGCCAGCATTGACATTAACAGGTCAATAAAGACCTCATAAAGTCCTTTATATGCTGATGTCAGTTAGCACATAGCAGGAATCTGGTAGCCATTAAACAGGTGGATTTGCTGAACAGAGTTGATTTCCAGAAACTTGTCAGCCTTATGGTCTGAAACAGAAGTGTTACCATGATACATTGCCGTTGTACTCTTCTCTGAAGCCTCAGTCTTAATCCAACTTCCTGTTTGTAACTTGAAAAATGACATTTAGCAGTTTCTGCATAACATTTCTATATAACTATGATTTGCTTTGGAAGCAGACAGACAGGTTCAATTTCATCTTCTGTTTTTTACATGATGTGAATGCTGGTTCCTTAAATTTACTGAGACTTGGTTCTGTTGTATCTGGTGTGGATAATAATACAAATAAAATAACAGGGAATTGCCCCTGATCCTTCCCAGTTCCCAGGGGATACACCATTGACTTGAGAAGAGGCGCAAAGTGCTCAGAGTGTTGTCTACCACACACAGTGTTCAATAATTGTCTTTATCATTATTGGAAGTTATTCTGACTCCCTGTTTACTAATAGGGATATTGAGAGGTGGCTGGGATCATCTCTCATTACTCTATGAATTCTCTATGAGCTGAGACAGTAAGGCTAGACCAGCCAGTTCTTGCTTTCCATTCCAATGCGATTTTCATAGCCCTTATTTGCCTTAGATGGCTTATACTGAAAATATCTGTGTAGGACGTATTCTTGCAGATTTTATTTTAACAGAACAAATAGGGCAAATTTATTCTTTTTCTCTCAAAATAAGCACTTTGCATAGGCTGGCCCACCCACTCCATCCTTGCCATCCTTTTTCAGTCCACATTGGCCTCTTCAGTGTTTCTTCTTGTGAAATTGGGGACCTGTCAATCAGCATCTGCTGACCTCGCATGCTCTGGTTTTCCTTTGTTAAGGACAAAGTCCCAGGAAGCATAATTGAAAGAAAAGTAGTGATAAAATACAGAATTTATTCCTTTCTGTTTTGATTTGTTGCCTGATTTCTTTTAAACTCATTCAACATATTGATAAGCACTCTCATTTCTCTCGCCAACTCTGATCAATCGGCAATGATTTTCTGGAACGTTGTCTTCGGAAGCCTTTTGACAATGTGTTTAGGTTTGACAGTGAACGATTGGAGTGGTTAACCTGAAATGTCTGCTGTAGATGCAGAAAATGAAGGGAAGGTAGTAGCATTTGTGCTAAGTGTTTCCATCCATGTTTTAAGGTTTGGGGAATGGCAGAAATGCTGGAAACTCTTTAGAGCAGAAATCATTGTTGATTCATCTTGACTTATCCCAAAATAAATGTATTTTTTTTCATTTTCTTTCTTAACTATTTTATTTATTCAGAATATTATTTATTGAGTGCCTAAAATGTCCTGGGAAGGACATTATCCTACCAGAAAAATAAGTTCCACTGACCACATACAAGGTGTACCAAGTTCACCAGCCCACCACCAGTTCTCTCTTTCTCTTTTAATTTCTCTGTTCTAGCTCAGTTGAGACCTTCATTATTTTTACCTGGACTATTATCACCATGATTTTCTAGGGAAAGGGTAATACCTCACTCTACCAATTGCCCAAGGTATCAAAAAAATTTCCTGAGTTTGTCCAGGGAGAGACAAAGCAATAGGAAAGAAGAGAGACACATCAAGGAGAAGATAAGCATCAGAAGCAGGTGTCCAATCCTGCCCTTGAGAGGTGTCGGGGACAAAAGAAGATACTTTATTTGGAAATATTTTTCAAATACCACAGACACTGCAAAAGATAATTTTCTCTTGATGAATTTTTCTTGTAGTTCAGTAGAGGGGCACACACCCCTTTCCGTCTTTGTTAGCTACAAAAGCTTATAACTAGGACAATCTTCTAAATGGTGTGCTTACCATAAAATATGTTCCCCCATCCATTCCATCAACCTCTTTCTAGGTAGATTTTTCTAAAATGTGTATCTCTAGTTATGTCACTCCTTTTTTTTAAAGCCATCTGAGGGCTCCTGTGCCCATGGTAGAAAGTTTTTGTTAGACTCATCCCTTAGGATAATTTGTAAAGTGTGTACCACTAATCAAATTTAAGTATTGAAGATTGGTAATAATTTATTTTTTAAATGTGATATCAGTCTTTTCAAAAGTTATGAATTCTGCTCTTCTTTCCTGAATGGAGTAGACAGGGACTTGCTGCACAGTGAGCAGCCAGTCATTCTATGTCATGGAACATACCAAGGCAATTGCTATCAGTGATTATGATGATGTTGCTGTTATTATTTCACTCAATCTCAGGTATGTGTCCAGGGGTATGTGTACCAAATTTCACCACTAACTGTAACAACTTTTGCATTTGAAAAGCCTCTGATCCACTGAATTTCATATTTAATCAAGTCCAAATTCCATAAGGACTTTTATCATGATGTCTCTGATCTCATTTTGGTTTACCTCTCATGACAAATCTTTTTGAGAGCACCACATCTTTCTGCTATCCATTCATTCAATCAGCTTTCTCTGTCCAAAATGTTTTTTTTTAATTTTAATAGCCCTTCTTGTAATCAATTTGATAAAACTCTCAGCTATTTTGAGAACACAGTTTAGTTAAAACATTACTTCCTCTGGGAAGTCTATTTTGATAACCCCTTCCTGCCTTTGGTAGAATTTAATATTCATATAATTACACAAAAAAATGGAAGAATGGGGGTATCTTTCTCTGTATGTCATATATTTCACCAAGTTCCAGTAGAATGTACCTACCTATTGCACCAGTTAGGATAATTTAAGACCCACTGCAACAACAAACAGTTCCAAAATCTCCGTAGTTTACAATAACAGAAGTTTATTAATTGTTCATGTTCCATGTCCATTGGGAATTGGATGGGGTCTTTCTTTATCATTCAAAGACTTGGAATGACGGAACAGTTACTATCTTAAACACAGCTGGACTGGTTATTGTGCTATATAATCCATTCAATCCCGATGTCAGTTATATTCCTGATACATTAAGTTTAACTAGTACTGTGATCTTATCAAAGCACTGAAAAGTGAGGAAATGCATAATGGCATGAGACACGGGCATAAGATAGGGGGCCAAAAGTATGGCAAAGAACACTTGTTATGACCATATGTACCCAACAGAAACCAATCTTGGTTATTCCCATGAGTTATGAAGGAGTCCATTTTCCTGGGCACATCATGTGTGATGAATCTGGACCACTGACTGTTCCTTATTAAAGAACAAGAGAGGGGTGGCTTTTGGACAGACAACTTAAGTGTTACACTTTATTCCTTCAACTCTTATGGCCAAGTTCAGGGATGGAGGCCCTCAGAGCATCACAGAGCACCCCCATATTTCTCGTTCTATGGAAAACCCATAGGTTTGCACAGCAACAAAGTCTTTGTGAACCACCACACTGGGGCCTTGATACTTAACATCCGACTTCTAGTCTAGCAGCCCTATGAGCTTGGTATTATTTCCAGACGGAGAAATAGAACACTAGAGAGGATAAATAGCTTCCTCAAGGTCACAGAGCTAAAACGTGGTAGAACCAAATTTAATTTCAGCCTGTCTCCTGAATCTGTAACTCTTGTTCTTTCCTATTTCTGCAGCATGGGGGCAGGAAACCCCTGGAATTTTATTAACCTCCTTTGAAGCTAAACATTATTTCAGCGAGTACCCAATATTATCTGAGGGTCCTCTAAGTCTAGGGCTTGTTTTCTGATATGTAAACCACATTTCTTTTTTGTGGTAAACATTTTTCTATCTACCGTTTTAAGGCAGGGCATCGAGGGTTCATCTTCCTACACAGTTCTGTTCCGACAACATGAGGGCATTTTGCAGTGACAGGGCACTTTAATTCAGAAAAATGGATGGCACCGTCTTTCTCCTGCAGTGGGAGATTTATACTTATTTCTTCCCCTCTGTTAACAGAATTTATTCGTTGGCCCTGAACAATACATGCCAAAGGCTGCACTTTCTCCTCCCTCCATCACCCCAAAATAGCTATTGGTACTTAATAAATAATCATTGTTATGACTCCAAATGCTGGCTATAACCAGATCAAACAAGGCAGTCAGGTTTTATTTTGTAAAGCGATGAAAAGTAGTTAGTTTATTGCATCTCCTTCGGAGGGCTTGGGTGGGGGTTTCTGGCCACATTGATGGCACTTTATTATGAATTTCTATCAGTGGAATAGACTGAAATTAACATTTGATGACTTCTTCATTGGGACCTGACATTTTTTTTCAGAGGCAGACTCTAATAAAGAAGTCAGTTAGAGCTATTAGACATATTTTAGAAGAATTTTTTTGATGCGTATCTTCACTCCGATTATGAAATTTAAATCATTGCTGCTATCAGTGTGAATACTAATGTTCCAGCTCGCCAGATGGAAACCTGTCATAAATTTTCCCTTTTCCCTTACAGTGGGTTGTAAATCTTGTGTAAATGACTTCTTGGGTGAACTATGTTGATGTCAGCTTTAGTGCCTTGTGTCCACACCGATTCCAATGTCATAAGTACCTGGAAGGCAGGCAACTCTTAATTGAATGTCATTTTCTTCCTGTATTATTGAACTAGAGCAGAGTGCAGCCTCTCCGGGCTTTGTCTGTGGCACTCTTGCTTTGTCACCTGTGGGCTCTCTTGGAGCCATTTAAATGCTTTGGTGACATGTACTTTCTCCTCTTAACTAAAACTGTCTTCCTCAATGTGTCTTTCCATTAGTAAAGCGCTATTTTTTTTTTTTTTTGCTCTTTGTTCTGCATTTTGACAAACACATTCTGCAGGTTTCTGCCTCATTTTAACATTTTTTTTTTCCTTCCAGTAATTGATGTTTTAGTTCTCTTCAGGATGCTAATCTCCATATGAGAACTGTGCGGGGTAAGACTTCCTTCTTCCCTGTGGGGATATCTCAGCATCCAGACAACGTCTTCTGAAGGACTTTAAAAAAAAAAAAAAAAAAAAACCAACGATGAGGAGCTTCTGATAACTCGTGGCTGCTTATCATCCCTTGGATTTCTTGGGAGTTTTTAAAAATTTGTTTTTATTTTCTTTGTAAAAGAGAACCAGACTTTGAAACCAATTTCTGCTTATTTTTTTAAAACACAAAACTACACAAAACAAAATTAAATGAGATTGTTCAAGTTTTCTAGTCCTGGGAAGCCAGAGGAAGGAGATGATAAAAAAAAATAAGAAAAATATTTAGGTGAGTCAATAAATTTTCCCAATGGATACCTTAGAAATCCGACAGGTAAAACAGCTTTTTCCAGTTATTGAGTTATTTTCTCGCCAGTTGTTTATTTATTGATTTGTTTTGCCATTAAGCCTACGAACCAAGTGATAAATGTGCTTCCTCTGTTGTTACAGTGTAATGCATTGAGCTTCCCTTGAAGCTTCATTAAAATTATATCTAAAGTACCGATTATAAGAAAATGATTAATAATAGGATAACATCGAACAAATGTTCTTTGGAGCTGTTTGGGATTTGGGGCTTTTTCATCAACACTGTTTTGTTTTCTGCTTTTGCCCAAGAAGGGAAGCAAATGCCCATCACTGTATTTTCTTTCTTTCTTTTTTTCCTTCTTCTTTTTCTCATCAAGCAACAAGAACCATCATTCGGCAGAAACAAAGGCACCAGCAAAAATGTTTCAAACCCCTAAAATGATTTTCCAATGTGGATTTCAGTAATGACTGCATTTCAGTTCAACAATTGTAATTAAATCTGACCTTCATGCTAATTATGTCTTGACATTTATGATCTTAAACTGACTTTCCCTGTGGGGATGGTGTGTTGCATTCAGGTTCAAAGGAACAGTATTGTACTATTTACCTGTTGTCAAAGGATCTCTGTTGTGGTTTGGAGGGAACCACTTCACCCAGCATCCCGTCACTGGAGGCATAACGGTGCCACTTTGAAGGAGCATTATTTGCCACAATATCAGGCCGATATTGAATTTTTGTAAAAATGTTTGGATATAATTACATGCACAGCAAAATCCCTGCTGGAAATTTTCAAAGAATAAGCCAAAAATTAACTCAGAGTTTAAGTGCAGATAAGTGGGCTTTCTTGGGAAAGAATTTGTGGCAGGTGAGTAGAATGAAGCTCTTTAGCTGTCATAAGAAGAAAGCTGAGTCAAAGAAGAACTGGAGAGGGAGGAGAGACCAAGACAGTGGGGCCTGGTCTTGTTAGCCCTCATTAAAATTGAACAGTGGTGAAATCTTCTCATTTTAAACTCTCTCACAGGCTAATTCCAGCTCAATTTTCTCCTTCCTCATAATATTGACAATAGAGAACATTTGCCAAGCACTTATTATGTAGCAGGCACTGTGTTTGACACTTCAAATATATTATCTTAATATTTTAAGAGCCCTGTGAGGTAGCATAATCAGTCCATAGCCCTTTGATTTTCTTCAAAGGTTAAATGTCACTGGTTGGTAAAAAAAAAAACATTTTGAAATATTAATGTCTGTGTCCCCCCATTTCCATTATGTGATAGTCCCTCTGTTAGTCAGAGGTATCCCTGTTGCTATGCGGAACCACACACACACAAAAAAATAGTCAAATTTTTTTTCTTTTTTTAGTTTCCTAAGCAGGACCTTAGAGAAGTGGGTCAACAACAACAAAACTGGAAAGAGGACTGAATAAGAACCCGATAGCGACACTACTCATCTCTCCACCCTCCTGTGGGCAAGGCCCTACAAAAAGAGGAGGAGTGTGGAGAAGGGTTGACTCTAGTGGAGGGGAGGCAGGAAGGAGGTGAGTTAGTGGGGAAGTGCTAATGGGAGGTGGGAGGCAGGATGGGATAGGTAATAGGAACCGTAAACCAGAGTGCTGGGGAGTCTCCTGGAAGCCCAGCCGCCACAGGAAGACCGTTTCCTTCCAGGGGGAAAAGTACATTTTCAAATTGGCATGGAAGAATGTCAGTGGCCCCATTAGTCCCATGACCCTGTGAGATGCAGATTTTTCATGGAGAACTGCCTAAAAGCAGCTCATGCATTGTCCAGAATGAAGATGGCTGTGAGAAGACCTCATTGAGGCCATTACCTGCTCGGCGGGGGGCAATCAAGTTTATCTGCACCTTGAGCCACATGGAAGATTCATAAACAAAGGCTTGAGGTCATTTTGCCTAGAGAGGCAGAGTGTTGTATAAAGGATAGCACATTGTATGCTTGGGTGGCACTAGATGTGGGAACACTCTATTACACAGTAAAGATTTAAGTTGTCACAAGGTGTTTATTTTTTGTGGAGTGATTTTGATTTAAAAAAAAGTCTTCAAGCCTCATTCATGTAATGGATAGGGCACTGGCTCCTAAGAATATTCTCCAAGACTCAACCAAATGACTCTCTTCTGGAAGGATAGGGAACGGGAGGTACTGGGTTAAGAATTGCATCTTGAACTTCTCTGGTAGTCAGCTATGCTTTCCACCTCTTTGGGTGATGTAATGGTGAACCTGCTTTCTGTGTAGCACTAGGGAGTGGAATGTGGTTCACTGCTATGAAGAAGAGGCTCTGCCAAGTGCCTCCACTGGAGGAAAATGCTGGTGTAAAAATCTTAAAAGAGTTAAAATCAACAGCCATTAACATCTAGGATCAGCCACTAAATCTGGTGGTAGTGTCATACATCACTTATTCTGTTTGTCTACTTGTCTAAGGTTTGAGTGTTATAAATTTAGGGCTGATTTTTAGTTTGTTTTTATCTGCAATGCTTAGAAGTGGTGATAAATGCTTCCAGTTGAATAAGTCCAGTCTTTGACAATGTCTGCCCTTTCATGAGAACATAGATCATGTGTGGCCTTTGCTCCATTCTTCTAAACTATCTTTGCAATTCCTGGGAAGAATGGAGCTAGTCACTTTTGGAGCACGGAAGCACAGGAGGCAGCAAAAATTCCAAGACAATGAACTATTTGCTCTTTGGGAATTTCTTGTCCTCATTAGTATGTCCTCAAGGGTCAGTGTCAGCCGCTGATGACTCCAGGAGCTCACCTCAGACCCCACCTGCTGATACTGACTTACAGAGAAACTCCTTGGATAGACTGGTGGTTAATTTATTCTCCCTCTGGTCAGCCTGTATCCTGAGGGTTCTACTATCCAAACTCACAGGAGACAGATAGGCCCTATCAGTGCAAATGTGTTTTATGGGTCAGCTGTCCAACATGAACCCCACAACTCTGATCCCCTGGTGAATTTATTATCTGAGTCTTATAGCCCCTTGGTGTCTTAAAGACCATCATCTGTAAAATGTGTGGTGGGTAAAATAGCTAGCCAGATTGCCACTCCTAATGTGTTATAGGTCTGTAACTCTGCCAAGAACCTTCAGCAAATTGTAAATCTGATGTGAATTTATAGTGGCACACCAAAGTGTAGTCAATGACAAGATGTCCCTATCAATTACTGAGAGGGGATCACCAACATAGTGACCCACTAGAACTGGTCCATCAGGAGTTAAAAGTAACAAGCAGTTTAAATTGCTCTTAAACCAGACTGTCTCTAAATATTCACTGTGTATTTATTTACCTCTGCAACTCTGAGTCTTTTCTGACCAACATCTTTACCTTGCTCTGCAAGCAGTTTATTCTTCATCAAGAATAATCTTTCCAGGGCTGTTTGATTTGACTGTGCCATGACACATGATATTTGAATAAACTGAGATTTATTTCCTCTCTGGCTCTGTGCATAGAGTTTGGTGACACATTTTATAGGAGATCACCTCTGATGAGGATGAAGGTCAGTGGAAAGCTGTTCAGATAGAGGGGTTTGGCCTCGTAGAGCCTGCCTGAACCTTCACTCTTGACCTGTTCCCTGACTGCATTTGCTAATTGGGTCTTCAGTGCACAGCAAGAAACAGTGCCTGGTGCTGCTAACTGTTTGTTTAGCCAGAACATGAAAATCAATCTACTGATGACCAAAAGGGCATAGCAAACAACATCCCTGTGGAGCTGGGTGTTTTTGGCCTTGGCATTCAACAGATAGGGTTTGAGAGATCCTAAGACTTGCATGCAGATGAAGTTCACACAATTAATATGATGTTTGCTTCTTGCACAAAAATTTTTCTTCACCATATGTAGGACTGGAGAGATGGATAGAAAGCCCAGGAGCCTTAGGTTAGTAGAAATAAGTGACCTATGAAGGCTGTTGGGGTCCAGTTGAAAAGAATGTTTGCATTCCAATGTCATTTGATGTACTCTTATCTTTGATCAGTGAGATGTGAAGGGTTTTACAGCTGGTGGAGGAAAATAACACAAACCTGACGCAAAAAAATCTTTTTCTGGATAAATTCTTTGTATGACCTCTAAGGAAGTAGCTTATCTAGCTGTTCCTGCAAATTGTAAAATGCCAGGATGGTATGTTGGGTACCGGGAGAACTGGTGGTCCCTGGTTCCTGAAATTTCCGCTTAACTCTTGATAGCATTTGAGAGAAATAAAACAATTGATCTAATCTGAAAACACATGGAAAATGGGAATGTTTTTATCACATATAAAATGAAAAGATAAGCTCTTGACTTTTCTCAACTTAATGCTGAGAGATCCAAAGGAAATTCAAGAAGTGTATGTTTGGATTTCAGAAACAGATTAAAGAAATACCTTGGAAATTAGCCCTCTCATGCTGGACCTTCTAAGTTAAGATTTATTAGAAATATCCTGAATGGCAAGCATCCTTGTGATTTTCCCTTTCTCATTTAGGATGGGAAACTCTTTGCTCCTTTCTTAGATACTTAATGCTGAATTAAATACAAAACAGGGAAGCGTGTTTTAATCAGGTGATTATTTCAAGGCTTGCAATCATAAGTTTCATTAAAAGTATGCAGGAAGACATTTTTTTCTTTCTCTCCACCAGTACAACCTCACATACTTTCTTTTTAACAAAGGAAGAAAAGAGAAAATACAGGAGGAATAAATCGAGAATAATGTGGCAGATGCCTTTCTGGCTGCCTATAATTGTGTAAAGAAACAATACGATGCAGTAAAACTCGGTGGATTTTATTTGGTTTATTAGCTCTGACTGCATCTCAAGCTGTCTCACTGCTCCAGTTTTAGACAACACATGACATCATAATTGCTTCTGGCATTTTACAGTAATAGATAGTGGTGAGAGTTGTCTGAGTTCTTTTTTTCTCCTCTCTTCTCACTTTATGAGCATTTCTTTGGAAAATAGCAACCTCTCATTTGCAGCGCATGCACATTTTGACTAAGGTAGTTTTTCACTACATTGCCTGCAAAGATATTCTGCCCTATTTAAGTTTGAAGGCAGCTTTCTCCAATCCACCAAATAGACTGAGCATATCACAGTCACGTCTACCGGTTCAGGGTGTCGTGTAACTGTCCAAGGTGCTGAACTGGGAAACTCTGCAAAATTAGCCAATACCAGGCAGCAATTACTCTATTCTCAGAAAATCCAGATTCCTAAAGTGACATCCTGAACCAGTTTACAGTAGTCCTGAAATAGTACATAGACTCTTGAAATATATGAGGAGATTGACTTTCTCTCTTCCTGTATGACCTCTGATGTGCTGAAGATCCAGCTAATGAACCAGTGGCAGGGAGGTGGGTAAATGAAGCTACCAATGAATACTTGAGTATAAAATTGACCCAAGCACTGAATGACAATGACATCTTTACAAATATGTGAAGCTGATGCAGACATTGACTGCCATGTGGCAGATTAGCATTGTTAAACTCTGTCACAGTCCAAACGGTGCCTGGCTTGAATATTTAATAAGTTCCTTAATCTTTCTGAGTAAACAGACTACATTTATTGGCAAAGTGAAGGAGCTCCCCTTTCAGAGGCCACTTGCCGCGTCCGGCTAACGGGAACCGAGTCCGGCGAGAGACGTCGAGGTTAAAAAATAAAAAAAAAAAAAATCACAGGACACCAAGGTTCTTCATCCAGGAGGAGGCATGTGTGCCGTTTATTATCCAAGTTTGTTCCCTTATATACTTTCTATAACTGCAGTGGAAATTTAGCCAAAACAGAGGAGGAATAACACCTGCTACTCTTGGGTTACCGTGACCGTCCCTTATCAGAAAGCTCCGAGAAGGCCAAGATGTTCCCAAAAAGGCATATATGTCTGAGGCAGATAAACATGAAACCGCAAGCCTGCTTCACGACCCTGTGAGCTGGCCACTTTGACATGCAGAACAAGAAACTCGGGGCTGAGCCCCAGGGGCCAGGGAAGGCCTGCCACCAGCAAGTCCCCCTCTTTAGTTTTTTGCATGTCAAAGGGAATCAAGTAGCCCCTGTCTTAGGTCGTCCACCGCCCCTGCATTGCTTACCCGTCTCTGGGGAGGCCCCATTCCCCTGGCTTAGGTTGCAGTGCAAGCGTGGAAGTTGCCCGTCACTGGGTACTACAAGATCAGCTCTTGTCCTAGTAAATGAACACTTTTCAGTTAGGATGTCATGGCCAGCAGGACACAACTGCGGATCCCAGTCATAATCTTTGCCAGTGGGATAGCTATGACCAGGGAGCTTTCTGAACGTAAGGGTCTGGGATGACGGCACCAAGTCAGCAGGGTAATTAGGGACCTGGGCAAAAGCAGGCACATAGGAGGGCTGGGTATTGGCTCCTGTCCATCTACATCTCATCTCCGGATGGGTCGTAAGTACACCTCGTGGGCGGAGTCATCCATCTCCAGGCGTTGATAGTGAACCTGTATTGGCTTGGAGGTTAAAATGTTAATCTGGTCCTTAATGAATTGAGTTATCCTATTTGCAACAGTCTGGCATAAGGTCAAGCAGTAGGTATTGTCTGCGATTTCCACTGTATTAAGTATTGCTATAACATTGGTGGTGGGCCCTTGCATTATATAAACCAACTAATGTTAAGAGATATCAGGAATAGAGATGATTAAGATGAAAGACTAAGAGGTAAGAGGGTAGAAAACTCTTTGCCATTTCAAGAAGTGAATAGGGAAAATGCAGTGGTGTTATAGGATGGGTTGCTTATGAAGAGGGAGGAGAAAAAAGTAGAAGTGAAAATTCAAAGAAGAGTGAAAGAGAACAGTCAAATTTGGCTGTTAGCAAAGGAAAAGAGAAAGAGGGAAACATGGAAAGAAGAGTAGTGAACAAGACAGTACAAAACAAAATTGAAATTCACTAATCAAAAACCCTAACCCTCAAAAAGCAGAGCAAGGAAAAAGGTCCCAATGTTGCAATCAAAAGAAGACTCAGTAAGGGCCCCAGGAGGGGAAGAAGGTAGGGCAGGAACCCATTCATCCCAGTCCAAAGAGGGTTCTCAAATAATTCTTTTCTCTAGGTCTTCTTGAAGCTCCTTGATTTTAGTGCGAACTATGCCTGATTTATTGGCATAGAAGCAGCACCTTTCTCCCAAACCTAAGTAAATCCCTCCCTGATTGGCGGTCAGCAGATCTAGGCCTCACCTATTCTGAAGGACTACTTCTGCCAAAGAGTCAATTTGGTCTTGTAGGTCCCCAATAGTGCCAGATAGGGTCTGCACATCATCTATAAGCTGCTGAGATAGATGGCGATAAGAATGTATCGCTGTACCCAGTCCAGCTGTTCCTGTGCCCACAGCAGCCATTATCCCCAGTGTGGCGAGTAGCGGTAGAGCCTGTATAACTTGCCTGTGCCTTTTTACTAGGGTGTCTAGACTGGGAATAGGTAAGGGCTCATCCCCAGGGACAATGGTTGTTATATCAGGGAGGAGCAAGGCGAGGACACAGACACCTGTCCAATTTGCAGGGAGTTGGGGGAAGGCTCCAAATCCCTTCCCTGCACTCGCAGGGGGTCCCAAAAAGATGTTGATAGATATTACCTGGTGGGGGACCCATTCCTGCATCCACAGGCCTGCATACCAGGACTGTTATAAGGAAGATCCAACCCGCAAAACTCATTCTGTCGCTCCTTTGGAGAAGCGAAAATGGTTGAACCTGAAGTCCCAGGGTCGTCGCTCCTTCCTGAGTCTGCGTCCACCGGTCTAGTGCAGCGTTCCGGGACCCAAATGGGTTTTTCTGTCCCTGGAGGGAAGACACATATAGCTCCTCTCACTCTAGCCAAGAGTGGAGCAGGGGATTGCCACTTTCCTGTAGATAAATCCTTCCACCTTATTTGTGCCTTTTGCATGGTGGGAGAGGAGAAGTGACGCTGCGCCGCTGTACGGCCTTCAGCATCTGTGAGCAAAAAATTTAAAGTGAACAGAGTTATATTTAACAGTGCATGTGGTCCCTGACAACTCTGGTATATTTCTCCCTCTTTTGTTTTTTGCAAATAGGTTTTAAGATGTTGATGGGCCCGTTCTACAATGGCCTGTCCTTGGGGGTTATATGGGATTCCTGTTTTGTGTATAATATCCCACTGTGAGCAAAATTTTTGGAAGGTTTGACTAGTATAAGCTGGGCCATTATCTGTTTTTATGCATTGGGGGGTTCCCATGAAGGAAAAGGTTTTTTACATAGTGCTGTATCACATCTTTAGCCTTTTCTCCTGAATGTAAAGTAGCAGAGATAAACCCAGAAAATGTGTCTATACTGACATGTACAAAGGACAACTTTCCAAAACTAGGAATATGAGTTACATCAGTTTGCCAGATGTCATTTGGCTGAAGGCCCCTTGGGTTGACTCCCAGAGAAGGGGAATGGATAAAAGATGCACAAGTAGGGCATAGGGAGACAATTTTTAAAGCTTGATCCCGGGAACATCCTGAGTGGAAGCGTAAGGATTGTGCATTTAGGTGAAATTTATTATGAAGCTGGAGGGCCTTATCATACTCAGTTATTGTATATACATGGTTAGTGGCATGTGTGGCAGTGTCTGCCACGGCGTTGCCCGCCGCCAGAGGGCCTGGAAGCCCGGAATGACTTCTAATGTGACCTATGAAGAGGGGATCTGTCTTAGCCCATATAAGAAGCTGTTCTGTCTGTAGTTGGTCCATGATAGTGGATTGTTTTCCAATATAAGGTGCGTCTCAATCGCAGAGGCGAGCCTGGCGATATAGAGACTGTCTGTGAAAACATTAAGGGGCACCGAGCTATAGGTCTGTAAGGCCAATGTTAAGGCTGCAACTTCCACCTTTTGGGCTGAGCAATCGGCCACTCTCTTGCGGATGACCTGGGTCCCATCTGAAACGACAGCAAACCCATTTTTGGCCCCGTCAGTGAAGACAGTTTGTGCCCCTGGAATAGGGTCCTGTTTCAGGATCTTTGGGAAAATTATTGGACATGTTTTTAGACTTTCAAGGAGCCTGCTTTTAGGGTAGTGATTGTCAACCTGTCCCATGAAACTACAGAAGAAGAGACACCAGAGATCATGTTCCTGTCTTAATTTAGAAAGAATGTCTTGATTATATGGTAATATGAGAACATCAAAGGTTTTCCCAAACAAGGCATCTCCTAGATATTTTGCTTTCCAAACTAATTGTATTACCAGATCATGGAAAGGTATCAAGACCCGAGAGGGGGATGCAGGTAAGTGAACCCAATAAATAGGACCAGTCTGCCAAAAAACTCCAGTTGGGGTGAGTTTTGACGGCAGAACAATGAATAACAAGGACTGGGAGTAGTCCACCTGCATTACCTGCATCTCTTGTAAGGCTGTCTCTATCAATCTAAGTGCCTTTAAGGCTTCTGGAGTAGGTTTTTGCGGGGAGGTGGGTAAGGGGTCTCCTCTCAAAAGGTCATACAGGGGTTTACGTTAGTAGTTCAATATACTTAATGTTTAATCAACAATGTGAATTTATTTACCAAAATTAATCTTTATCTTAAACAGTAAGAATTATTAGGCAATAAGGATCTTTCTTTAAAGAAATAAACTTACATTTTAATAGGTGTTTATCATGTCAAAATATGGACAAAATTTTAGCTCACATTAGTATAGTTAAATTAGTAAAATAACCTGAAATACCCTTAAATTAATTATAGTCAGTTTAGTATATATAAATCTCTTTTTTAATTGCTCTAACTTTTTACATCATCTGTTTAGATAACAATATAAAAATCTTTTTTACTTAGGAAAATGAATATAAAGACCTTGTTTTACCCAAAGATGATTTCTTTCTTCTTTTTAGGATCCATGTGTGCTTTTTCTTTGTTGAAGCATCTTTTTCTTTTTAATACTTTGGAACAATTTCTGAAAACCTTAGAATCTATAAACAAATTATTATACTTTGATAAGAAATATCAATGAAAATATAGTTAAAACCCTTAGATATTTTGTAGAAATAATTATAATAATTTATTATCTTATGAGTTTAAACAGTAACTTTGAGAATTAGAAACTACTTGATTGTATTTTCACTTAAAAGCAAATTTATAGTAAACACATTTATCTCAAATATCTGTAACTGAAAAGGCAGAGTATCTGATAAATGTAAATATAAAACATAAATTATGGGCTTCCTGTTGAAGAAAAACAATTAGGCAAATATATATTAACTAATCAATAGGCATGTACTAATTAATTTATAGATTAACAAATATAGGTTATCTAAATATCTAAAATATATATATTAAGAATAAGAACATAACTTATAATTGTATTAACTTTATGTAACCACGTGGTCTTAAAATATTTGGATCCATTTTAATTTATTTTTAACTAGGAGTGCACTCTTCTATGTGACGTCACTTGATGTAACTGAAATAAGATCCTTGAGTATACATTTTTATTTTTATAGTTAGCAATGAGAATAAGGATTTTTTGGTCATCACAGGAACTTTGCCGGCTTGTTCCTGTGGCGAGCAAATGCATCCTCATAACCTCCAAAATTAAAAGTAAAATATAAAGAAGCATATTTGATATCTCTCATCAATAGAACATTATTTAGTAACACAACTATAAAGAAAAAGTCAGGTTATTTAACTTAGAACTAGTTTAAATTTAGGACTGTAACATAGAAACCTGTGGAATTAAATTTTGTCTGAAAAAGATATCTTTCGTTAGCATTTACAGGTAGGCATTTTTTAAAAAAAAATACAGGCTCTGAGCAGCTCTGGTAGAAATCTGAAACACAGCAGTACAGTTAGTGGCTGGATGGCGGGACTAGAAGTCCTGTCTGAGTGACTGTGGAAGAACCAATCGGAAGCCCGCAAAAGTGTGGGAGGTGGGACCAGGAAGCTGCTCTTCTGGCCAGGCACCCCATGGTTACCATGGTGATGCAAACAACATGGAGTCTGCTGCCCGTTTTCGGGGCAAAAGTTTCCCAAGTTTTCCTAGTCGATTGCATTTTGTTTGATTTTTGTCTGCATTTTCCCCCCGCCTGGCCAAGATCTTACTGTGGTAGCAGCTTGTTCTGTCTCTGCGACTTGCGGTTGCAGCTGTACATCCTGCACTTCCTGGCGTTCCCCTGGGGAGTCTACAGATAGAAAGGGGTTGGTCCGTGGGAGGTGACGAAGCCCCCAACTCCCTGGGGCACCATTCCATTCCTGGATTGCCCCGTACACCTTGGCTTCCCGTTTTGAGGGCAGCGGCCAGAACCTGTCCAGTAATATGAGCTCCATCAATATCCTTACAAGCTCGAATCATGTCATCAACACTCTTTGCTCTGGTAGATTTAATGGCATTTTGGCAATAGGAATTTGCATTTTCAAGAGCCAATTGCTTAATGATTGGCATGGCTTGTTCCAAGTTAGGGAATATTTTTCCTGCTACCTGCATCAATCGGGCAATGAAGTCAGAATAAGGCTCAGAGGGTCCTTGAGCAATTTTTGAAATTTTTGTTTCAGCATTTGAAACAGGTAGAGCCTTCCAAGCCTGAACGGCTGCTGTAGCTATCTGGGCATAGACCCCAGGATCATAATTAATTTGCTGATTTATGATAGCATATTGTCCCGAGCCTGTTAACATTTCAAGGTTACGCCGTGGGAAACCGGTGTCCTGATTAACTCGGGCTAGCTCGCGACACCTCTCTTGATTTTCACTTTTCCATAACAAAAAATCCCCTCCGGACAACACAGCCCTGCAAAGCTGTTGCCAGTCACTAGGTGTCAGCTGATTGGCAGAGAAAGACTTGAAGAGAGTCAATGTAAAGGGGGCATGGGGTTCGTAATTAGTAACTGCCTCCTTTAGTTGTTTAATATCCTTAAAGGCTAAAGGAACATGCACTCTGGCCAGCTGTCCATTGGCATCCAGGTTTTCAATTACTGGAAAAGTTTGGGCCATCTTAGGCTGCCACTGAACACCCCCCACCTTCTGAGGTTGTCCTCATGCCAATCGGGGTTATAAGGAGGGAGCTCAGCATCGATCGGGGCCATAGGTGCTTTAAATCTTGACTTTTTCAATCGACCCTCCAGTTCCTCTATCTCCCTTTCCAGTTCTTCCTCCTGCCAGCTGTAACCATGGAGCCCAGTTAGTAACTCCCTTATCTTAGAAATGTAGTCAGCACTGTGAAGCCCAGCTCAAGGCCAGAGGCCTTGTTTACATATTTTTGTGGAAAACTAGTAAGGGAGTGTCCAGCGCCTGGAGTGCTGATTTTTTCAGACAGTAGCCAAATAAAACAGAGCAACATGAAAATAGGAAGTTTATCTACATTGAACTTTTGTAGAGATTCTTTTGCTGAAAGTCCTAAAATAAGCCATGGTGAATATTCTGGAGAAGGTCAGTTAAGACTTTTCTGTGGGCCTGGTAGGGAGGGGGAAGATGAGAAGGCAGGGTTGAGAGCAGCTAGGGTGGATCTAAGAATGAAGAAGGAGATGTGAAAGAATAATGGGAAAGGGGTAAGAACTCTGCCATTTGATCTTCCTGGACCTGATTAAGGGCCTGTTCACATTCAGCAAGCTGCTCCTTAATCTTTACTTTATCAGTTAAAAGAGCATCCTTTACCAATCTCCATAGAGAGAAAGTAGCAATCGGGACTCTATCCGGACCCTGGTCCCTCAACAACTTTTGGATATCCTGCTTTACCAAATCCCAATCACTGTTATTAAGAAAGCCTCCTGTCAGAAACCAAGGACAAGCCTGGGCTATAGCTTCAACGAATTCGGTTGCTGTCTTGGTTTTTATTCCTGTTCCTTGTTTGCTTAACAGTTCTTTAACTTCGTTGGCCAGACGAAGTTTCGCTGTTGAGTTACCCATGGTACGTACCCTGTCTCTTTTAAATTATCTTTATACCAATCCTCCCCCTTCTCCCTTAGAAGGTGAGCCTCGTCCGCTTACCTCTGCTTTCCGGACCTCGGTGAGGACCTCCAGATGCCGCGTCCGGCTAACGGGAACCGAGTCCGGCGAGAGACGTCGAGGTTAAAAAATAAAAAAAAAAAAAATCACAGGACACCAAGGTTCTTCATCCAGGAGGAGGCATGTGTGCCGTTTATTATCCAAGTTTGTTCCCTTATATACTTTCTATAACTGCAGTGGAAATTTAGCCAAAACAGAGGAGGAATAACACCTGCTACTCTTGGGTTACCGTGACCGTCCCTTATCAGAAAGCTCCGAGAAGGCCAAGATGTTCCCAAAAAGGCATATATGTCTGAGGCAGATAAACATGAAACCGCAAGCCTGCTTCACGACCCTGTGAGCTGGCCACTTTGACATGCAGAACAAGAAACTCGGGGCTGAGCCCCAGGGGCCAGGGAAGGCCTGCCACCAGCAGCCACTGTGTCCTGAAAAGTTCCTTAAAGACGTACTTTGTTAGAAATGGTAGGGTTGGTAGAAATCAGTTAAGCCCCCTATTCAGGTGGGGAAACAGAATCAGAAGCGGTAAGTGACTTGCCAACGTCCTACAGCTATTATGTGGTGGTGTTGAGACTGGTTTTCTAGTCTTCCTATTCCCAAGAATCATTCTTCCCATTTGGACAAGCATTCTTACATCTGGGGGACAGCCTATGAATCTGTGAAGAGTTTCTGTTGTCCTCCAGAGTCTCAATGTCATGGTGGTCCTGGAGTATGTTGTGTTTTCTCCCTGGGTACCCCCTGGGTGGAATGGAACACATTTCTCTAATCCTTCTGCTGCCTGAACTGTAACTGGCATGCTGTGGCGTGACTTTCTCTTTACCCCATCAGAACGCATTTAAGTCTCATTCCTTCAAGACTGTCATCACTTTTAGGTAAATAAGTGGTATGGGTGTATGTCATCATAAGATCCAACAGAAGCCCAGGACAAAGAGGTGATGATCACATTTCAGCATCTCCAGAACATTACTTATCTCTGTGTGGTTCTCAATACCTTACTTTGGAGTCATCTCTTATGTTCTCATGTGGTAATGTAAAGAACAAGACCACATGTTAGAACTACTTATTGGCGATCTCCAAGAATTATAATTCCATTTTACAGATGAATAAACAAAAATACTTAAGAGATTTGTTTAAGTGGAATGAAAACTAGCTAACTGACCAGTAATAGTGGACAGAAGACAAGAGTGAGATGAATATTTATTCATTCATTTTTAAAAATTGAACACATAGCATGGACACTTAGCTCTCAGTGTGCAAAAGTCTAGTCCCAGTACTTCTGGAGGATTGCAGTGAGTTAAGGAAATAAAACAGTTACACAAGGGGCTCTATTACAAGGTCCTTTAGAAGGACCATAGACTTTGGAGTGGAGATAACCATTATTCAAAAGACCTGTTTTCCCTTTCTCAGCCTTCCACAAGGCAGTTCTGACAAATGTGATGTGAGCAGAAGTTGTTCAAGATCTGTCCCTCTTACAAAAATAATTTCCCCTAGATTTCTGCTATTTCCACTTACCCTACATTCTTTTGTGGATGCATTTGTGACCCAGTTTCAACCATATGGAGGATAGTGCTGTAAAGGATGGCCAAACCAAGAGATGGGAAGGAGTCTGGGTCTCCAAGTAACTGCAAGGATCAGAGTTGCCCCACCCAACTACTTACTACTAGTTTGAGGAATATTATAGAGAAAGCCATAAACTTTCTTCTTATTATACTACAGAATTTATGAGTTTTTGTAATTAAGTCTTTCCTTCTAATTCATTTTTTTTAGAAATACAGTTAGAAATAGAGTAATTTCCAGAGGAGAGAGAACTCTTCTGACTGCATTCTTCATGGTGAAGGTGGCATTTAGATTCAAAAATTTGTAATGACTAGAAAAAAATGAATGGCCTTTGATAAGGGCATGGGGCAAGCAAAACAAAAATTATCCATAGAGTGACATCATTATATACACTACAGACAATTTCATCCTTTCCTCCTTTTTTACCATACAGATATAGAGTTCTCTAATTTTAGAAGTTCTTTTTATGTTAATTCTAGTCTAAAGATGCTTAATAACCTGTAGGGTTGGCAACATACTTAAAATTATTTTTAGACCTTTTTGATGAAATTTCCCATTATAATTAATCTTCTTTTGTAACACCACTCATAATCCCTGGAATATCACTGCTCTGAAATGAGGATAATTGAGATAATTGGCTAGATGAGTCAGCCTACAGTCTCCACATGACCTGAATAGTTTGGGTGCTGAGATTTGGGGGACATAAATGATCTGAGTATCTTTCCAACTACCTCTGGTACTCACTTTTGTAGGTGAGTAAAAACTAACACTTCTTTTTAAAGGCATTTCCAGCCTTTTCCCAAGATAATGTCAAGATGTTAGTATGTTTAGGCTCATGATCCTGTCAGTTTGCTCTGTAGCAGATAAAGTGCTTGTGTCACACAGGATTCCAGGCAGGCATCATTATCAGTTTCATATGGTGAGGACAGCCAAGGTTCAGGAAAGGCAATTGGTCTATAGATTTGAAGTTTTGCCCATAAATGATTGTGGATTCAGAAACCAAGCCCAAGCTTCTTGGTTCTAACTTTGATTCTATAAGAGATCATATCTCCTCTGACAGTAATTTGCTTCTGGGAAAATTTGTTGGGCAACATCTCTATTACAGAGTAGAGAGGCATGTATTGGTCTTGGAGCCATAGTGTAGGGAACTAAAACCTAGCACTTCATATCCTAGCTGCATGACCTGGGACAACTTACATAACCACTTTGTGACTTACTTTATCTATAAAATGTGCAGAAGAAAAATGCTGACCTCATAATATTTCCAGGAGGACTAATATATGTAACATGTTTAGTAGGTGTTGGTTATAATCATTATTATTTTTGTTCTGCTTTAACAATCTAAGTCCTGAGAAGGCAAGACTAAACCTATTCAACTTCAAATATCAATTCTAAATGAGGACCCTAAAGGGAATTCTACATTCTTTAGTTTCCAGTGTTCCCCGATGAAAGAAAAACTTTTACTATAGATATCCCAATACCAGTATGATTTTAATTAATTGGAACTCAGTCACCCAAAGTTCTGCGGTAACTAAAATGTCTCTGTTTTATTTTGTTTTTAGGAGAAATAAGTCATGTGATACCATTGATATTTATTTAGCAGTTATTTAATTTGCAACTACTTTGTGTAGCATACTTTGCTGTGTACTATGAAGGACACAGATCTGAACCAGTTGGTTACTCTGTCTACAAGCTGTTTACAGTTTAGTAGCTAAAGTTAGGATATATACATATAAGTTCAATATAAGGTACAGGTAATGAATGAGAGCAATGAAAGGAATTTAAGCATTTTCCCACATTTCAGGAACTCTGAAATTTGAGGTAATTATTATTTTATTTTAAAAATTATTTTCTTTTTTAATTAAAAAAATTAAGTGATACATTGAAACCATAAGCCAAAAGAAAATTTCCCTCCTCTGAGTTGTTCTCATTAGGTATTTTGGTCAGAGCAATAGAAAGCTGACTAATATAGGTACTGTGGGATAGTTTGATACATGTATACATTATGTACTATTTAAATTGTATTAAACACATGTGTTTCCTCAAACATTCATTTTATTATGGGGAAAACATTCACACTGCTTTCTTCTGTCTTTTAAAAAATATACAGTACATTATTTGTTTTCTATTGTTATCCTACTCTGCAATAGTACACCAGAATATTAACTCCTGTCTTAACTATAACTTAGTATCTATTGATCAACCTTCTTAATGTTAGTTTCACTGTACAAGACAGTAGGACGGAGAACCCCAAATCCACTGAGTCTGGCATCTTCCTTGATTAAAAAAAATAATAACTGTGAGGTTGATCAATGTCTAGTAAGTTACAGTTTGAGAGTCTCAGACTCATCAGATTTTGGATTCTGCCTTCTACTGTCTTTTACAATGAAATTAATGTGAAATAGCCAGTTTCTGAAGGCTTGTAGAAATCATACTTATTTCTGCAAGATTCACTTATGATTTACTGGAATGACATAGGAATGGTTTTGGAGCAAAGAAATGAAACATGATATTTATTCCTGCACCACTCAGAATCACATCATCAGAATATTCTGTTCCTAGTAGCCATGAGCTTCCCTCTCCTGCCCTAGAGGCCAACACATGTTAATGGTTTCAGAAAATCCTGAGGATGTTGAGGGGAAAATTTGCAAAAAAATATCTTGCTGTTTCATTAGACGGATTGGTTTAATTTTTTAAAAAAGAGAAATAAATAACAAGGATAGTTATCATTACAGTCCTCATAGTAACCTTAACAGGTAAAGCAATATTACCATCCCATTTTGTAGATTAAAAATATGATGCACATCTGGGCGTGGTGGCACATACCTGAAATCTCAGTGGCTTGGGAGGCTGAGGCAGGAGGATCATAAGTTCAAAGCCAGCCTCAGCAACTTAGCAAAGATGAAAGCAATTTAGTGGGACCTTTTCTCAAAAAGTAACAAGGGCTGGGGATACGTATCAGTGGTTAAGCGCCCCTGGGTTCAAGTCCTGTTACTACCCCCCCAAAAAAAAAGAAACCCCCCAAACAAAAATAAAACGATACACAGAACAATCAAGAATCAAGTATCACACCATATGTAACACAGCTAATAAGTCTTTGGACAAGAATTCTAACCCATTCCAGCAATATCCAGAGCAAATGTGCTTAACCATACATCATGTACCTGACAGCATAGGGAAAAAAGGACAAAGAAATTAAGCAGGCAAGACAATGTAGTAAATAATAAACATATGAAATGATATTGGCCTTTTTGTTGATCAGAAAAGTACAAAATTTAATAAGAACAACAGTTTTAGGATTAAGGGCCCTATAGTATCAGTAGCAACTTTGAAATTGTGTTGTTGAATGCAGACAATACTTTTAAAAATGAGTTTAGCTGAGTGTTAATAAAAGTTTATTCAAAAAAATAGGTGACAGGCTAGATTTGGCCAGAAGGCTGTAGCTTGATTAACTTTCCATTTTTTAGAATAAATATAAAAAAGAATAAATAGGGATGAGAAGAAACATTCCAAAAATAGCATGAATGGGAAAAAAAATGCAAGTTTCAGTGTAATGTACATAATAGAGTTCAAGTATAAGGAACAGTGTATCAAAATACATGACAGTTACATGTGGGCACACGTATACTTCATGTTCTGTTGAAAATATTGCATAAATTGATATGGGTTGGTATAGGAGAAGCATGGAATTATTCACATGAAGCCACCAACATGGGATCTTTCAAAAGAGTAATCGGAATCGAGCAGGGAGATGTTATTTCTAATTTTTATATTTTCTGTGTAGGCTCTGATCTGATTGACTTTGTATATCAGTATGTATTGTTATTATAATTAAAAGAGGAAGCAAACGTTAATTCACAGAATGAAGAAGAAAGAAGGACAGGAGGGAAGGAGAATGGAAGGAAGGCATCTCTCCAGCTGAGTGTGAATTTATCCAGTTGGAGGAGCACTCTGAGGATGAAGGAGCCCCAGATGTGCTCCAGGCAGGAGTTTTTCATAGGTGAAAGGCAGGTCAGGATGTGTATATCCTGACAAGGGACAGCCTCTCCACTAATACGTGGAAAATGGATAACTATGAAGGGATCTTCCTGGAAAGAGGAAACAGAAGGCCTCGGGAATATTTTTTTCTCTTTCCCCTTGATTTTTAAACACAGGAAACTCGATTGCCATGACAGATGAGAGTGTGTTTCAGGTCTTGCTATGTCCCTATTGACTGTGCCACCATGAGGTTGCTTAGTTTTACCTCAGTGTCCTCATCTATTCAATAGGGACCATAACACCATCGACCCAATAAGAACTTATGAGGACCAAATACAAAGTAAGTGTAAAGTGGTTTGAACAATGCTTGTCTTGACGGTTGAACCCAATAATATTGATTATGAAGCTTTTGCTCTATAAAAAATGCCCACTCCACATAGCAAAGCTTCATGAGAGTTAATTCTTGCTTAACAGGTCTTCACTCGTCTCAGGGAGTGGGGTAGGGGGTTGTGGTGAGGATTAGCCGTGAAAATAAGAGTAATGCACTGGAGACCAAAGGCCATCTGCAGAGGCAGGTGTGGGTTTTTATTCTGATTCTACTATATCCTTTCGGAGGTCAAGTGTACTTTTCTGGAAAACTGGGACTAGTAAAGTACTTCCTAATGTTGTTAGGAAGATTCCCAAGAAAAAGAGTTCTGCTTGTGATTGGTGTCCGTATGTGCATGGTTAGTGTCTACAGCGTATGTTTTTTATCCACTTGAATGTTGGTGGTAGTCCACAGCATTTGGTTGTTATCCATGAGCATATGGTCCATAGCCCATGTCAATGATTAGCATTCATGTGGACATGGTTGCTACTCCACAAGCACATGGTCAATATTCCATGTGAACATAACTGATATCCACAAACAGCAATCACACTATGGTTGACACAGATACCTTCCCATTTCCATTCTCTGGTTGTTCATGCACTCTTTTCTGTGCTGTTAGCATTTTCCTATTTTTGTTTTCATTGGTAAAAAATTATTTTCCCTTATTTTGTGGCCTTCCCTGAAGTTTTTGCCTCCAATCCCTGTGGCTTCTCTTTTGTCTGCTTCTGACTCTTTTGCTAGATGGAATTTTTTTTAAACCTTCAGCTCTGTCACATCCGAATCTCTCTTTCAGTTATTATAAATTAACTGTTTCAGTGCACAGTTCTTTCTGCTCAGGGACTTGAGCTTAGGAAAACACCTGAGCATCACCATCCTCAAAAGTGCATCCAGTGACCATCCTGAAACTCTGCTGACTCTAGAAGAATCCAAGTGGCTTGATGTTCCTCTCCTTAGTGTGAATGTCTTCACTGGTGCCATATCCAGTCCCCCAACCCTTCATATACTCTTTCTTCATTTTTGTCTTCTAGGAATGTTCTGATATCTGAGGATGTAACCATCTTTCATAAAATTCTCTATTTTCCTCCAAAGGCTTATCTGATTATTATGTAAAGGCAACTCCTCGTAACTATCTCTTACATACTAGAGTTTGGAAGGAATCTGTGAAACTTTAGCACTTCCCACTCCCAACCCCTTCATCCAAAGTACACGGACCATTGCCACATGTTCAGCTGGAGATTTTCTTTCAAATGTAATTGTGGGGTGGAAGTGGGAAGCAATCCATGAAAATGAATGTATTCTTTTTCTTCTTCAAATTTTAGTGTTTTTGCTGGTGGCAACAAACTTTGCTATCAATTAGAAATGACTGGGATCTTAAGCATGGGAAAACTTCTTCAGATAATAGTCAGAAGGTACCAATTCCTTCTGCTATCTTTACTGCCTCAGGTGGTTTCTCCTGCATATGAGATTAGCTGAAAAATTCATATGTGTCTCACTTCATAAACATTGATATCACCTATCCATTTCATCAGAAAACAGGAGGTTAAAACTTGTACTTGGACCCTTCTAGTGTCTGAGAAAGCCTGGTTTTTCTTAGGTTGGGTGAAAGCTTTCCCAAGGGGAGTAGTGCTACTTGACCCCCCAGGTGTGGGTGTCCGGAGATCACAGAATAGCCTACATCCACTTAACATCACATTGAACATTCATGCTGGTCTGAGGAAGAGCACGTTTAAAGAATGAACTCACAGATTTTGCTCAGTACTTACCCATCAAACAAATCTTAGCTTTCCTCAATTTTTCCTCTTAATTCTTCCTGCTGGAAAAATGCTGGTCTTGGAATTCAGATGATTTGGTTAACTTTGTCTATGATTTAGAAAAATTACCTAATCTCTCTGAGTTTTAGTTAATGCTTCCCCCCAAACTCCCAGTGGGGATAATAGTAGCCACATCATAGAGGAGAGTTGAACAATTGACACTTGTTGAGTCCCAACACACATCATATCATGCATTTTATGCTGTAGTGTGTTTCTGTCATCTTGGGTGACTGTGTAACATCCATTAGGAGTTTCCTAATGGCATTCAGTTTTCTCTGGAAGAGTTCCCTCTCTCCAAGCATGTGTACTCTGGGAGTGTAGATTCAGGAGCCTCATCTTGCATTGTTGGACCTAATGAGGTTTTATTTTATCAAATCTTTCTTTACTTTGTGCAATAAACCTAAAGGGCAGTCGTATAATCCAGATATGGTTCATTAGATAGTTTGGTCTGGGGATCTTAAATACTGAGCAAAGTAACGGGAAGCTGTACCTAGCATTCATAACCAGAGGAGCAGTGCCCCTCAAACTTAAATGTTTTCTGGCTGTATTTGATTTTCTATGTGGTTAGAGCACAGTTCTTTAGCTTTCTCATCAATCCTGATTTTATTTTTTTCCTCCAATTGTTTTTTCAAGTCTTTTTAAATTTGTTTGCAAACAAAAAAATCTTTATTTATATCCCCATGCAGTATTTTATTTGATTCTGATAATTCGATGTGATCACTCTCAATATAACTGTGAGACTGAGGCTTAGAAAAGTTTAGCAACTTATACCCAAGTCATACAGTATGAGGAGAAGCTGGAATTTGGACTCAGATGAGGAGTTAAAGATCAAATAGGATATAAATATTTGAAAGCACCTCACATAGTCCTTGACACATAGCAAGTACTTAACATTAATTTATTCTGAATCCTTGTGCTGAGAGAAAAGTAACTACCTACTATACTATGAGGGGGAAAAAAAATCTCTAGTATTACCGGTATGAGAAAATGTAAAACAAAATCGTGATCTAGTGCTTCATAATTTTGCATGAATACTGTTCACCATTTTTGTTCTCTAAACTTGGGCTTTTTTTTTTTTATTGGTCGTTCATAACATTACATAGTTCTTAATACATCATATTACACGGTTTGATTCAAGTGGATTATGAACTCCCGCTTTTACCCCGTATACAAATTGCTGTATCACATCAGTTACCCTTCCATTGATTGACATATTGCCTTTCTAGTGTCTGATGTATTCTGCTGTCTGTCCTATTCTCTACTATCCCCCCTCCCCTCCCCTCCCCTCCCCTCCCCTCCCCTTTTCTCTCTCTACCCCTTTTACTGTAAATCATTTCTTCCATTTGTATTATCTTGTCTTACCCCTCCTTTCCTCTTATATGACATTTTGTATAACCCTGAGGATCGCCTTCCATTTCCATGCAATTTCCCTTCTCACTCCCTTTCCCTCCCACCTCTCATCCCTGTTTAATGTAAATATTCTTCTCAAGCTCTTCGTCCCTACCCTGTCCTTATTAACTCCCCTTATATCAAAGGAGTCATTTGGTATTTGTTTTTTAAAGATTGACTAGCTTCACTTAGCATAATCTGCTCTAATGCCATCCATTTCCCTCCAAATTCTATGATTTTGTCATTTTTTAATGCAGAATAATACTCCATTGTATATAAATGCCACATTTTTTTTTATCCATTCATCTATTGAAGAGCATCTAGGCTGGTTCCACAGTCTTGCTATCGTGAATTGAGCTGCTATGAACATCGATGTAGCAGTGTCCCTGTAGCATGCTCTTGTTAGGGCTTTAGGGAATAGACCGAGAAGGGGAATAGCTGGGTCAAATGGTGGTTCCATTCCCAGCTTTCCAAGAAATCTCCATACTGCTTTCCAAATTGGCTGCACCAATTTGCAGTCCCACCAGCAATGAACAAGAGTGCCCTTTTCCCCGCATCCTCTCCAGCACTTATTGTTGTTTGACTTCCTAATGGCTGCCAGTCTTACTGGAGTGAGATGGTATCTTAGGGTAGTTTTGATTTGCATTTCTCTGACTGCTAGCGATGGTGAGCATTTTTTCATGTACTTGTTGATTGATTGTATGTCCTCCTCTGAGAAGTGTCTGTTCAGGTCCTTGGCCCATTTATTGATTGGGTTATTTGTTATCTTATTGTCTAATTTTTTGAGTTCTTTGTATATTCTGGTTATTAGGGCTCTATCTGAAGTGTGTGGAGTAAAGATTTGTTCCCAGGATGTAGGCTCCCTGTTTATCTCTCTTATTGTTTCTTTTGCTGAGAAAAAACTTTTTAGTTTGAGTAAGTCCCATTTGTTGATTCTATTTGTTAACTCTAGCGCTATGGGTGTCCTATTGAGGAATTTGGAGCCCGATCCCACAGCGTGTAGATCATAACCAACTTTTTCTTCTATCAGATGCCGTGTCTCTGATTTAATATCAAGCTCCTTGATCCATTTTGAGTTAACTTTTGTGCACGGCGAGAGATAGGGATTCAGATTCATTTTGGTGCAAATGGATTTCCAGTTTTCCCAGCACCATTTGTTGAAGATGCTATCCTTCCTCCATTGCATGCTTTTAGCCCCTTTATCAAATATAAGATAGTTGTAGTTTTGTGGATTGGTTACTGTGTCCTCTATTCTGTACCATTGGTCCACCCGCCTGTTTTGGTACCAGTACCATGCTGTTTTTGTTACTATTGCTCTGTAGTATAGTTTGAAGTCTGGTATCACTATACCGCCTGATTCACACTTCCTGCTTAGTATTGTTTTTGCTATTCTGGGTCTTTTATTATTCCATATGAATTTCATGATTCTTTTATCTATTTCTACAAGATATGCTGTTGGGATTTTGATTGGCATTGCATTGAACTTATAGAGAACTTTTGGTAATATCGCCATTTTGATGATGTTAGTTCTGCCTATCCATGAGCAGGGTATATTTTTCCATCTTCTAAGGTCTTCTTCTATGTCTTTCTTTAGGGTTCTGTAATTTTCATTGTATAAATCTTTCACCTCTTTTGTTAGGTTGATTCCCAAGTATTTTATTTTTTGGGGGGATATTGTGAATGGAGTTGTTGTCCTCATTTCCGTTTCAGAGGATTTGTCGCTGATATACAGGAATGCCTTTGATTTATGCGTGTTGATCTTATATCCTGCCACTTTGCTGAATTCATTTATTAGCTCTAATAGCTTCTTTGTAGACCCTTTTGGGTCTGCTAGGTATAGAATCATATCATCTGCAAATAGTGATAATTTAAGTTCTTCTTTTCCTATTTTTATGCCTTTAATTTCTTTTGTCTGTCTAATTGCTCTAGCCAGTGTTTCGAGGACTATGTTGAACAGAAGTGGTGAGAGAGGGCATCCCTGTCTTGTACCAGATCTTAGCGGGAATGCCTTCAATTTTTCTCCATTCAGAATGATGCTGGCCTGTGGCTTATCATAGATTGCTTTTACAATGTTGAGGTATGATCCTGTTATCCCTAATTTTTCTAGCGTTTTGAACATAAAGGGATGCTGTACTTTGTCAAATGCTTTTTCTGCATCTATTGAGATGATCATATGGTTCTTATTTTTAAGTCTATTGATGTGGTGAATAACATTTATTGATTTCCGTATATTAAACCAGCCTTGCAAAAAACTTGGGCTTTTTGAGAGCCAAGTGGTTGTTTGAGAATCCCCTTGCATCTTCAGAGAAAATTAGCATACCCTCGTTGTATGGAACAAGGTCTATTGGAAACTCAAAGCGTGGCCTAAGAAGTTTGTTTTTTCTTTCTTTCTTTCTTTTTTTTTTAAAGAGAGAGAGAAAGAGAGAGAATTTTTTAATATTTATTTTTTTCAGTTTTTGGTGGACACAACATCTTTATTTTATTTTATGTGGTGCTGAGGATCGAACCCAGTGCCCCCGCGCAGGCCAGGGGAGCGCGTTACCGCTTGAGCCACATCCCCAGCCCTAAGAAGTTTGTTTTGTGATTTGGTGTCCACCACCACAGGCTTGAGATCCTGCTCATGTCCTTTTTCCTCTGTGATAAGAAACAAGAACAATCCAAAGGCTACCCAGCACCCTTTGAAGAGCATATGCCAATAACTGTCTGGGTAGCACTTCAGAACTAATTATTTAGCTGAGAATTCACAACATAGCAGCCACTTCTCACTGTGTATTTGAAACTGGTAAAAATCATTCAGCATAGCAACCGTTTTGATCGTCCCTGTTATGAAGTTGATCTGGACTTCCTCGTGTATTTCTCAAGGGGCCTGTTTGATTTCTTCTCAGGCATATTTTCACTTTAGATTTATTTATCACATACACTTATTGCTCTGCTAATATACAATAAAACCCCAGGCGCCTGAATACTGACTGTGCGGGAGGAAGTCTTAATAGAATACATTGTTTGGGGAAAGTTAAGCAGGGTCTGTTCTTCTCCCTCCTTCTTTAGGCATTTTCTATTTCCCATTCTTTCTTCTTCTTCTTCTTCTTTTTTTAAAATCCAAGGCTAACATCGAACATGCTCCAGGCTCCCTGTCGGCAATTGTGATGAATTAAGTTTGACCTTTCCAAGTTGTCACTCTGGTCATTTGGAGATGACGAAGGGTGGGCAGCACCTGGGCCCAGGTTTGTTTTTGCCCACCCACATCGTGCTCACCAGCTTCCTTTGGAGGCTCTTTTTCCATTATGGCAAAGTGGTGTGGATTTAGAAGACTCAGGGATGGCCTGACTTCCTGGCTGTTCTGCCTCGGTCAATATGTCAATAATCAGTGGGGGTGCCTGCTCGTCCGCCTCAACCCTGGCCTCTGCTCTCACTTGCTCTTCAGCTAAGTCCCTGATCACGCTGGGATTGGCTTCGTCATGCACCTCTTGTTAAGGTTGTGGCTTTTCTCTAAAATAATGAGACCAGTCTGGACAGAGAGCTCTGGGGAGGCAGCAGGCATTGTTGATGCTCAGTAATACTTGGTCTTGGGCTCTGGTATTTCTATGAAGTGTCACTTTTGGAATTTCAGCTTGGCCTGGCCTGCCATCGATGCTGAGGGAGGAGGGCTTTCTTCTTACATGGGCATCCCAGTAGGTTTCAGGGGTCCTTCCATGAGGGGTTGATGGCAGAATCCTAATATTCAATTGTTCTCTGATTAAAGGACAAGCCTTTGGGGATGATATATTCTTGAGAAAGAAACTTGAGAACATTGTGTTCATTCTCCATATAAAGAACAAGTAACATTCCTTGATAATGATCAGTGCACTGAAAATATGTCTTAAACCAAAATAATATTACTGTCACCCAACTCTAGAGAAAAACTTACACTCTTTATGTGGGGGATTGAAAAACATAGATAACATTGATAGT
Source organism: Urocitellus parryii (assembly GCF_045843805.1). NCBI lineage: Eukaryota > Metazoa > Chordata > Mammalia > Rodentia > Sciuridae > Urocitellus > Urocitellus parryii. The sequence goes on along the minus strand of NC_135540.1, from coordinate 124,838,303 downwards.
TCTTTTAAACTCATAAAACTTATTACTCAACTTAAGGTGCATCAATGGGGTTAGAGGGGATAACAAATATTCCTACAACACAGGTGCTAAAGGTGCTTCAATATTGAAGGCATGTAGCATAGTACTCACATGACAAATATTAATTATTCTTATTGCTATGGCTCTTTTGAAAATTTGAATATTTGAAGAAATGTAGCCAAACTTATTGTTCATGTAGTTGACTTTTAGGTACTAAAAAGACAACTTTTATAAGATGTTGATCATAGAGCCTCAGATGTTAAGTAATTTGACCAAAGCAATTGTGACAGTGTTGTAAATTCTTTGACATTCCTTTCATTGCCAATGGAGCATGATCCCTTTCTGGTTGAATATAGATTGGCCTCAGTGTCTTGCTTGTGATGATTGGAGCAGAGCAGAAGGAAGATTTTTGACTTTGCAGACTAGGTCATCAGAAGGAACTGGCTTGCTTGAGCTCTTGGAATGCTCCCTCCTGGAACACAGCCTGTGCTGTGAGAAAGTCCAGGCTACAGAGAAGTATTTTGGCCAATATCTCTCTTTGAAGTTCCAGCTGATAGCCAGCATCATTAGTAAGACTTGCAAGTAAAGACGCCTTAGAGGTGACTCTAGCCCCAACCACCATTTGAATTTGACACACTGAGTATAAAAAGCACTGTGGAGTCCCAAGAGAGGGAGTAATAACAACTGACTACTCTCCTTCATGTCATTAAGTTTGGTGTGGTCTTTAGGCAACAATAGATAATCAGAATAGATGGCAGAAACACCAGCATTAGAACCCAGTTCTCTTGATTTTGACCATGGCTTTGATTGCTTTATTACATTGATTCTTGGATTCACTTGGTTTATATTGGAATTTACAAAATGCCTAAAAGGCATACTGAGGTTCTAAGAAGATTTTTTGAAAATTAGATCACTGGAAAAGGATAGTAGCTATTATTTGAACCTCCTTGTTATACATGCAAATAAATTGTATCTCAGAGAGTTCAATATTTAGGACCATTGTAAATAGTACAATGCTTATTTTAAACTTAAGTGTCTAAATGGTGCATTGTTGCTGGCAATGAAAACAGTCATAAACAGTAGTGCTCAACTGAGTTGTTCCTGCATATAATTGACCAGCAATGCATGGTCAGCTACTATCGAGTTCACATAATCAAATAATTGGAGCTTCTGCTTGATTTTGGAAAGCCTGAATTATGTGTTAGAAATGAATTTATTTTCTGGAATCCACTTCCATTTGTGCTTTGTCGACAGAATCAAAATGTTCACTTAAATGCACACAGAAATGCACATGCGTACGGTTATTCATTTGTACACTTTTGCATTATGGTTTAAAAGCTTTTTTTCTCCCCTTTTCTCTTGGAAGCTATTGGAAGAAATGGATTAGAAAATTGAAAAATAGAAGAGAGAGAATCAATGTGTGTGAAAAGAGGGTGTTTGCTGAGGAAGTCAGTCTTTTGTGGCTGGGTGAGGGGCTATTGCTGTTGCTATTGCTGACAGAACAGTGGTCTCAGAGACTCCTGGGGGAAGATGGCAAGAAGAAGGGGGGGGGATTCTATTTTTTTTGCTTTTGCCCACTCTGCATATATCTGGCTGAGGGATGGAAAATTAATCTCATATTATTCAGGTTTCTTTTTTTTCCCCTATCACCAGTGCTTTTTGGCAGCCTTAGCTCTTCTTGTTCCCTGAGGCTGACAGAGGGAGGAGGCTTCTGGCCAGACGATACCCAGCACATCTGATGCATCCAACATAGTAGCCCTTCCCCTCTGTTCAGTGTTCAGTAATTTCATCACCAAAATACCTTTTTCTCAGTGACACATTCTTCCATTTCTCAACCTTTTTAATCTTTTAAGTTTAGTTTAATTTGAATTGCTATGGGGTTTTTAAGTATCCTTTATTCTGACTTGGTCAGGATGTAGATGGATTGATTTGGGGTATTGCTTTCCACCAGCTCTGAAAGGGAGGATTCTAGAAATTTTGGTGTGCTTGAGTCCTTAGCCCACCTAGGCCATGGCTGAGGATGAGAGGACTTGGTGTTTCTTCTTTTCTTCTTTATTTCTTTGGTTGGTGGCCAAGATCATAGTAGAAGAATCTATGATGCAAGAGAACAAGGCTATCAATCTTTTTTTTTTTTTTTCTGGTCTGATGGCTCAGAATCGAATTTTATGGGGGGAAAAAGCTACTTTGGTATCAATAGAAGTTTGTCCAATCTGATCCCCATTATTAATGTGACTATTATAATAATTAAGTTCCAAGAACCACAGGTTCTTTACTCATAAAATGGAGGTAATAGTAACTACTTTATAAATTAAATGAGATAAAATCCAACTACCAGAATATGGTTTTGCTTGTTTTTTTTTCTTTAAATTTCATTTTGCTTTTTGTAACACAATCTTGGCAAATACATGAATTTAATATACTGACAAACAAGGGAATAAAGAGAGCATACTTTCATTTTAATTTTATATATAAAGTGAAACTTCAAGATTAAGAAATTTTAACTCTAATGAAAACAGATTTTTTTTTCTGACTGAATTTTCTAAATGTTAAAAGTTCTGTCTTAAAAAGTCTCTTTAAGTGACCCCCCATAATACAGTTTCCTAGGAGAAGCAATGCTTTAATCCACTCAGTATAAATCAGTTTCAGGTAAACTTAAAACAAGTCCTACTGACAGAACCGCATCAGAAGATACTTTCATCTTCATACCAGAAGATGAAAGCACATTACTATAGTTATGCTAAACTTTTCTCAAAGGAATTACTCCTGCCGAGTTTATTTTTATAAACTTTCCATTCCTTTTGGGAGTGCAGTTGAAGTCCAGGCATTGTGGGTTCAGTGTACTAAGTTACTTGTATGGGATGAAGACACGTGGTGGTTAGGTTGGTGAAGCCCTGATAAAGTAATGTCCCTGCTTTCCTTTTCCTTCCTATATCATTATCATCAAAATTCAATCCAACTAAATTTATAGGTCTGAAACGATAGGCCTGATTTCTTGCATGAGAAGGATGGAAGTCTCTTTCTCCCAGGTTTTATTAAGGACTCGGGGATCACTGTTACATAAACTCTGAAGAACACAAACACAGGGGTTGCATCTGAGCTGTTGGACTCCTGTTGTGAAGGTTACCCCAAGAAAATCCTTAGGAGGGCAATGCAGTGGAAGGGACATTTATGTCAGAAAATTTACTGTGTCTGGTTTTCCCCTCACTGTTGGAACAGATGTCTTTTTCTTTGGTTGATCACCAGGGGAACATGCTGGTTTGCAGCAGGAGCCAGCTATGGAGAAAACCAGAGGTGTGAGGCCGGTATTTGTTCATACTCTCTGTGGTAGGGGAATGTACTGAGCGGGTAGCCATCAGGCCCCTTCCACTCTCATTCCCAGCCACAGGATAATGGAGGAAAATTTTGGTGGGAATCATTTCTGCATTCCCTGGGTAATTTTTTTTCTCCATCTCTCAGGTTTTCTGACTTTCTGTCTTTCACCTGAGAACGTATATTTAAAGTCTAAAGACTTAAATATGCATATGATAAAATTCCCAGGATTATGCATTGGCTTTTTGTCTTTATTTTTAAATTCCTCTGTTTTCAAGACTCAAGATTTATTTATGCTTCTGATCGACTCCCCACTTCCTCCCCAGAGCTCAGAGTCCCAGCTGTGGATGGGGGCTGGCTCAGGCTGTTGAAAAGCTGACGTGCTGTCTGGGTTCCCTGAGACACTGGTCCTTATGGGTGTCTGCTCGACTCCATAGGGGACCACAGAGCTTTTTTCAGGGAGTCTGGGGCTGTCTGATTTGTTAAAAAACGTTTAGCCTTTTCCTGTGTCAGTGAATAATTTATTTAATACAGACGAATACAGTCAGGCAAAAAAAATTCATTTATACGTCATCAAAGCAGAGACAACCTCTCCATTCATGCTGGTAAAGATTATTTTTTGAATATTCCAACTAACAAGAGTTCAGAAACTGGACGTTTGCATGACCTGTGAACACAAAAATTTTGCATGACACTTGGAATATGCCAAGCTTCACATATTAAGAGCTCATACTAACTATAAGTCAGACTATGTTTTAAGCACTTTTCATATAATAAATATAGATCTTCTTTAATCTTCTCATTTCCATTTTAAAGTAGTAGAAACAGAGATACAGAGAAATTAAGCAACTTGGCCCAGGTCACAGAGCTTCCAAGTAGCAGAACAGGGCATCTGAACCTAGGCACCCTGGCTCAGTGCCTACCTACTTAACTGCTACTAATTTTGATTTCCCCTCTACCCTGTCTCATTTAATCCTCATCATATCCATGTAGTGAAACCACTATCATCCACAGGTCACACATGAGTTTACAAAATGAGTTCAATGTCACCTACTGATGAAGGGGAACATCCAGGGCTTGGTACGAGGTTTCTCCAAAAAAGCAATAATTATAAGAATATTGTATTAAACAGGGACCTGAGTTTAAGCAGCCGTTTGTCCCGTATGAGCTCTGTGACCATGGGTCAGTCACTTTTCCTGGGGCCTTGGTTTCCTGCTCCATGCAGTGGAGATGACCACAAGGTCTGCCCACCTCGTGGCTTGGGGACAGGAGCAGCTCTTCAGCACAGGCAATAGTGTCCTTGACAGTGAGGAAGGGAACCTCTTTGGCTCATTTCCCTCTTTCACTTTCTAAGAGACGATACAGAGAGCTGCCACCTTGGAGGAGTTACTGTCCTTTCCTGTGCATGGGAGTGACTTCCCAGGAGGGACTTGGGCACTGAAGTATTTGGATCTGCCTCATCAATCAGGATGTCGGAGAAGATTCTAATTTTCTTGAGACTTTGCTTAGGAGTCCGGGCTGAGATAGACCTTGGAGGGAAAAATAAAGGTAGCTAAAGTAACACCGGATATTTCTGCCAAGAAGACAAAATATTTTGAGGAAAGGAAGTGTCTCCTAAAACAAGATACGGTAGCACCTTTGGATGAAGTTTTATTCCCGTTACATGACACATTTAGTTTTATAAGCTGCATTATTATCATATAGAAGGCCCTAGGATATATCCATCATGTAAGGGCTGATACTATTTTAAAAATTCATTAAACCTTGAGTAAGCATTGTCAATCATTATCCCAAATCCATGTGCACTCTTCTGGGAACCTTACCCAGGCGAGGGAACCCAGAGAGGGAAAGATTATGAGGAATGGGATTTATTGGAGATAATAGGGTATCAGTGGAACAGAAACTATAGTGGGAGGCTGGTTTGTAGAGTGGATGGGGAAGTACAATGGCTCCAGGTACTAGAAAGAGGGCAATTAAATTGGCACTTAACTTCATTTGCTCCCCACAGCTTTTGGGACCACGCTTCTGCTAAATTCCTATTTCAGTTTTATATATATAAAATCAGGGATTAAACCCAAGGGCACTTAACCATTGAGCCACATCCTCAGTACTTTTTTGTATCTTATTTAGAGACAGGTTCTTGCAGAGTTGCTTAGGGCCTCACTCGATTGCTAAAGCTGGCTTTGAACTCACAAACCCTCTGCCTCAGCCCCCCAGCCATTGCGATTACAGGTGTGTGCTGCTGTGCCTGGCTCAGTTATCTTTCACCACGTAATGACTTGGTGGGTGGGCTTCGTGGTTTTCTGCTGGTTTCACTTGTGTGCATTTACATGTTCACATAGAGCTGGAGGTGGCTGGAGCTGGGCTCAACTGGGGAGGGTGACACTTGGGCCTCTTTCTCCACGTACTCTTTCACCCTCAGGGAAACTAAACTGAGCCACGTGGGGAAGCATCCCAGGAGGACAAGCCCTAAACATGAGTTCTTTTCAAATCCCCATTTGTGCCATGTTTGTTGATGTCTCATTAGCCAAAGAAAGTCAAGCTTAGGGTTGATGCCACAGAGAGTCAATAAGTATGGCGCTGGGGAGTCATTGGAAGGGTACACAATAGCTTGCTTACTGTTTTTTTTTTTTTCCATTTGCAAATGTGATCACACCTACAATTCCCGAAGTCTCACCTAATCCTGACACTGTGGATGAAGTTGATGAATTTGTGATGTGAATCAGACTTAGATGTGAATGAGGACTTTGGGTGCAGTTCCTTTTGATCTTGAGAACTGCAAGCTAAAAATATGTTACCTGGCCCCTTACATCTAACATATTATGGTGGACCAGAAGACCAGAAGATAATCAGGTAGAAATTCATTCCCCTTCTGAAAGGAGAGGGATAGGCAGAAACACACAGCAGTTACTGGCCCATAGAAGGTCTGAAATTCAGTCAGGCACATGGTCAGGGTCCTTATTCTGAGGAAGTTGCTTGAGTAGAACCCAGTTGCGCTCCCTGGGAGCTGTACCCTGTCCATTGTTTTCTATGTCTCTTACCTCTACCTTTGATTCTTCTCCTTCCCAGAAGAAATGGCCAGTGTTTGCAGCTGAATAGCTTTCTTCACCTGCTTGTGGAACATTGGGGGTCCAGGGCCTCTTTTCATTTTGAGCTTTCTTGGTTCCTTTTAGTTCAAGTTGGTACAAAGTTTTATACATCCCACTCAGTGGGAATTCTACAAATTTGACTGGGTTCACTTCATCCTCCGAAAGTCACTCCAGAAATTCTTTTTAAGGCAGACCTCTGTCTATTTTGGGCTGAGTGTGAGGTTGCTGTGGGACGTTGCCTTTAAGATTATAAGTTGCTCTTTAGTGTAGTTGAGAGGGTCTAACCAGGCACTCTGTTGAATCTTTCTGAAGTCTTAACAAAAGGTCTTATAGATAAACCATTGATTTGATCTCAACCCTGAGGCTATTTCTTACTTTTTAAAATCTTTTACTGACTAAAGATAGTGAAAATGTGAAATGGTTTTATTTTCCAACCTGGGACATGAAAGGAGAAAAGTAAAAGTACTAGTTCTTTTATGTTTCCTTGAAATTCTGCTTGCAAACTTAATGGTTTTCTCTGTAGCTAATCTCCCTGTTCCTTACACAAGATAGCGAGTAGGCACATTCAGTATTCTGCCTGGAAGTCTCCTTAACACATGCACAAAGCCATTTTCTATCTTCAAAACTAATATAGACAGTAGTTTTGCCAGATGATTTTACTACAAACCTCAAACCACTGTCTTTCCAGTCTCTCACTGCAGATCCTCACTTAGATAAACACAATAATGACACCCTAAAGATGACTAGGTTCTAATCTTCAGGAACCATGAATATGTTACCTTCCATGACAAGAGTGATTTTGATTTTGATAGGTAAACTTAAAGATCATGAGATGGAGAAATTACTCTGGATTCCCTGCTCTGATCAATGGAATTGCAAAGATTCTTGTGAGGGAAACGGAAAAGGGAGAGAGGAGAGGCAGATGGGGGAGGGAGACCCCATGGTGGAATGGGGTGGGGGTGATGGAGAGAGAGGAAAGGGAGGGAGAGAGGAGGGAGGCGGGGAGGGAGAAAGAATTGAAATGATGCACTGATGGATTTGAAAATGGAAGAAGGAAGAAGGGGTCACAATTCAAGAAATTCAGGATGTTCCTGGAAGATGGAAAAAAGCCAGGAGACATTTCCTTTCCTAGAGCTATTTAGAAGAAATGTAACTCTGCTAGCACCTTGATTTTAGATCTGTAATATTCATTTTGGACTTTGGACCTCCTGAACTCTGAATGTGACAAAGCTTGATTATCCTTTCACCAAAATGCTTGGGAACAAAAATGTTTCAGATTCCAGATTTTTTTTCTTTTTTTCAAATTTTGTAATTTTTACATTGACTTTACCAGTTGAACATCCCTAACTGAAAATTCAAAATCCAAAAAATGCACCCAAATCTAAAACTTTTGCTCAACTTGTAGTATCTGAGTTATTTTTAAGTTGTTAAGTATGTGGTAATTTGTTACAATAGGTGATTGACTCCATCCCACTTAATGTGTTCAAATAGACAGAAATCTCTATCTAGGATGAGATATTCTCAAGAGCAAAGGGACTCAGAGAAACATGGATTTCATTGTCTTTTCTTTAAAAGCCAAGTAGCTGATGGGTGTATCAGAGTTTTTATTAGAAAGGTCTGCTGGCATAGAGAAGGTTCCAATGATTGACTAAAACTTCTGTGAGCTATTGGTCTTCAGTGGGATATTTTAAGCATTTTATAAATATCTTGATTTCCATTCAATTCTCCTTGTCTACTGAAATAGAAAAAAAGATTTATAAAAGATACTGTTTGGCAATGCAGCCTGACAAAGTGTTAAAATCCATGTAAGTTAACACAGCTAAAATTTATATTATCTTAACCCTGAAGTTTTAATAAACCAATAAACAAATGAGGTCAGTGTGACAGAATCATAACCCTCAAATCCTTGATCTGTCAGTTTCATGCTTGGATGATTATTAATGGTGGGTATTTAATGTATTCATATGGAAAGAAGCTAATTCCCAGTAGGGAAGTAGCAGCTCTCACTTAAGATCTAACTCTGGGGTTTGTGGCATGTGAACCAATCAAGTGCTAAATGTTTATTGGTGGCTGGGCATCGGAGACATGTTTGCAGATATATTTCTCTCACTAATCAGAACAACTCAGGAAAGCCATGACTATTCTAAAGACCTTAATGGGTTGAAAAAATGGACATTTGAACAGTTTATAATAAGCTATTCAAAAGTTCCTGATTTAATTCCCACTTTGAACTTCTGTTCGAGTTCAGGGTGTCAATGTGTCTTGGGAAAAGATCGGTAAAAATGAGAATTGTAAGTAGAATTTCAGTCTTTTCTTAGAAGACAATGCCTATCACTCATGAGTCTAAGATTAGTCTTCTATTAATTAGTAAAGAAGTACATTTTGAATGTTCCCCAAAGCGTATGTGTGTGGCCATGCTTGGTCAGAGGAGGGGGCTTATTGGGCTGTGGACAAAGTTGTAAATCTCTGAGGTCCTGGAGTGCTGGTGAAGGATTAGCAACCAGGTCTCAGCAACAACAACAGAAAGGCTCTGATTAATGATGTTTGCCAATTTCCATTTTCCATGGTATAAATCTTCCTACCATGGCCAATTTCAACCCACCTGACTGAATACCACTGAACATAGACATGGGAACAGATGTGCCTAACTGGCTCTTAGATGCTAGTGCAAAGTAACCTCTGGATTTTTGTCACAGTGCAGAGCTATCAGGGTGCAGCATAAGAGACATCATAAGATTGAGAAAAAGCCATAATGTCTAAGGTCTATTCAAACACATTGCAGGGCCTACCTATGTGTCACTTAGTGAGGTGATATGACCTGGTTTAGGGATTTCTAAGCCTGGCATGGGGATTTCTGGGTCTTTATGACAGTGGGACCAGAAAACCCTGGTTACCCTAGAGATAAGGCCACCTTAGCACAGATGCAGCTTTTTGAATCTTAAAATAGAGCTTGTCTTCACAAGAACAGTTCAAACTCCCTTTATGAAAGAAACACAGGATAACTGACAATGACCGTGACTATGGCAAGGATAAGAAAGGGATAGAGTCCTCCAAAGGCTAAGCTTATCTCCAGACAGAGGACCAGTCAGTCAGATGCTGACCCTGAATGGATCTGGTCCATGCCGCTGGTTGCTCCCACTGTCCATCTCCTGAGATTGCTGGACGACCTGAAATGGTGGACATCAGATGGTCCTAAGACTCATCTTTGATGAGAATCAGACCAAATGGAAGAAGTTGTCCCTGGGGAAGCTGGTTAACTAGGACCAGCTGAGACCCTTGAAGGTGACACAGGGCACAAGCCACACACTCATTAGATGTGGACTGTTATAAACACCTGCAGTTGTACTTTAAAATGTTGTGGATATAATGAAGGAGAGCGGTTTAAAGATTTCTCTTCCTGTTTTATTGTTTGTTTGTTTTTCTCCAGATGAAAAATAATGAAAAACTTCATTGTTTTCCATGAAGGACAATGCCATTCATATTCTCCTGGATATGTTTTATATTAAAGACAATACAGCCTAAGACCTGGGTCACCTCAAGTATGAGCAATGCTTAACGAAGCAGCCGTGGTAAACGATAAGTCCATCTAGGTATTGAAGCACTTGCCGCATTTTTTGGAAAAATTGAATTGTGATTCCAGTATTAAATTTTCAGAGACATGTTATATAAGAGATTAAAGGACTCTTTTTCAGTGATTCATTTAAATCAATTATGAATAAGTTGACAGCCCTGGGAAGCTTCTGAATATTTTATTATATGTACAGGTGGCACTTCTAATTGGAGATTGTTATACTTACCTGCTCTCCTTGCTCTTACCCCACAGCAGTCTCCCAACCCAATCAATTTTAAAGTTACTATGTTTAAAAATTATTCTAAAACCATTCATGATAGAGTGGGAGTAAGAGAACCATATGATATAGTGTCAGTGTTCTGAATTTCTTAAGGTGGCTGCTGGAAGAGTTAGTTGTGATCTGATTCTTTGCAGGTCAGGTGGAAACATCTCCAGTGGCCCTGGGCTGTGCTTGCTAGGGTTGGATCAGCTGATGTCCCTAGAGGCTTGTGCTCCATGTGTTTCTATGAAGCACCTGTCATTAATAACTTGAGGATAGTGTCAGAGCCTCTGAGGAGGCCTAGGATGACCCAGCTCCTGGGAGACTTTGGATTGAGTATGGGGTGCTATTTTCTTTTATCCCAGGCAACAGCCCAGGACTATCTCAGCTGTCATGAACCAAGCATTGCAACTAAGGTCTGGGGTGGGAGGGGTGATTTAAGTCTCAAGCCTCACCAGGATGTTTAGAAAAATGCATAATAATGTGCGTTCAAAAATATTCTCCTCAGTTGCTTATAATAGCTGAAAATTCAGAAACAATGTAGATGTCGCCAAATTGGAAACTAAAAATTTAAAATATGGCTTTAGTAATACAATGGGATTCTATTCAATTACATACATGCAAACACACATACATCTCACATAAAGGAAAGATGTATTATTCATTTTTATTAAGTAAAATTATGTCTCATGAAAGATATATATATGTCTTCAATACATAGGAAAATGATTCAAATGATTTATAAGTAAATTGGGAATTATAGATATTCTTTTTTTCTTTTCTTTTTTTTTGGGGGGGGGAGACAGTACCAGGGATTGAACTCAGGGGCACTAAACCATTGAGTCACATCCCCAGCCCTATTTTGTATTTTATTTAGAGACAGGGTCTCACTGAGTTGCATAGCACCTTGCTTTGGCTGAAGCTGGTTTTGAACTCACGATCCTCCTGCTTCAGCCTCCCAAGCTGCTGGGATCGTAGGCATGTGCCACCACGCCTGGCCAGATATTCTTTTTTTCTAGTTTATTAAGTTACAGTTCTGTATGAGGCAGATATCATGTGATAACAAAAGAATCACAAAAAGTTATAATGAAAAAGAAAGCTGTTTTAGATGCTTAATTTTAGAGGGAATTTTCTCAGGCTCTGACCTTGACCCTGTCCTCTTTGAGCTCTCCAGCCTTGTTCATTCCTAAATGTTCCCCCCAACCCTTCACTTGCCAGCCTGTCCTTTTGGGAGCCCAGCACGGTGGATTTGATGATTTTGCCTTTTCCTCCTAAGGGTTCTCCTCAGGAACATATGTGAAGAGAGGAGACCTGGATATGAGTGTTTTCTCTTGCAACTCAGGGAACCTGGAACTATTTCAGAATCCCCAAAGGGAAAAGAGTCATGCTGGAGTCCAGCGACTGGCTTGCTCAATGCAGAGCCCACTGACCAGCATGGTCTGTCGCTGATCCAGACACCAGGACGTGCTTTTTCAGTTTCTCATGGCTTCTTTCCTACTCCTTCCCTGGGTGTGCTCCTGCCACAGGAGGCCGGGGAGCTGCAGAAATCCTCAAGTAGCTCATCAGGATGCAGCTGCCCTCTCGGCTCAATCCTACTTAATGTCTATGTCAGCATATCCCTCGCCTCCTCTAAGTCTCAGTCCATGAGCTGTGTTTTTAGCTTTCCTAAATGGAAGCATGTCTCAAGAGGAGGATTAGCCAATTGGCTAAAGAACAAAGAATCAATTTAGTTTAAAATAGCTCTTTTAACGCTGGTATTTTGCATCCACAGTAATTTTCCAAGGCACTGTGCGCTTTGTGCAAAATCCTCAGGGAGCACAGAGTGGGCTTATCTGTCACCATTAGGCAGACAGAGGTTGCAGTGGACCCCCCACTTTCTACTGGAGTGAAAAGCTGAGCCAGGAAAGGATGTAACTTTTAAACTATCTGGAATACAATGACAACTGCTTAGGGTGCTTCTTGGTGTCTTATCTTCAATGAAAATAAGAAAAAAAATATCAAAAGCTATAGGGAGAAGATAAGAAGATAAGAATTTATAGCCTTGCCCATATACTGACTAATTGATTATAAGAAATGATCTAACAAGGTCCCCTGGCACTGAAATCTGTCCCTAGTAACAGAGGGACTCATAACTGATGTTTTCAAGTAAAAAAGTCTCTCATTGCTTGGTTAGCCAAATAATTGGGACGTGTGTCTCATTGAAGTAGAAAACTGAACTGAGGCAATCAGAAAAATCAGGCCTAATGCTAAACTGATGAATGCATGTTGAAGGTATTGATTAATTCTTTCTTTCTTTATTTTTTGTCACCTCAAAAATTTACCTTCCCATCCTACTTCTCAGGATAAAATGATACATGTGATTTTAGTATTCTTTCTTTTGAAAATAAAAAAAAAAGTAGGTCTGTCCTCCAAGAACTCAAAATGTTAAATAATTTCCGTGCTGACAAGGATGGAAAAATAAGTATACTATAATTTTCTGAGCAAATTTTAAGAGCTAAACACTCAGCATGAGCTCTTTGTTTTCATACAACGATTTTGAAGTGTAGGACACTCCCCCCTTGCCCCACCCCACCCCTTGTGAGATCCAAAGCGGAGGCTGGGGAGGTTCATCTTTCTCAGAACCTTCTAGCTTGGAAGTAGTTAAGCCAAGTTTGAACTTTCTAGCTTTAAGGCTTCCACTAAACCACATCACATTCCAGATATAGAAAGAGCCCACGTATAAAGAGGGAGCTGTATTTTTAACAACTTGGAGGTGAGACTGAAGTTATCTAAAAAGGATTTATTCAGCAGGCCAGTGAGAGGTGAATTAAGTTTGTATGCTGGGGAGAGGTAGTGTCAGGGTACACTGAACATCCTGAACCACGTCAAATGATGAGAGATGCTACAATGTCAGGATGATGGCAAGGTTAGGTGATGAGCAGAGATGTCTGGGTGAGGATCAGGTGAGGGGCTTAGTCACAAGCCTTGGGAAGGCAGGGTCCTGGCTTAGAGGGGTTGCTGACTACCCTTCATGTACTAATGCTATTTCCCAAATGCAAGAAGAGACTACTTCAGCACATGAATCTCAGGTTCCTAGACTGAGGCAGGAATAACTAGCATAAAGATCCCCATGTGATTCTCATATTACCTGACATGTGGCTTTATTTCACCTAGAAAAATTCCAACCTAAGAATAGTAAGCATAGGAATTCTGGACCAGAGTTTCATGGATCAGCTTGGTTGGGGAAGAAGAGCCTAGAAATTTCTATATAGGCAGTCTATTGTATTGAAGGCAATGTGAGAGTGTATATGCCTTTAATAGGAAAAGAGAACTGATAGCCTTTACCAGATTCTGAAGGTGACTCAGAGTTATAAAAATATAATAATAATGATGATAAGATGAAGTTATAGGAAGTCAAGGAAGATTCAAGACTACCCTTTTCTTCTAATTCACTTCCTTCTCTTCATCTTCCAAAATGCCAAGGTTATTCTTGACTATACTCCTTTGCTTATGATGCTGTAAGTGTTGGCATTTAAATGCTGTCATTTTGGCACTTCCCTTAAATGTTGTTCAAATCACCATTTTGTTCAACTAACTCCTCTGCATCCTTTGGAGCCCAGAACACTCCTCTTCCTTCAAATATTTCTTGACTATTTTAGGTCGTGTGCTTTTTTTTTTTTTTTTTTTTTCTCTGCATTCCTGAAGAACTTACGGTTTATACAACAGAACATATCATTTAGTTATATATTGTCGGTATTTGCTTTTTCATGCAGTTGATTTTTAATGGAAATAGATGGGTGAATCTTTGGGCACAGGGGATCACATGATTGATTAGTGGTTCAGAGCACACAACTTGGCTGAGTCTTTCTCTTATTGAGCACCTTTTGGCAGGTTATTAAACTCTGTGTCCCTTGGATTTCTCCTTGGCAAGATAATGACAATAACAGAATCTATAACATACAGTTCAGGGAAGCAGAAATGAGGTAATTCATGAGAGGTACTTGGCCTAGTCACTGCAAACAATGCACTGATTTGAATTATGGCAATATACTCATCATTACCTACTGGTTCTTCTAAAAGCAATATTGGAGCCTCTGTTCTTGCTCTGCAGTTCTGAGACACCACAAGAGTCATTTAAGTCTAGTCTTAGTTTCCTCAACTTTGAAGCAATGCTAGGATATTTGGAAATGGGGTTCTTCTAGGGTTCAAATGCAATAACAGTCATGGACTTCTAACCTCACATCAGCCACAGTGGGGTATCAGGACTCTGTGCTAGATTCTTATTCTGACACAGTATAAAAATTGTTAACATCTTAAGTTGTGATGTTGTAAGGGTTGAGCCTAGAACAGCCAGGAGTAAAGTTATCAGACTTCCTCAATATAGTTAGAAGAAAGCATTGTCCATATTGAGAAAGGCAGATTTAGGAGAAAGAGGGAACGTGTGTGCTTCCAGCCCTGGCTCCCAGCAACCCTTGCTGTCTTTGCTCTTGTTATTTACTGAGTCAAGCAAAATTTCACTGCCCTCTGTTGGCTTCTATGCCCAGGGTTTCCAGCAAGACTAGTTACAGCCAGAGCCTTTTGGGACTTCTGAGCAGCCCTAACTAATACAGTGGGGCAAGTGCAAACGTAGCTATTCACTGAGAGAAAGGATGGCTGGGGCAAGGTGACTTTTTTTCTATTTGTGTTTATTTTTCAATCAAAAGAAAAGCAGAAGAGATTCTAGAAATGTTAAAAGCTAGAAAGCCTGCATCCTGTGGGAGTTTTCCTGTCACTACCCAGAGAGAGCATAGGAAGATCCAACACCCATTTCTCAGCAGAAGTTGAGATGCACATATTCTCCTGGCCCATGGGACATGCAGAATCTGGGAGAAAAACTACAATTCAGGGCAAGGATCAGGCAAATGTCGGCTCAAATGGACCTCTAACTTCTCAGGAGGGGATAGCAATTGCAGCAATGGAGCAGGGGTATTATTTATAAGAAGTGGCAGCTCTTGAGGGAACAATAAAGTGACAAGGAGAAATGCCCAGGCAGAGCAGAGCATCAGTGGGGAAGCCTGCCCTTGTCCGGGCACAGGGAACTGCCAGAGGCCACTGCAGCAGTGAGAGCTCAGACTCTATCCCTTCTACTTTGTTAAGAAACTAAAATCCATAGCTGTTGGGGAAAACTGGGGTGCCAGCAAGCATGCTGACAGGGGCCTTATCAAGACAGATTTGGCTTCGTGGCCCTAGGAAGAAGTTTACACACATCTTTAGGATCTAGGTTTGGATTGCCTTTCCAGCTAGGAGACAAATGTTGCTTAAATGTCCTAGTGAAAACCCTGGAGCAGTAGTAGTGAAAGCTTTTGCCAAGTGAACATATGAACACAACTAGGTGAGGTGTGCCATGCACACACACACACACACACACACACACCATCAATAACAACAACATCATCATCATCATCATCATCATCATCATCTGTACATCATCATACCTTGGGAGCTACACAGATAAATAAAGCTTGGTTATATACAGCTCGTCCTCGCCCCATGCAGAGGATTATTTTAAAAATATAGGGTTGCAGTGATCACAGGAAAGACTGCATTTTATGTATTTTTCAGAATAAAAATTTACCCTCTTGATGGCAGGGTCCCAAGAGGAGACTTCATTTTTAAGCAACTGATTTTCAAATAAATGATAACGAAAGTAATAAATCCTCATGTCAGCAAACTTGAAAAAAGTGTAGAAAAGGCCAGAGGAGAAAATGAAAATCCCCCATAAGGAGACCTCATTGGGAGCAGAAGCACCCCTGTGCGATTTCAATATAAAGTCCTTTGTATTCAATTTGATTTGAAAAGCCCTCACTTGGCCCCACAGACCTTGGTGTTGGGGGAGTACATATTGGAATAACTCTCAGCTCTGCTGTTCAGGACCTGGTAATCGAGTCAGGGCTATAACCACTCTCTGTATATGAATTCCAGCGCCACCGCAGCGGTGATTATGATGAGGTTCCAGCTTATTCACACTTGTCATATTTGCCATGACACTGAGGGCTTTGGTGAAGAATAGAGGCTTTAAAAACTCCAATAACAGGTGAAATAAAAAGCGCACCCAGCCTTTTATCCTTTGTTTCTAACATCAGACTTGAAATAAAGGAGTTCAAGAGCTCAGGCAAGACTGCATTGCAGTGAGCACCTAACGGCAAAGGTGTGCTAACTTGCTTTCTCATTTGCGTGACTTGGGGGGGGGGGCTGTTGCCAGAAAGCTCTGATGCAAATTGGGGCAGACGATTAACCAGCTGGGTGTCTCCCACGTGTGGGTTGAAACCACGCTTACCAAATTGCCTGAGACAGGTTGTACAAAAGCTATCAGCTGCTACTAGCTTTTGACTTGCCACCAGTTCTTTCTACTCATTTCTTATTATTGTCTTGGTGCATAAACACGTCTGTACAGATGACTGCATTTATACTTTGGGAAATACAAGCTCAGGAGGAACTTACATTTTCAGGGAACAATTTGGGGCAGATTAGGAGGAATGGGGACAGGGTAGCATGGAGGTTGCAAATGAGTTTGGCAATTATGGGTATGTGAAAGGCAGTGTTCACAGAAGGTGCCAGGAAAGCCAGGCAGCATCTGTACCTCCTGGACACTGTGTTACCTACTCTGTAGCTGGATCTGTGCACATAGGTGGTGGTGCAATGGGCGAGACAGGTGCGGTGCACCTACTTGTATCCGCCTGCACCTACCTGCACCCACCTGCACCCATTGCATGCCCTATCTCAAGCTTTGAGTTGAGTGGCCTGTGAATGGAAAATACACAATGTAACAAAACAAAACAAAACTTGCCTGCAGCAATGAAGACAATACGCAAGCCAGAGGGGATGAGCAAGGGACTAGAATGATAGGTTTGGGGTCAGCTCTGGGTTTAACATTAAAGTCTGAAACTAAATTCCTATCGGTTAAGAAGAGCAAACTGTCTCCTTGTGAATTATCCACAGATGTTTGGATGCTGATTTTCTTTCATTTTTGCAGGCATTTGGGGGGAAATAAACAAGGAAATGAAATGAATCCCACTGTTTAAAACACCCCATTTCTTGCATGTTCCTTCTCTGAGGGCTTTATCACCTCAGGCAGCTTCAATGTTAAATATTTGGGCCTTTGCACCTGCAGTTTATTGTAGCTATATTTATGTAAAGGTCAAAGGCCAGCTTTATTGGACTCAGGACGTCTTTCTTCCCATGGCTGCCCATCTTTCTCCCCAGTGGCTTTTGGCCACTGGATGGAGTGTGATCCAGTCCTGGTGATCTGTGGCTTCCTTTCTGAAGGGACCATTCATGGAACATGGGCCTTGTCTGCCACAGGCTGAGGGTTTACATCCCTCTCAAACTCATGGGCTGAAGCATAATTCCCGGGACAATGGTATTAGGGGATGGGGACTTTGAGAGGTGATTAGGACATATGGACATGAATGGGATTTTTGCCCTTGTAAAAGAGGCCCCAGAAAACAATGTTGGCACTTCTGCCATATAAGGGCACAGCAAGAACCTGGCTGTCTAAGCCCTGGGAAGTGGGTCCTTAACAGAGACAGAGTCTGCTAGCATCTTGGTCTTGGACTGAATAGCCTCCCTCCAAAGCCGGGAGACATAGACTTATATTAAGGGATCCAGTCTTTGGTGGTACTTTACAACAGACTTCACAGAGTAAGGCATCACCTCTGGGTTCTCCAGAATCAAATTCTTCTGAACTTTTAAGGGTTTCGTCCATAGTGGCTTTTTCAGGGATCATTGACCTGGGACTAACTTGTGGTCATGACATTTTTTTTTCCATAGATGCTGGACATCTTTGTCTATCTCCTCCATCCCACAGTTTTCTTTTCTTGGCTTCTTTAGGATACACCCTTCCATTTAGGTTCCTTGTGATTCTGACAGTGTGATTTCTCAGTGCCGACTTCTCAAAATGATCAAAGCTCTAGGAGTCACAACAGAATTAGGGTTATTTGACAACCTATGTAAACTATTAAAGCCTTTGCTTATTTATTGGTAAAATGGGACTAATATCTCTAGCCCAAGTGTGCAAGGATCAAATATACTAGTGAATCATTTAAAAACTCAGAAGTCCTCTATAAAGTGGGTGAATCCATTTCTGTTCTCTGTTTTGACTCAGTTGGGCATCATAAAGAATGCAGAATTAATTTTTTTTCTTTTTTTGTAGAATACAGGACTCAACAGCCAAGATTTTGCTTTTATACTCAAATTTCAGTGCATTTAAAATGTTGGCTTCATTAGCCTAAGATTCCATGTAACTTTCTTGTACATGTATTTCTGTGGGATCTCTGATTTTCTCCCATTATTTGAGCCTGGTAAAAAGAAAGCCATGGACTGAGGGTAATTTTTTATAGAGTGTACTTCAGACAACTCAAAATCAATAGCTTTCTCTGTTGAAGGCACCCAGGAAAGCAGAACATAAGGAATCATAGGGGTTTACTATTGCTTTTTGAGGCTGATGGTAAAACTTTATGTGATCCTCATAAAATGCATGGTTGAGTACAAAGCGAAATTGTATTTCATTAGAGTTTATCATTGTCTGATGATAGATAACACTGCATTTTGTAAAGCTTGACATTTACTATATATGTAGTCAGGGAACTGAAGCCTCAGTTTCTCTTCTCCTGGTAGCTTAAGATTGACAAGCCAACTGAAGATCCTGAAGGTGGGACTGATGAAGGAGTGACAGGTTATGAACTGCCTATTGTGGTTTTTCAGAGACTCAAGAGCTCCAGAAAAAAAATTAAGGATAACTCCTAACTAAGAATGCCTTTGGTGTCAGGGTGGGTAGTACTAGTATTAATACCAATAACAAGTAAAAATAGCAATAATGGTAATTAATGGGTATTTATGCAGCATTTACTTTGAGCTTATCATTTCACACTCATTATCTTAGTTTCCCATGCAGCTAGGTGTGGCTCTGAGCTCTAGCCATTGCATTGAGAAGGAGATGACATTGTACAGTAGACCTTCAGGGTTGGTCTACACAATCTCCCATAACGTATCCTCCACCCTCTTCCTGTTTGCTGCCTAGATTTAGAGGCTCGTGACCTCAAGGAGATGGCAGAGACACAAGATGAAAAGAGCTTTTGGCCTTGAATGACCACCTGGAAGAGAGCTGCCTACCAAAGAGACCATCTGCCTTCTAAATTCAATTCTGAGAAAGGCAAGCATAAACTTTCATTTAGACATTGAAATGCTGGTTTGGTTTCATAGCAGCCTTTTAGCATTGTCTTAGTTTCTACTTCACATATCAGTTCCCTTCTTAGAGATGCTCTTTTTCCTGACCAGTATATGCCTGAAAAACATATCCTACTAGATGACACATCCCTTTCTACTGACATGTCATTATTATAGAAGGAGGTTTATCATGAAGACAAAATAAATCAACAGACGTTGCATCTTCCAAATGCATATGATGACTTGAGAATCCTGGGATGCCTTTAGTCTGCTGGGGTTCCACAATATGTTTTACATAATAATCCTTCAGTTTTTCATTCTTCCTTTTTCTCCCTCCCTCCATCCCTTTCTTATGAAATGTCTGTTGTAGTCCATGTACAATGCTAGGTGGAAGTATAGAAAGAAAAGTAAGTAAATGAAGTCCTTGTTTTTAAAAAGGTCAAAGTTTGGGTCAAGATATGTAATAATGCTACAGTGCGGTAATGAAAATAATCTGAATTATAGGAACATGGAATTCAACCACAGAGGGGCAAGGAAGGCTTAGAGGGGAGACAGATTGAGGTAGGGAAGCTCCTGGGATGTGGGACATTCAGTGATAAAACCTAAAAATTCCCAGGTAAATTTGGATGGGTTAGTCATCCTAAGCGAAGGTAATGCTGGGTATCTTCAGTGAATTAGTAGAAGTTGGGGAGAACTTTCATGCGGTGTTTTGGAAAACTGTAGGTAGTTCATTGCTAAATGATGCAGCACAAGACAGCACGGTGGAGAGAACCCGGAGAGGGAGGCGGTATAGCTAGCAAAGGGCTTCCTAAATATTTTAAGGAGCAGGGGAGTGCTTCCTATAGCAGAGGGACCAACGATGGAGAGGGGAGCCAAGGAGAGAGGAAAGCCTTGCAGAAGTCCAACCCTACAGTTTTGAGAAGTGCTAAGAAGACAAATCTTCTGTACTTGCTTGTGAATTAAACAAAGAGGTCTTGGGGAAGAGTAGGTCCAGGATGGCTTGTGGATATTAGCAGAACAACCAGTCTTCACAATAGGAAATTTGGAAGACAGCCTTCCTTTCTACTAGATTGTGTGTTGCCATGTGCCCAGCCCAGTGTCTCTGTGCTCTGGCCATCTCTCAGCTCTGTCACATCTCCCAGGAGAAAGCAGCTCTTATGTGGCCTCTTTATACTGCCTCCTGGCACCATTGTGTATACCGACCCTTTAAGGTCACTCAACGACAAAGGAGCTAAAGAGCAAGTCACTGCTGAGAAGATGAAAAAAAAAAAAGCATCTCTAAGTAGGGAACTGATATGTGGAGTAGAAATCCATCAAGAACCTGGTTTCAGGGAAAAGAATTTATTTTGACTCTTGCTTCATCCTCCAGAAACCTACACATGGGAGAGTATGATCCCAGGACTTTTCCTTTCCAGACCCCATTACACCCTCAGTCACTTAGCACAGTAACTGTCCACCACTTGCCTGGGAAGTTGCTCTACTCAACAGTGTCTGTCCCTTGGGGGTCCGGCTCCCTTTGTCTGGAAACTGATGGAGCGCTTACCGTTTCCTGACTGTGGACTTGTTCTTGTATGTACATTATCTCATTTGGACTTCATCTCACAACCACTGTATGCAGTAGGGACTGTGAACAGGCAACTGGAATCACAAAATATAATGTGATACATAAAGCTAAAGCAGTTAAAGGTTTTCTTTATCTGACTGTGAGCTACTTGAGGTTAGGGACTGAATTTATTACGCACATCTAGCACAGGGCCTGGGGGAGGGGTATGAGATGCCTCAGGAATGTTCATAACTTCAGTGACTGGATTGGTTCCCCAAGGAAAAATAAAATGAAGGACAGGAAGAGAATGCAGTCTTGGGAGCCAGCTGCCTAAAATCATCTTAGGCACTTCATCGGTGAGAAAACCAAAAGGCTCTCTCTCCAAGTTTTTGTATTTTTCAATATTTGACCAAATGCTGTATGAATTATCACAGTCTCCGTTTAAGCAAAAGAGCATATTCACCCAGAAAGTATTGTCTTAAGGTCTTTTCAGTGAAGAGACACAAACAAAAGCCTCTCAAGTGGGAAGAACAGTGCATAGGAATCGCTAAAAGTTGCACATTTCTTTTAGATGACAAGATTAGAAGTGGAGCTTGGGTTATTTGTTAGCTACAGCTGTGGCTCGTGCTCTTAGCAGACTCAGTGTGGCATGTTCAATAGATGTAGTTGGGTCTGAGACAAAAGTGGTAACCTGGTGCACAAGTTCAGTCAATCAGTTATTCAATAAATATGAGTGGAACACCCATTGTATTCATAGCTAAATGCTAAAATGGAATCAGAGAGAAGAGAAAAATACGGTGCAGATGTTGTCTTGAGGAATACACAATTTAATTGGGATTTTAAAGAATTTGATGCATTTAGTTGAGCAGCGATTTTTTCCTAATTTTACTTTTATTTTGAACTGAACTTTAAAGCATGACTCATGTATTTTACAGAGGCTTATTTTGTTAAGTGATGATTATAATATAATTGTGTAAGTTAAAGTTACTTTTAAGGGTAACAAAGACATTTTTAATAGATAGAGATTGGTATGTGAACCAAATTGGTGATTTATCCAAAAATAAGCCTGAGAATAGAGGCTGGAACTCTTTTTTTTTTTCAAATCTAAATTTTTCTCAAGATCTAGACATAGCAATGAAACATGACTAGTGTTGAAAATGGGTAATCTTCTGGAGTCTGGTAAAATGTAATCAAGAAGTATGTATTATAATCATATTATAATCATGCTTGTTACATTACTATTAGTCTCTTACACAGTCTGAGTAAAAACAAAACAAAATAAGTGTTTCCATCAGTTTCAGCTCATTTCTGACTCAAGAAAAGACTCTCTCTCTCTCTCTCTCTCTCTCTCTCTCTCTCTCTCTCTCTCTCTCTCTAGGATTCAGACATTTTGAGGATATGCTCTGCCTTGTAATGAAGAATCATAATCAAAAAAGGAGCACTATATGAATTTTTAAAAAAGCAGCCTAAGAGTAGATCCTTATAATTTTTGCCACTTGTGGACTCTTGCCCTAGACATGTGTCATTTCTATGGCATTTCTAATGTTATACCTGCATCTAGTTGTAGAAATTTGTTTACAACTAGATGCAGGTATAACATTGGCTATAATTTTAAAAGATGCGACTTAATCAGCAAGACAAGTTTCAAACCAGAAATTTCTCTAAATGTGCTTGGTTCCTTTTATAGTCTGTGTCCTTCTCCCCAGATGGACAGATGTAACTCTAATCCCAATGAGATGGTATTTGGAGGTGGGGGCCCTTGGAGGCAATCAAGTCAGAGGACTTGGCTCTCAGGGAAGGGATTAGCCAGTTCCATTGTCTCTCCCACATGAGGACATGACAAGAAGGCTGTCCGTGAAGTGAGGAGCTGGTTGTCATGGACACCTAGTCTGCCCATACCTCCACCAGTCAGCTGCGGAAACGGTGAAGGATACATTTCTGTTGTTTATAAACTACCTTCTTGATGATATTCTGTTACGGCAGCCTGGATAGAATATGGTAGACCATCTTTTCTAATCTTCACAATATCCTCATTATGTCATTTTTTTACAATTTTATACATGATGAATGTGGGATTTAGAAAACTTACACGACTGCCCAAGGTTATGTAGTTAGTAGGTTCAGGAGTAGGAGTTGACCCCTAATTGTCCAATTGTCCTCTAACATCATGCAATGCTGCTTTTTATTCTGATCCATCATAGGAAGGGATCAAGGGGCAGCTCCACTTCCCTATAAAAGTTGATATTTGTCTTCTCTGTTTAAATACATGAAGGTACCTCTTTCAGACTTGTATCCTCAGCACTTATTATTGTCTCCAAAATATATGAGAAAATAATTTAATTATGATGAATAGTAATCAACATGAACCTTCTGTTATTTTAGAGTTGGTAGAGTTTAGGGATATGTAACACAGTTATGCTAAAGTAAATTTCTCTCTGAGGACAAGGAGATGGAACAAAATGATGTATAGCCCAGAGGCTTATTTATTTATTTGGTCTTGACTTGATTTTTGCCTTTATTTTTGTTTTGAAATTTGTCAAAGAGAATCAATCCCCAGGCAAATCTTACATTCCCAGGTATTCTTAGTATCCACCCAAAGTTTTAAGAAACAATGTATATTGAATGAGTGTGTGTGTGTGTGTGTGTGTGTGTAAATCTTCTAGAACTTTAAGGTGACTTTTAGTATTTTCCTCAAAATTGAACCTGAACTTGGTGGGGTAATTCAATCAACATCGCACAATAGTTCTGTGTACTGAATCACTTGTTAACACTGAGGACCAGTTAACATTGTAGACCTGATGCTGGAGAAAAAAAAAAAAAATCTCATTGAGATCCTGCAGATTTCCAGGGGTGGTAGCACTTCTTTGAGGAGAGTGGCTTTGAGTGCTCTGCTCCTGTAATATAAAATATCACTCAGCAAGCTGCACTCTCCGATAATTTTTATAGCAAAACATAACATACTTTTCTAGCAAGGTCAGAAATGTCAATAAAAAGGTACAAATGGACTTGCCTACATGTCTCAATTTTGAAAACAGTCTGATCTTTTGAGTGCATTGGTACTGAAGCTTGAAAAGCCACTATATTTCTGCAGGGACTCTTAAGACTGCCTTAGACTTTTAACAATGATGCCCACCTGTGTAGCCAGGGTGTCCTTGGGGGGATAATATCATACTTTGACTTTAGGCTGTTGGATGTGGACACACGGGAAAGAGCTGAGTCTCATGTCTGCCTCTGTATCTACCTTTGGTAAAAAGGTGAGGGGAAAGAAAATCACACATTACTAAAAGCTTGTATTTGTTCACTTATTGATGTGTAATAAATTATCTCACTTGTGACTTAAACCTACCCCCCTTTGTTATCTCACATTTCTGGAGGTCAGAAACTGGGATGAGTTTGGCTGGTTCTTTGGTTAGGGTTTTACAAGGCTGAAATCAAGGTCTGGCCAAGTTGTGTTCATATGTGTAGAGTATGGGGAAGAATCCACTTCTAAGCTCATTTAGGCTGTTGGCAGAGTCTGGTTCCCTGAGGCCTGAGAATACTTCTCCAACTGGCTGTTGGCCAGGGGTAACTGAACTGCTTTCAGGATCTTTCCATGTGACACCCTCCATCATCAAAGACTTCCACTGCATGTTGAATCCTTCCTATGTTTGGAATCTCTCTATTTTTGTCTCCTGCAGCCATCTAGAGAAAACTTTCTGCTTTCAAAGGGCTTGTATGATTCCATTAGGCACAACCAGGTAATTGCTGTACTTTGAGGGCAGCTGATTTGGGACTTTAATTAACATCTACAAAATCCCTTCACAGCAGCATCTAGATTAGTGTTTGATTGAATAAGAGGGGCCAGAAACCTTCAAAGGCTGTTATAGAATCTGCCTACCTAAATCATTAGCTTTGCCCATGCGGTTTAAATCATTCAGTAATCTGTAAGGACAGAAGTTAACTGTCTAATTCACTTGCTCAATAAAAGATAAATTTGATTCCAGGCTTTTCTGACTCTAAAACCAGTGCTCTTCCGTAATAGCAAAGATAATGTTATTAATAAGAGCAGAGGTCTCTGTGTGTCAGGAACTTCATCTTTTCATTTCCTACTTCAATATTTAACCTTCACAACAAGCTTTCAGGCTGTCAGTTCCATTTTGTAGGTGAAAAAAGCCATAGAAGAGCCCGGCAGTCACCCACAAGGCCCTTATTAGTATAATTAAACCCCTGTAGTCTGGACCTCTTTCTATCAGTGTAGCCTGTAGGAATTTAAAGAGGACTCTTAACTGTGACCAACACCAACTCTTGATGCTCATGTATTTCTTGACTTGGAAAACTTTTCCTTCGGTCATGGTTTTCTCATCTGCATAACAGGGAAGGACACTTTCTAAAACTTCTATTGAGTCAAAGCAGAAATTGTGTTGGTTAAAGTTAAACCGTCAAGGAAGACTTTCCTCAAGACTCTTGCAATGCGGAGGACAGGAAAGGCCTCAGCCAAAGCCAGACTCTACAGAAACAAAAGTATGAAGAGTTTTTAAGAGTTGGAATGAGGGAACTGTGCACCACCTGTGTTTTATATTCGGCTTCACCCAAAGGAAAAGCCAGCTCTCTCATGTCTTCATGACAGGAAGTTGTTTCACCACTTGGAAAAAGATACCAGCTGGAAGTGGGCTTCTACCCTCCTACAAAAAACTGGGAGACAGGGACTCTACCTTCCACAATGATTGCTCTCCTCAGAGATGGCTCCAAAACCCTTGTGAAAGATATTCTTAGGCTATGCAATGGGCAAGAAGCTCTAAAGATGATTTATATTTTAAATGAGGAAGGACAGAATTGATGATAATAATTTTTCTAATGCAAATGCTCTAAGAAAAAGGGATATCAGGGCTTAGAGTCAGGAAGAAGCCTGTCTAAGCTGAGAGAAATGTTAAGGCCAGGACCAGCTGGTCGGTTTGAGGACTCAATAGTATATTCTATCATGGCTTACAATATGAAAAGCACTATTCTGGAGTCACTTCTTTTAGGAAAGTCTTCTTGGCTCCCAAAGTCTAGATTCTGAGCTCTTCTTCTTTGGTCCAAGTGCACCTGAATCTTCCCCTATCATATATTATATCATGTAGAGATGCTAACAGCCCAAGTGCCCATTAAGAGCAGAATAGAATAAACTGATCATGCTACAGATACAACGTGAACACTATAGTCATTCAAGATTATGCTAAAGAAGATATTTAATAACTTATAAAAATGCTTATAGTAGATTGTTGTGTTAAATAAAACCAAATTATAAAATACCATGAAAATTATGATCCCAATAAAGTAACCAACCAAACAAAAAAATCGCAAGTCCTTGAAAGAACACAGACCAAAATGAGAGTATCTGTGGGTGGTAAGGTTATGGATGAATTTTACTTTCTTCTTTTTGCTTTACCATGTTTTTGAATTTTCTACAATGAAAATATATTACTTCTGTCACTAGGATAAAAAAACACAATTTTACAAAGAACCATGAACTAAAAAAGCCACAAAGGCAATTTTTATGATTCCAGCCATAATCTAATGGAAGCAGATGCTGCACTTTCCATTGTTTTATGAGTAATTTCTTGTCTTTCTTCTCATATTATCATTCTGGCTGTCCAAGTCTAGATGGAGAACAACGTGATAAAAAAGGTTCCATTTCTCCTGATCTGATCTTTTGTTTCTAAGCTTCCAGACCCGAGGGAAAAGGCTTTGTGGGGAGGATATATAATGACTCCGGTCTTATTATACATGCTCTGTAGTTACCTGGTATCCTCAGCCTAGATATGATGCCACTCATGAGCTAACTGGTGGACACACTTATTTCCACCAACTCCCCACCAGAAAGAATTGTTCAAAAATGGCATGTGCAGTGTTCAGAGAAAAAAAGAGTCCAAAGTCCCAAGAGGTAATCAAGCAAAGTCTGTATGACCACTTCTCAGGAAGTGGAGGGAGAGAATTCAAGTCTCCTCTAAATCAGTTGGCTGTCTTTGTGGGATGTGAGACATTTCCTCAAACTAACTCAAGAAAAAGAGGGTTTATTTGTAGGATCCATCTCCCATAATCCTTGCACAAGAGAGGAAGCACAACTGGATTCCTAGCCACAGGGCTAGGGCAACAGATCCAGCCCTCCAGAGCCCAGGCAGCCACTCTGTTTGACTCTCAGGGCTCTGAGATCTGCTTTCCTCTGTAGCTCTGTCTTCTTCAGTAGATGACTAGAGACAGTGTTCATAGGGGACAGCAGGAGAGGGGGAGAGGGGGGGAAGAGATACTAATTTACTCATACCCCTTTGAAAAGGAGAAAGACAACTGGCAAGTCTTATCACAACAATTTAAAATGATGAAAATATTTTGATTATCGAACATGCTCAAAACTTCCTGGGGAATGTATCTGTATATGGGCCGGGTTTCCCCCCCCAGTTTTTATTTACCAGAATCTACCTTATTACCCCTCCTTTCTTGATCACATTGTTGCACACTGCAGAGATAACCCAGAATGCCATCCCGCATAGTGCGTGAGATGAGCTCTCTCTGAGGTTGGCTCTCTGACTCATTATTTGAAATATACTATCTGGAATCCCAATGGCTCATCTGACTATTTCAGTTCAATTATTCTGATGATAGGCGTAAACTTATTTTTATGTTAATCTGGAAGTCATTTCTTATAATATTCATTCAGTAGGCAGAGCCAGATAACTAGGGAAGTAAAGACATCTTTGAAAATATGGAAACCCTTAAAGAATAAAGAAAACAGTAAAATTCCTCTCCTTTGTGTCATAGGAAGGCCTCAGGTACCTGGTGGCTGGGTCATTCTGTAACCTTTGACGAGATCCAGCCTCCCCCGTTGGCTGCCTTTGCCTGGAGCAGCTGACATTTCCTTAATAATTTATGCCACGTTTTTCATTTTCGTTCACTTCATCACTTAATCAGCAGAGCTGTAATTCCACTTACCCTCATACATCTTCATTTTCGACCCCATTACCTGCATGGGCTGGGAAGGCTCGCCTGTTCTTGGCATGGCGCGCCCATCTTCAAGGTGCTCTTCTGGGTCCCTGCAATCTGCTCCATGCTAATTAGTGCAGATGGGAACAGGAGGGAGCTGTGCACACGAGGGAGGGAGCAGATTCTCCTGGTAAGTACAAGGCCCTTGGGGACCAAGGCATTTTGTGTCAGGCACAGTGAAAGAAGCATTCATGGAGTCCTAGTCGATGACATTTTTCTTGTCCTTCATTTTCAAAGGGTCCATTAGTCTTGGCTGATCCTCTTGAGGTCTACTCCTAACCAAGCTCAGAATAAGAATAAGAAAATAGCACTTATTGAGCCCAACATGGTGTGAAGCACTTTGCATATATCCATCGGTTTATTCATTCATCACAGGAAATATTTGAGGCCTATAATATTCTCTTTATTGCAGATAAAGAAACAAAGCCTCACAGACACGAAGCAGTTTGTTCAAGTTCGTGCAGATGGGAGTTGACAGAGCCAGGATGAGATTCGGGTCTATCTGGCTCCAGAGAAAGGGTTAGGACATTCACCTCACTGATCAAAGAAGCCAGCATTTATTTTTGGATTTTTCTTCTAACCCTTTATGTGACCACTTTCCTTATTTCTGGCACTCCAAGGAACTGTGCTGTTTCCCATGGTCATTCTGGCAGTATCTGGTAAACTGATGCCAGGGAGAGATTAAGAGAGTGTCCCTCCCCGACCTTATGTGGATATCACGTGGAATGTTTGAAACGCACCCAAATTATCTTTATGGCCTTTTCTAGGTGTGGAATTCTTAAATCATTTAATTCAGAACCTATAAAACCTGAATTCATTTCCTGACTCTTGTCATTGCTTAGAGACCGTGTCTGGTATCCTATCTGATATCCTAAATATGCAATTTCTTTCAATCCACCGGGGTTTCTGTGTGTTCAGATTAGATTTAACATTTTGGACTTAGGACAAAAGGTAAAATCATTCCTCTCCTTTCTTACTGTTACAGATTGTTGTTTCTCAGCCAGGGGCAGGTTTTTCTCCCAGGTGACTTTTGGAACTGTAGACAGTTTTGAGTGTATTAACTAGTGGGGACGTTACCGGACCAGGGAGACTATTAAACATTCTTAAATGTACAGGACAGCCCTGTCCCCATCATGTACACAACAAATAATTATTTGGCTCAAATGTCAATATTGTTAAACACGAGGAATACAGTTTTATATGGGAATATATTAGCAAGTGATGATAATCTTCTACCTTGGAGCTTGGGAACACTGACTTCTGTCATCTGTCCCAGTTGCAGGATGTTCCAAAGTGAAAGTCTGGGCTTAGTGATTAAGCCTATACATAAAAATCCCCTGGTGTTTCTAAGATTCAAAGGTACAATGAGGAAAACTTTTACAGTGCATCAGGCTCCTGTACAGAGCAAACACATTGCCTATCTGTAATGAAGGATTTCTGAATAGGTAAGAGCTGCAACCTCTACAGGGGAATGTTTTAGCTAGGGGCATGTGGATTTTAGTTGAATGGATAATATCAACTTTAAGTGGGAATCATTATGCTGCCCTGCATAAGAAATTTACCCCTGAATGGAGAGCAATATTCCACAGATGGAGGCCATTTAAAATCTGTTTTGCTGGCAGGATGTGTACAGAAGGCATGAATGAGAAGCAATGTTGGATGATAACTGGCTTGGGCTGACTTCTCTGTGTAGGGCACACAGGGCAATGTTATCCAATGACCAGCATGAATCTAGGGTGACCTTGGGACAAGTCAATGGTCTTTGCTTCACATCTCCTCCCATTTTGGAAACTTTTTCATTGATTTCATGAGACTACCACTCTGGTGCCTGTCGTTTGCCAAGAGCCATGGCTATCCTGACATCCTCCAAGAAATTGGGCTGATAAAGTCTTTCTAAGATGTCAAGGCCTCAGGTGTTACCTTCTGCAGTACATTTTGTGATTTAAAGATATGAAATTGATAAATAATCCAATGGTATGAAGTTGGGGTCGACCTGAAAGCACGGGGGCATACAGATTTGTGTTTCTGTTGGGTCTATAATGGTATTTCCAAGGATATAATGTACTTCTGCATACATCCCTCAGAAGTTGAATAAGCTATTGTGGTGTCCTTCCTTGTATGTCACAATTTGTGCAAGCTCAGTATATAAAGTAGTAAAGAAGTGGGGGTGCTCCATTGGAAACAGAAGGTAAGGGATCTGGAAGTCAGGCCCCTGGGTTCCTCCCCTCCACCAGATTGTTAACTCCTGAGGTTCATCTCCAGAATCATTTGACTCAATCCCACAATGGGCTTCCGGCTTTTCCCCATCATGGCACACACAGAGAGTGATGCTATGTGTTTAGAATCCAGAAGAACCCGAGAATGCTGCTAGTTTGGAGGAGAAGGAGAAGTCAGGAGAGGACTATCCCAAAGAATGGGTAGTCATCCCTGATAAAGCTGTTCCAGGGATCACAGCATGAAACTCTCTCCCTTGTGAGACCTGGACAGAACATGAGAATTCTAAAGCCCTGAAACTGAAATGAGTAAGGACTTCAGCCACAAGATTCACTGTCACCCTTACAGACTCGACAGGATTAAATATATTTTTTAATTCATTGAATAAATATTATGGTTTGGATCTGAAATGACTCCCAAAGTCTCATGTGTTGAAGGTTTGGTTCCCAATGTAACAATATTCAGAGAAGGGACTTTTGGAAAGTCATTGGATCATAAGGGTATCGATCACATCAGTGGATTAATTTATATCAATTGGATAATAATTGAATGGAATGTTGGGAGCTGGTAGAAGCTATAGGAGGCAGGAACTAATTGGAGGAAGTAGGTCACTGGGGATGTGCCCTGGGAGGGTAGATTTTCCTTCCTCTGTCTGCTTCTTAGTCACCATGAGGTGAGCCACTCCATTCCACAATGCCTTCAGTACCATGTTATCTGCCTTATCGCAGGTCCACAGCAATGGAGCCAACTGACCATGGGATGAAACGTCTGAAATTGTTAACTAAAGTAAATCTTCCCTCTTTAAGCTTGTTTGATCAGGCATTTTGTCATAGTGATGAAAACCTGACCAACACAGTGAATAGTCAGGAAGTATGTTCTGTGGGACAGGTATTCCTCTAATGTCTTTGAGGAGTTTATGTTCCAGAGAGATGGTGGTGGGAGTTAGTAAACCAAAAACAAATGAATGAAATATATTGTCAGTGGGCTTCATAAAATAATGCAGGATGAAGGACTAGCTTTTTTTTTAATGTGTGTGTGCATGTGTCTGTGTATCTAGGATAGACTGATCAAGAGAACTCTTCTAAGGAAGTGAGGTGAGACTATGGTCACCAAGCTCAAGAAATTGAAAGAAGGCAAATGTTTGTCTTCAAAGGGTCTTTAATCCTTCCTGACAACTTTTAGTAATTTTTGGCAATTTTTATTTTTGTTTTTTTCATTTGACCTTTACATCAAGCTTGTGAGGTTCATTGTAATCTTTGATCACCAGCTAGTTTTACATGTTTGAGGGAAATAACATGACTTGACTATGACATAATGTCCATAATGTTGAGGGGTTATAGAAATGGCAAGACCAACCACAAAATTAACTTTTAATTTTATCAACTTATCTTTACCTAAAAGTCAGAGGGTTAATGGAGCTTTATAGACAAATAACATTTTAAGCACTTATTTTGAGCCATATTGAGCACTCGTAAAGGAATGATTTCTTTTATTCTTCATGGCAACTTAATACAGTAGGTACTATTATTAAGTATTCCCATTTTATATAAGAGAGAAGTGAGATATCTCTCTCTCTCTCTCTCTCTCTCTCTCTCTCTCTCTCTCTCTCTCTATGTATGTATATATATATATGAAATTGGGCAACAGTTATAACTACCAAACAGTGGAGAGAGTGTTTGAAGCCAGCCACATTCACTCCTAAACCCACATCATGAAGACAACCAAGATCTCCATGCCAGTGTGGTAGGATTTTCAAGGGGAGTGTGGAAACTTGGTCTTTCCTCGGTTGAAGGTTGCGGGACTGTTTAGAACCATGGGTGGTTCCTGCTTGATTTTAGCAATGATCTGCCAAAGGCATCGGGTAACTCTACAGTAGTCCTTGTATTTGAACATAAGACCCAGTGTCTGTTTTCGTTATGAGGTGGACTTTTCTGAAAGCTAATAGAGAAGCCCCAGACGTCATTGCTTGGAAAGCCACTCTGGCCCCTTTTCTCTGCAGAGGTTATTTATTGATACTTGTGAGCCATGTGGGTAGGATGACTTTGAACTTCAAAACATCACACTTTTCCAGCTGACTTTGAATGTGGCCCACCAAGTCCCTTGTACAAATAAAGAACACTTTTTAATTGCAGATGTGACAACCTTGCTTTCTGAAAAGAACCTTTCTTCATTGTTCCTTTACTATGTCATGGTGACAGAAAAATCTTAGCCTTGTGATATGCACAAAAACCGTTGATATCCCAGGCTGCATTTGTGGGTGACCAGGTCAGGAGAAGTTTCCCTGGCACTCTTCCCTCTCACTTGTTTTGGGGTGATCAGAGATGAAATGCAGATTAAGCTTCCTGAAAACTCTTGGATTTGAACTCTGAAAAAGCCTTTGGTGTCTTTCAGAGTTGTAAGATGGTTGCCTTTGAAAAAAATATACCAACACTTCAATATCAGTCCCACTTTCAATCTCAAACCCACAACCCCAGACTCCCTGAAGACTCATTAGGGGAGAATTACTAAACCTAGAAAGAGGATTTAGATGACGGAAGCCAAAAAACAAATACAAATCCGTACACTCTTGAGGACTAAAGAGAGTGTATTCCCAAATGGCACCCAATACCCAGTTCCTTATGAAAAAAAAAATGTACATTCCATTTTATCTTTATGGGTCAGTACGTTTACCGTTGATGGTGGTTGTCTTAGCCTATTTGGGCTGCCATAACAGAACACCATAGATTAAGTGGCTTATGATTATAGTTTAGATATGAGTTGTTCCCCACTAAGCAGAAATGTTCAGAGGTGAAATGATTAGATTATGAGAGCTGTCACCTATTCAGTGAGTTAATCTGTTTGCTAAAATCATAATTTTAATCAATTCCTGGGTGGTAATGGTAGGCAGGTGGGGCATGGATAGAGGATGTAGGTCACCAATGGTGTGCCCTTGGAGATAGTATTTTGTCCTTGTCCCCCTCCCCCCCGCCATGGACAAGCTTTCATTCCCCCCCCCCATCCTGGCTGCCACACGCTGAGCTGAGCAGCTTCCCTCCATCCTGCCCTTCCACCTTGATGTC
Source organism: Urocitellus parryii (assembly GCF_045843805.1). Taxonomy (NCBI): domain Eukaryota; kingdom Metazoa; phylum Chordata; class Mammalia; order Rodentia; family Sciuridae; genus Urocitellus; species Urocitellus parryii. The sequence continues at coordinate 124,805,062 of NC_135540.1, read as the reverse complement.
CTGTCTTGCCAGAGGCCCAGAACAGTGTGAACTGGCTGACCACAGACTGAATCTCTAAAACCATGAGCCCAAAGTGAACTTTTCCTCCTCTAAGTTGTTCTTGTCCCATATTTTGGTTATCACGACAAAAAAGCTCACTGACCCACACACTTGTAAAACAATAGAAATCTCTCTCTCATGATTCTGCAGGTGGTAAATCCAAGATCCAGGTGCCAGGATATTTGAAGGGCTGCTCCCCAATGCCTAGATGATGCCTTCTCAGTGTTGATCACAGGGTCATGGGGATGTCGGAGTTCTCAGGAATCTCTTTTTATGAGGGCACTAATCACATTTCTGAGGGCTCCACTCACTTGACTTAATTACTCCCACAGGCTCACCTAATACTGTCACCTTGTGGATTAGGGCTCAACATGTGAATTTGGGGATAATGTGAACATTCAGACCACAGCAGTAGTTCTAGCAGAATTTATAAAGTATACATTGACTTGTAGCAGTTATTCACTGATTTTATATATTGCTTTTTTGGGGGGCCATTTTAGGGGAATTCTACCTCAGGCTCTTAAAGCAGTAAATATTTGCAAGACTATAAAAATTACTTCATGTGAAACTTGAAATAAATCAGTCTGTTCCATTTGCATGTTTTTTAGACTTTACGACAACTTTAGAAACTCTGCTTTAATGATTCTCTATGTAAAACTTCTTATATGTTCAGGGCTTTACCTATAAGCCTTATGAGTGCTGATCCTAGGACAGGATACTTTGCAAAGTGATTTGTACGTCTGGTACTATTTGGCTTGTTTTCCTCCTTAATGACTAAGTAACTCCCTGGAAATAAATGAGTCATTTACAGAGACACATGCAGACTTTCAGGTCCTGGGGCACTGTTTTAGTGACTAGAAAAAAATAGACTAAAAGTTCTGGTATTGAGTCCAGCTCAATTCATCTGTTCTGCATTTCCCTTTGGCTACTCAAGTTGCTTAGGAAGCAGGATAAGTTATTATTATAGCAGCAGAACTGAGTTCAAAACTCCTCTTCATCACTCACTCGATGTGTGACCTCAGGCAAGTTATTTAACCTCTCCGAACTTCAGTTCTCTTATCAGAAGATTAGTCTGAGATTTGGTGAAACACTGTCTATAAAGTGGTTATTGGAGTTCCTGATTCATAATTTATACTCAATCAATGGATGACATGGGAACTATTAAGAATAAATTTATGTTTGGCTCTACTAAGTCTATTGGATTCATTTTCCTTTTGGTAAATATATGGGATAACAGTATGACAATGACAAAAGCCAGACCCTTCCTGGACAGGAATGGTGTTTAGTTAATTTGCTTGCCTGGGGTTGGTAGAGGTCTCTGTAGAGAGAACAGAATCTGTGCCCATGACCAATGATGTGACTAGCACTCGGAGGGCAGGTCTCTAAGATGGATTGGAAGGGTTCCGCCATGTGCCACAGTGTATGGTGTGGGGAGAGTGGAATTAAAACCCAGAGCTCTTGGCTTCTAGAGTCGAATTCTGTGAGATGCATGCTTTTCAAGATACTGAAGGAGAAGGAAGAGTGACATGATCGTTGGCTTTTTCTTCTGCCAAGGGAAGCAACAGAAGCAGTGGTTTATCTTCTGCTTCCATGAGGCAAAGGGGCATCTTTGACATACTGGGCAGTTCACACCAGGAGTGCTAGGGAGCTGGTGTGCCCAAAGAGGAAGCGATTGTGTCCACTCTGCCTGTGTGTCATGCAGATTCACAAGAGCATGGGGTAGAATGGTTTGGAGATCAGCAAAAATTATTCACGTGTAGCTACAGACCTGCTAGTAATTCACAAACAGCCCATTGGATTTTGTTGGTCTACCAAATTAGCCCGAGCATGCTATTTGCCACAACAGCTTCCTCGACCATTCATAAGAAAAATAAAAAATACCTGGGAAGCATGCCCCCAAAGGTGAGCATCACCATCTTAACTTAGCAAAAAATGTTGTCCTAAGAATGTCCACTGTTTCAACCCGACCTGTTTCCCCCGTGGAACCTTGAACTTCATCCCTAGCTGTCATCATCATGCCCGTTATTAAAAAGACCTGTCAATTCAATGAGGACCTTTAGCTCATAGTGAAAAGAGAGGAAAAGAGCCTGCAACCAAAGGGTACATTCCAACTGATTATTGAGACACACAGGCAAAGGAGGGGGAGAAAGAAAGAGAGAGAAGGAAAGAGAGAGAGGGAGAGAGGAAGAGAGGGGGGAGAGAGATGGAGAGAAGGGGGAGAGAGAGGGAGAGAGAGGGAGAGAGGGAGAGGGAGAGAGGGAGAGAGGGGGGAGAGAGAGGGAGAGAGGGGGAGAGAAAGAGGGAGGGAGGGAGGGAGGGAGGGAGGGAGGGAAGGAAGGAGAGAGAGAGAGAGAGAGAGAGAGAGAGAAGAGTGCAGTTTCATCAATATTTTTGAGACATTTGAACATGCAAAAGCAGAGATAAGGAAGCCTTAGTCTCTTGGTCAGTAACTTATTGATTGTACAAGCTGTTCACTAATGAGCCTGGGAAGGCCAGGAACAAAAAGTTTCTATCTCCAAATGTGCTGATGTGTGGAAAATGGAATGAACATTCACAAGGACACCTTGAGTGAAACTGGGGATGACACAGTTTGGAATCCCTCTCACTGATTTCTTAGGCTCACAGTCATATATTATTCATGTCAATAATTAATTGAAAGGTGTATTCACATCACCAAAAGGGAAGAGGCAGCGTTCAAAGAATTCAGGATATTCGTTGCCTCAAGTGATTAGACTTTGGCTCCTAGGTTTCTCTGCCCAGCAAGAAGATGGGCAAGAGGTTTCCTCAGAAACTGAACATTTGGCAAGATCATTGTGCTAGAAATTACAAGGGAGGTAGGTCACCATCCTTTTCTAAGTGGGCAGTTTTATAATCGTAGCTGCCACAGCATAAAATAACATCTTGATTCTTCCAGACTCTGAGAATCTAAAATACATACACAAAGCTTTGCACACACGTTAACAAGGACCTCACAGGTAGGGGAAAACCAGGGTCTGTTTGAGACTTTCAAAGCAGAGGAACTGACCTCTAATCATTCCTACTATGTAGGGCTCCCTTAGGTTCCCTGGTGAGAGTGGCCAGGAGTAATAAGCTAGCTGGACAACTGAGAGTATAACCCAAGTGAAATTTGCACTTCGGGGTCATGAATTACATTTTTAACTTTAATTTCTAATTAATGTTTAATATTAAAAGCGCACAATTATGTAAATATTATAGTGCCAGGTTATGATTAAACCATCTTGCATCCTTAAAGTAATTTAGGCCTTGGAGGGAGTCACTTGGATTTGGAGACGTGAACATTGGATTACAGGAAAGACACTTGTTTTTTTTTTTTTCCCGAATTGCAGTCTCAGTCTGGCACTTCCTGGAGCACCAGCCTGCGCTCCACATTCTACTGAGCAGCTTTTACCCCTGAACCTCCTATTGACCTTTGCTTCTCCCTGGCCCAAGCAGCACACAGACTCTCATTTGCATTAGGCCTTTTTGTGATTTCAAGTAAGAGTCATAACTCAAATTGTTCTAAGTAACAATTTGGGGTCTCAACTCATTTAACTGAAACATTCAGGCGTAGAGGAAGGCCTCACTTCCTAGACTTCCTGTTGCCAGGTACCCCAGAGACCTTGTCAGGATCCGGTTACTGGATCCATATTCTTTTGTGTTTGCTTCACTTTTAGGTGAGATATTTTTTATAAGGTGGTGGATAGTGTCTTGTATTCTACCAGCTGACTAAATGCTTGGAGAACTTGCTGAAGATTCAAGTTGTCTTAATATTTCCTTCCGTTTACAACTTCAACTGAGATAGGGCATGGAAACTAATACCAAAAGACTAAGCTTGTTGTATTTACAAGTTTATTGGTAATAGTGCTTTTAGATCCAGTCTTTTTATTTGTGGCTGATAAAATCAAGATTTAAGAATCTTAGTGCAGTGGGAAAATCCCTGGTTTGGGAGTCAGAATAGCTTGAACCTCACTTCTCAGGTATGTGTCTTTGGAGAAGTCTTGCTTAAAAATGGTGTCATAACAGAATAAAAAGGGGGTCACGTTGGGTGGTGTTTTGGGACCATTCTAGCTCTCAAGGTCTATGAAGCTCTGTGGGGTGACTTTCCTAGGAGATCATGACTATCTGATTAAAATAGTTTAAATTTCCCATATTCTGGTTTTCCATCCCATATGAAATACAGAATTCCAGGCATTGTTCACAGTGAGAATAACAGGAAGGCCCCTGGTGGCTTTTAGTATGTACTCAAGCTGGGAGCTTTCTCTGGGGGTTGACAGAGATAGTTGGCCAAGTCTGGGAAAGGGATGGTATTAAAGAAAAATAAACAATGATGAGACGTTGGTGCTCATTCTAACCTGTTCTCTTCACCCTCTCATGCATAAGGACGGAGTTGCAGAGTGGGGGATCGTCTTGGTGGGATACAGAGATCCCGGATATCATGGCCCCTAAGGTATTCCAGAGGGGTGAGGAGAAGGAAAGCCCAGAAGTCGGGGTCTGGGGTTGAGGGATGTGGAGACCAGGGGGAAGGTGACAATGCTTAGGGAAAAGTGGGATTGTGAGAGGGGAAAGATGGAAACTGGTCCTCGGGAAGCTTTGGGTCTAAAAATAGAGGTTCTTATTTTTCTAGTTGTTTCTCTAAACTAGTGTCAGGGAAAACAACCCGAAATAACTTACATGAGACAAACTCACAAGTGAGGAAGTATCAACCAGAATGCCAATGTGAGTAATTGACCAAGAGAAATTCGAGTTCCAGGGTACCTGAACTAGGATGCTGGAAAATCTATTCTGGAAGTGAATTTGAAATAAGGACAGTGCCCGGTGGCGCAGAACTAGAACAAAGGAAGCTGGCTTCAGGATGCCAATGTTTAATGGCATTGGGCCAAGAGTCCAGGGCATCTTCTCTCCCAGAGGGACACCCAGGGAACGGAGGCTCAGAGCCTGGAGCCAGATGCCTCTGTCCATCAACACGAGGCTCTGTTCCCCTTGCCTTTTCCAAACTCTTTCTTTCTTTCTTTTTTTAAAATTTTACTTTTATTTGTTTTAATTAGTTATACGTGACAGTAGAATAGCTAGTATCTTTTATTATGTCACATCCATTTTGATTTTTTAGTCTGTTGACTCCAAAATAATTCTGTTTCTAAGGCATCTTCCACCTATTTTGCGTCTCTTAAATCCTGCTGAATTTTATAATGTAATTCTAGAATTCACACAGATGCTGTTGACATCCTATTTCTGCAACTTGAAAAGACATTCCGATCTGCCATTTTCCTCTGAGAGTTAATGACTGATCCCCAGAAAGAGAAGGAAGAGGTTAGCCTCGGAGTTTTGGAACTGTCCCTCCCCACTGCCACCCTGCTAAAGAGGTTCCCCTCCTCATTTGAGCCTGGCTTCTGGAGGTGGGTTCTGCTGTTCCCAGTCTTGTCCCTGAGGTTATTAGGGTGCTGCAATAAGCTCTGTGACTCCTGGCATCCTCATTAGACTGCTCCTTGATTGGTAAAGGGAGAGAGTGAGATGGTGGAGCCAGGGCCTGGGGGTGTCCCCTCCTTTGTACACATTATGGTTCTGGGGTCCACTGTGGGCTGAGCTTTGTGACTTGGGGGTTGGAGGTTTTCAGTGAAATGTTAAAGCATCATTTAGAAATGAGAGAGACCCATTCTCATAATCAACTGCCAACTGCTTTTCTAAAAATGTTTAGAGGTGTAGCTACACTGCAAGAAGTGTGTGTGTGTGCGTGTGTGTGTGTGTGTGCGTGCATACATGTACACTTAGGAAAAGAGGGGAGCCTAAGACTTACCATGAACTGGGAATTCATGGGAATCTCCTCTCTCTTTTCTGGCTAGTTTCTTTTAATGATATTCCAGTAAACTTTGTCCTGGTAAATGGGAAAATGTCAATGATTTTACTGAAGTCAATTGGCTCGTTCTCAGAGACCCCAAAGGGTAGCACTCGAGGCCTAATTAAGAGTTAATTTTTTAAAAAAATAAGCTAAAAATCACCCCACTCTCAATCTCTACCTACATGAGAAGATTCACTTTTGCATTTCTTTTCTGTTAAGGGATTTTTAAAAATACATTTTTTTTGCATTCAGAAATTAAATGCTACTTTCAGGAACACATTGAGAACCAACCAGTAACAGCTATGCCCACAAAGCTATTTATAATAACACTGTTTTAGAATGGTGCCGGGAGAATATTAGGTTAATTCCAGGATGGCTGTAGCATCCTCTGCCTAGAAGAGGACATGTCAGCACAGAAAATTACTGCTTCTGATTACAAAATGGGAGCAGATTATTAAAACTGTCAACAACAAGAAAGCTATACATCAGTGGTGGTATTAAAAGTGAACCCTGGCAGCAATACGGAAAAGTACATTCACTCAAAAGCACACACGTAAATTCTTTCCTGTGTTCCCAACAGAGCAGTAGGAGAACTCAGTGGCAAAGGCAGAAGCCTCTAAGGCAGTCTGTGTTTCCTGGTGACCAGATGTGCTCAACTTCTTTGTTCCTCCATGTGACTTTCCATCACTTCCTCTCTCTGCCCTTTAATTCCCCCATCTGATGGACCGGACCGGCCAGCAGTCTTCTCCTTGTGCAGAGAAGCTGTGAGGGTCACTTGATGTCTCTAGAGCACTCTGACGTCCTTGATGGAAGGAAGGCAGCATTGCTGGTGGTCAGTATGACTGACAGGTGTGCACTCTGAATGCCCTGAGACTCTGGATGCTTTGCAGAGTGTATGGAGCTCCTGATACTGGAGAGAGTCAGGTAGAAAACAGTTTGGGAGCCCACGATGAGTTGGGCAGTGCCAAGTCATTCATCCTGCCAACAGACGTCAGAACAAGAGGGGGTATACTGTCTGGGTGTAGCTCCTCAGAGGCTTTTTACACGGAGTCAGCAGCTTGCCTTTAGGTAAACATTTGGAAGGTTTCCTATTGTTGTTTAAAATCTTTTGGTTAGAAGTGAGCGCAGTGCTTAATGATATTCAACTCATATCTCATTAGTTCATTAAAGGGTGGGGGATTTACATTCCACAGAGACCTATTAAGGGAAGTAATTTTATTAAAATCCTAATTATTATTTTAAGGCACATAAATTAATATTCTTATTTGTGAAGTGCTCCCTCTCCCTGCTTAGGATGCTGCATCGACAATTAAAATATAATAAAGATGATTAATAATGAATAAACATAAAATTAAAATATCATAAAATATGCAATTAAAAAACACTAAAAATCATAGCTGAGCAGAATCATTAGAAAAGGCTAATCATGACTGGAAGAGAAGAGCTTCTGGAAGATGCTGTTGCTAAGCATTATTTAACCATGGAGAGTTTTAATAGAGCCTAACTCCTGACATCAGGAAGGATGACTTGAGTCTTGTTATACCGTCAGTGTCCTGAAGGATAAAATGGAAGTGACCTGGATCAAACTCTGATGCCTCATTTGACCCTTCAGTTACTGATGAAAAGTGGTCAGGTGTGTTGTCAAGCATGTAACAGGGATACTGACCCATTTCAATGTTACCCAATTCTAATTTCATGCTGTTTATATGAACAGTGACACACATATATTATTGCACTTGATAAGCTCTTTTTTTTTGCTTCAAGCTACTTACGCTGTGTAAGTAGGGGACCATGGGGCAGTATAAGACACTTAAAAATGATTTAAGACCCTTGGGTCTGGGTCAATAACCAGTAGAGATCAACAAAGATGGTTTCACTTGCAGAATCTAAGTTTTCCTCTCTGTAAAATGGAAATTACTCATTGGATTGTTGTGAGGAACACATAAAAAGTGTACACAAAAATACTTTGAAAGCATAAATTCTTAGAATCAATACAAATCCTTTTGCCTTAGCGGGAAAGATACTCAGATTCAGGTCTACGGTTAGAATTCACAGATCTGGGTAATCTTTTTGATGACCAAGTTGAAGTCCATTTCCTTCCCTGATGTGTAGTTTGCACATATGTTTTCTTCCCTCGTGTTCTTGTTCAGGCTGCTGTAAAAAGTACTCTAACTGTTTACTTTTACATTTCTGGGTGCTAGAGGTCAATCAAGGCACAGGCAGATGCAGTGCCTGACGGGAACCCTATCTTTTGTTGTGTCTTCATGTGGCAGGAAGAGGGCTAGGACTCTAATCAAATCAATGAAGGCTCCACTTTTGTGACTCCATTAGCTCCCAAAGCCCCACTTCTTAACACTGTAATCTTAGAGGTCATGATTTCAATGTATAAATTTGGGGAGAACACAGGATTTGGCCCGTTGGACTTGGGTTTTCACTGGCTCCTCCTTCCAACTCACTGTGTTTGTCTACTCTGAGTGCATTCAAGGCTGGCTGTAAAATGAGCTGGCCACCTGCAGGGGACTGAGCCACATCCCCCTTCTCCATGTGGCTCTTTTAATGTTAGGAATGCTAGATGAAAAGGTGGTGTCGGATTTTGTGGTGTACACAGTGATCCTGTAGCATTCAGCTTTATTTTTGCTCCCTGGTGAGGAGGGTCTACCATTTCCACTTTGGTATCTGCCTGAGCCCTCAGTCCTCTTTCTGGGATGAATTTTCAGACTCCCGTGCCAATAGTGTACCCCACTAACCTCTGCACCTCTCCATTCAGGGGCTCAGGAATATATCATGAATCCTTTAATGTCCCCTGAGCCCAGGGAAGAGGGTGGAAACAGCTCAAACTGGCTCCCTCAAAGCCCGAGGGAATTCTTTTTTTTTTTTCTTTATAAAAGACAGTGGAATGCATTGCAATTTTTATTACACATATAGAGCACAGTTTTTCATATCTCTGGTTGTATACAAATTATATTCCCACCAACTCGTGTCTTCATTTAGGCCTTCCATTTGCAAACGTCTTCAAATGAAAAGTGGATCCTAGTCTCCTTATTTTGAAATCATCCTGTACCTCAGGGGACAGTCTCTTGCCTCCTCTGCCTCCAGGAACCCCCTGGTAGAGCAGCGAACATTCATTCCTCTTCCTCACTCAGTGCTTGGCTCTGCTCTGGTCTACTCTCCCCCAGACACACCCCACCTTGGCCTAGGAGTGGCTGTAGAAATGGGGTGCTCTGGAAGGTTTCCAAGGTCAAGGTCACAGCCTGTCTGTCCTACCTCATCTACCTGAAAGGAGAGGAGCGCCCGGCCCTGAGAAACATGCTTCCTTCAGAAAAGAAAGCCTCTTCCTGTTGTGTTAGCTCCAGGCCATTTGATGGATGCTTACCATGTGCAGGGTCTTGAGCTCTGCCCTTCCCAGGCAGTGCCATGTGACATCCTGAGAGGGCCTCCTCACAGGTAGCCATGGGTGTGCTCTTGCTTGTGTAGAGGATGAGGATGAGACTCAGAAGAGTTAAATGACACAAACGGTCCAGTGAGCCTGGGGCATGGAACTCTTCTTCCTGAGGGATTTGGCTCCAGTGGCTCAATAAGCAATAGGGAATGTCCCGTGAGGGCAGCGTCTCATGGGCTGTGTGTCACCCAGGTTTCTCTCCCTTCATGAGAAGGATTCTGGCTTAACGTCACAACAAGTTAGTCACTGTCAATTACAAGTCTTCGTCTCACTTGTGTTGTTCTTTCTTCCTGGATTCTGCTCTCTAGATCTGGGAAGCTCCAGCTTGTTTTTCTGAGCTTGGACTTAAAACATCACCTTTTCTTTTACATTGTCCCCATGTCTTCCTCGTAGGATGGATGCTCAACCACTCTGTGCCTCCACAGGGCACTGTGTGCACCTGTTACGGCACTTCTGCTGTGTCAGGGTTGTCAGAACTCACCTCCCCTTGAGCAGTTCTGCAACACATGTGCATTTTGCAACCGACATGTGCATTTAATGTTGCGTTTCTCTTTTTTTTAATATTTATTTTTTAGTTGTAGTTGGTCACAATACCTTTATTTTATTTGTTTATTTTTATGTGGTGCTGAGGATAGAACCCAGGGCCTTGCACGTGCTAGGTGAGTGCTCTATGGCTGAGCCACAACCCCAGGCCAGCGTTTCTCTTTTCTCCTTCTCCTCCCTGGATATTTACATTTTCTGATAAATGACATCTTTTTAAAAAATGTTTTTATTAGTGCATTTTAGTTCTACATCATACTGCAGTTCATTTGGACATATTCATATGTGCATGGAGTGTAATTTGCTCCATTTTAGTCCCCAGGCCTTCCTCTTTCTCTCCCTTCCTCCCTCCTCTGTTCCTATTCCTCTACTACATTGGTTTTTCTTTTCTTTCTTTTTTTTTAAAAATAGATTTTTTATAGATATGCACAAAGGTGAAATTCACTGTGCTATATTCATTCATGTATATAGTATAATTTGATCAATTTCATTTTGCGGTTCTTCCCCTTCCCTATCCCTCCTTCTTCCCCTCTAGCTCTTGTCTTTACTCCACTGATCTCCCTTCTGTTTTTTGTGGGATCCCACCCCCATCTTTTTTTCCTTTACTTTTTCCTAGTTTCTATACATGGGAGAAAATATTTGACCCTTGACTTACTTAGATTGGCTTATTTCACCTAGCATGATGTTCTCTAGTTCCCTCACTTTACCAGAAAATACCATGATTTCATTATTCTTTATGACTGAATGAAATTCTATTGTGTATACATGCCACATTTTCTTTATCCATTTGTCCATTGATGGGCACCCTGGCTGGTACCATAACTTGGCTATTCGGAATGGCATTGCTATAAATATTGACATGCCTATATTACTATGGTATGCTAATTTTAGACCTTTGGGACAAACGAATACCAAGGAGTGTACTAGCTGGGTCATACGACAGTTTTATCCCTAGTCTTTTGAGGAATCTGCATGCTCCTTTACAGAGAGGTTATACTAACTTGCAGTCCAAGTTGTTATAACCAATAATGTGTGAGTGCATCTTTTCCCCCACATCCTTTCCAGTATTTATTATTATTTGTGTGCTTCATGATTGTTATTTGAACTGGAACTTTGCAATTGTTAGAAGAAAACATAGGCTCAACACTCCAATATACTATTATTTCAGGCACTAACTTCCTTAATAAGACCCTTAAAGTTCAAGAAACACAACCAAGAATCTTTAAGTGGGATGTTATTAAATTAAAAAGCTCCTTCACAACAAAGGAAACAAGAAAATGAAGAGAAAACCTACAGAATGGGAAGAATCTATGCCAGCTTCACTTCTGACAGGGGATTAATAACCAGAATATATAAAAAAAAAACTCAAAAAACTTAACATCAGAAACCAAATAACCTAATCATTAAATAGGCAAAAAACATAAACTGATATTTCTCAAAAGGATAAATACAAAAAGGCAGCAAACATATGAAAAAAATATTCACCATCCCTGGCAATCAGGGAAATGCAAATGAAAACTACACTCTGAGATTTCATCTCCGTACAATCAGATGACATCTTTGAATTAGGAAGCAGGTCTCTGCTCACCTTGGAATCTGGCTGGGTGCATTGTGAACTTGGGAGTGTACTCATGGGGGGACATTTTTTTTCATCTTTTTAATACCAAGATAATTTGTTTTTCGCTTAAGAACCCAATGAATAAATGATTGAGCAAACAAAGAAATGATGTACCAAAAAGAATACGGTTATGAAGAGAGAAACTTATTAACCTCTGGCTTCACAGGGTATTGGGCACTTGCTTGGAAGTTTTCTTTTGAAAGTTTACAACTTAGAATTTTATTTGAGGAAGCAGACAAATCTTCACTAACTAAATGTTTGACTTTCCAAATGCAACAGCCACTTCCTAACTATTTAACTCTGTGTGTCAGATAGTTGGTTCCTTGGGTTCCTTATCTATAAAGATGGGAAAATACAGTATTTATCTGTTCAGAGATTTGGAAGGATTTATAAACTGTCAAGCACTAGGCCCAGGTAAGATGTTTTTCCTAGGATTACTATAATCTCCACATGTCCCAGAGCTAACCTAGGCTGATCATTTATCACCGATGCGTTCACACTGGGGTAGTGATGGTTGTTCATATGGTAGTTTCCTCTTCTCATCCCTGGCACAACTATTTTTTTTTTTTTTAATTTGCCCCTCGTCTTGCAGCCATATGCCTCAGGAAGCAGATGAGAGTCCCGGTGAGGGTAGCAAGGGGATTCCCGTTTGGCTTGTGAGTAGTGTGGTAGGAGTAGCCATGGGGTCTTATTCTGGTCAATGAGATATGCAGAGAAAGATTCTGTGAATTCCTTGGAAAAGTTTCCTTGCAGACTCTGGCTACAGAATTGTTTGCTCAGGTTCAGGGAGAAAATGATAGTCGGGGGATTACAAGCCTCATTAATAGTAATAAAGAGCATGCATTCTTCAAAAATTGATGATCAACACATGCATAAATAAAACAAGGGGAAAGACATAGGAGAAAGCGTCTCTTCTGTTCCTGTGGGCACTATTATTTGGATGTGACACCTGCTTCAGTCATTGTGCCATCATTCAGAGGTCATACTGATACGGAGGATTCTGTGGAGCCAAAGGAGGCAACCTGGAACCAGGATGACAAAGCTTTGAGTCTCTGAATTACTCAGTCCAGAAGTCTTGGACTGTCTGTTATGTCAGAACATATATGGTCTTATTATTTAAGTCAGATTTAGTGAATATTTCTTTCCTAGGGCCATCAGTATCGATCCTTTTATATATAACAATTAATGTTATTCTTCCCAATAAGCAATTAACTTATTTTTAAAAATGTTTTTTAAGTTGTATATGGACAATTTATTTATTTTTATGTGGTGCTGAGGATGGAACCCAGTGCTTCCCATGTACTAGGCAAGCACCCTACCACTGAACTACAACTCCAGCCCCAACAATTTACTTCTTATCTTTTTTGCTATTCTCTGCAATGCTGATATTCTTATCCAGAAACAAAGGTCTTTACCTTTTAGTGTCAGAAACTTTTCTGAAAACTTCTTTCTGATTGATTTAGCTTGGTTCTACTTCTAGGTCATGTCCTAGTCCTTCCAAGTACCTGTTCTCTATGGTTCCCCAACTCAATAGGAGTGTTGACAGTGAGGAGATGTCAATCTAGGGTTTGATTCATGACTGCACATTGCCTGATTCTTCTATTTTGGCCCAATGTAACCTTGGTAGATTCACTCATTGCTTTGTAAATATATATGGAACAACCCAACAGTAGATACTAGGTCAGGTTCTGCAGGTGTAAGAGTGGACACACGGAAGGATTCTTTCTTAGAGTTTAGAGATATTTTTTTCCAACTAATGAAGAAGAAAATGGGGTTTTTGAATGCTTAAAAGGAAGGGAAACATTTCATTTGCTGTTGAATGACACTGTCTTCTCAAAACCAAGAGTTTTCTCTTTATTCCCGGCATTAGAATCACTTAAATGAGCAGTGGTTTGTCTCTGGCTGGATGATGAACCCATTTCTTCTTTCCTAAAACTACTGGAGAAAGGACCGACAAGTTAGTTGACAAATACTTAAGAGATATTATTTTGTTCACAAAAGATGAAGAATTCTGTAATTTTGTAAACTTGAAGAAGTATTTTGGGTGCCAAAGTCCAGTTTTATTTTGGTGGGGTGGATGGGGGGTACTGGGGATTGAATTCAGGGACACTCAACCACTGAGCCACATCTCCAGCACTACTTTGTATTTTCTTTATAGACAGGGTCTCACTGATTTGCTTAGTTCCTTGCCGTTGCTGAGTCTGGCTTTGAACTCGTGATCCTCCTGTCTCAGCATCCCAAACTGCTGGGAGTAGGTTTATGCAAAGGTGACTAAAGTTCATAAAGCACCTTAAACCTTAAAAATTTAGCTCATCCTCACTCAGGAAGCAGCAGATCACAAATCAGTGCTAATTGGCCATTTTTGTAGCTTAGTTTTCTTACCAGATTTATGGGAGAGAAATGGCCATAGCTGGTCTTTCAGTTACGGGCCCATGGATTCTGTTGCTAGCTCTGTGCTCAGTTCTTTGTGCATTTTCATGTTCTGAGCCTCTTGGGTGTCTCTCTTAAGAGGTGGCATGATTGCTCTCTTCCTCTGTGCATGGAACCCTGAACACATGTCCATGGACAACCTGTCCATATAATATATTATCCAAACTGGGATGCTCTGGAGAGTGAATGAAGACACTGTGGATAATAAAGCTATGGGACAGGGATGAGCGGGGACTTGCTTGAGCAAACTGGACCTATGCATACTCTATCTGTTGAACACTAGCTACTTAGAGGTGGGAAATTATGTATTATAGGGACACATAGGTACCTGGTTGGGGCACCACTTCAAGTAAGGCACCATTATCTTTACTTGCCAACACAGTCCCCACATTTTGCCTCCCATACTCCAAAGTCTTTATAAACCCCTTTAAATGTCTGATTCCCTTGCTTTGTTTGAAATAACAAGTGATGGCTGGCTAATTGCCTCTTAGGAAGTCCCTTCAATTTGTCCCTTTGCTAAAAATTAGATAAATAAATGAATCATCCTTGCTTTATTCTTTATTCAACATAATTAATTCTAATCTTTTGCATTTTCATTTTCTCCATGTTTAATTCCATCATTTAAAAGATACAAACAGAAGAAAAACCTTTTAAAATTAGTGGAATAATTGTGCTGCTCATGGTACTCTATGAAAAGACTGTCAGAAAGAAATACCATGACCCTATCTGAAACATTAAATGATTTAGAAGTGAGACCTTCAAAATCTGATTGAAAGGATCACATTGAGAATTGTTTTTATCTTGGCTTATATACTTTCTGATGTGTCCTATCTCCCCAGCACAGAGCTTTACTCTTGGAGAATATTAAGCATGGATTTCTAGTTAATTAGTTAATACTACGGATAGCTTCATTTTTGTATTTCCAATTTACTGTTTCTGGCATTGAAGGATATCATTAAGTAAACTTCAGTTCTAAGGCAAATAATCTGACTATTGAGATAACCTGAAAAGTGCTTCAGTATTTGCTTCTATGCATACAAAACTTGTCTCTATCATGGAGGGAAAGAAGATTTCAAGACATTTAAAGTCCCCCAAGTTGTAGCAAAGGATCATGATTCCCTGGCTTGTAAGGTGTAATCTGAATATATATTGCTTGATCCAAAGAGGTTAAGTACCTTTTATGCCCATAAACTCTATTCTTTCTAAAGGGCTACCACTCCCTGGTGGTAAAGTAGTCATAGAGATATTGCATATAGTAATTATAATAAAAATAGAACTCTACATTTGCATAGCAGATTATAATTTACAAAGTAGCTTTGCATACTCATTATCTCATACAACTCTCTCTAGAACCACTGGAGAAAGTATTTTTGGCAGAGACATATAAGTTCGCTACACTCTATTTTCTTTTCCTGCTGGGCCAGCAAGAGCGATTCTCTGGCTTCTCTGTAGTTGAGGTTGCTCATGTTCTGGCCAGCGAAATGAACAAAGTTCTATATGTCATTTTTTAGCCTTTCCTGATAAAAACTCCTGCCCATTCTTCATGCTCTGACTTTTCCCCATTGAGCTGGTTGAAAGAATCCAGAAGAGGATTTCAATAACCTAGGGGAAAGGTCAGAAAAGTATGCCCAGCGGGTCAAATTTGCCTGCCCCTAGCTTTTGCCTATAGATATTCCTTGACTTACAATTGGCTTCCATCAAGATAAACCTGTTGCATGTTGAAAATATTTCAAGTGAAGTTCAAAATGCCTTAATACACCTAACTACCAAAATATCATACCTGAGCAACATGGTGTACCGTAGAGCACAAAAACAAACCAAAACACAACCAGAAACTTTGTGATCACATGGCTGTAGCTTGCGGCCAATGACCAGCATTTGAATCTTGGGAAGATATCATACTGTGTATTGCTAGTCTGGAAAACGACACAGGGTCCCTACTGAATGCCTATTGTCTTCTCACCATTGTAAAGTTGAATAATTGTTAAATCCCACTAATGTTAAGAACCATCTGTAGAAAGTTTAATTGAAACTCAATCATGCTGATTTGTTTCCATGTTGTTAAGGACTTTACTGCTTTTGCACTGACATGGCAGAGTCGAATAGTTGTAACCATGTCCTTGCTTTCTGGCCCTTTACAGATAGTAACAGGAATGGCTGATCCCCAAACTAGAAGGAGCCTGGTCCCTGAATTGCTGCATTGCAGTGTAACCACCCATATGGGACACTTATATTCATGGTTACTTCTGTTGTGCTAAACCACTGAGGTTTTCATGTGTTTGTTTCAGTTGTTATCTGACTTTTTAAACATAATTTTCTTATATTCAATTTATTAATAGTATAATGAATGTCAGAGAAGTTATTCCTATTTTAAGCTCACAGAATTAGGGGCTCAAAACCTAGTAGTGGTAGACAACCTAGAAGTTGAACCAAACCTAGGTATTTTAATTCCAATGCCAATATACTTTTTGACACATCTCTGATGTCACTACTGAATATGTCATATTAAGAACAGATAGCATAATATAATACACTAAACATAGTACCTACGGCCTAAAATCAGATACATCTTTCCTGGTAGAAGTAATATGCCTCTGAAATAGTCAAGAAGATGTAGAAATCCATATATTAGAAAAAGGAATGTTGCAATGTCTGCTTTTTGTATGCTGGTAGAGTTAGGGCTTGTTGAGGTCAATTGACTTCCAGGTACAGTATACAGACTGCAATAATCAAGTGACAAAAAGTATTACAAAAAGTTAAAATGAAGTCTTCAAGTTATCTTCTGTGCCCCTTTCAAGCTATGTCAACACACACACACACACACACACACACACACAAAGATTGACAGAAGTCTGTGGTATATCAGGTATTACTGTTTTTACTAAGAGAACTTCCTTAGTATAAGGTTTCAAGGAAATCACAAGGCCTTTGCTGGCCAAGTGTTTGGATTCCCCTATCCCTGAAAAGGGGGTCTCTGAGATATTTGATTTAGTGAGATCTTTGTGATTTGTAAATATTTTGTGGTACTTACTGTCAAATGGGTACCTTTTATTGGGTACCCATTAAGATTTAAATTTAATTGTTGTTTGAATCTGTCCATTTGGGGCTTATAACCCCCCTCTTCTCTGAAGGAGCTTGGAACTGGTCCTGTGAGGAGATTTTGGAGTTTAGTGCCCCTGAAGTCAAGAGATGTGTTGAAGTTGGAGATGCACATCACCAGGGTGCTAGAATGTTTGCAATAAAAAATCAGATAGTAAATTATATAGAAAATCCTAAGATCCTAAAGACATATGGCAGATATATACCGGCTAATTTCACACAAAACAGTTTTTTTATAATATCTTTTTCTTTCTTTCTTATTGGGGACTGAACCCATGGGTGTTCCACCATTGAGCTACACCTCCAGTCCTTTTTATTTTTTTTCTTGCAACAGAGTCTGGCTAAATTGGTGAGGGTCTCACTAAATTGCCAAACCTGGCCTTGAATTTGAATCCTTCCTCAGTCTCATGAGTAGCTGGGATTATAGATGTGCACCACCATGCCTGGCCTAATATTCTTTCTCGTCTTTCATCATTTTAGCATAATAAGTGCAAATCCTGATGCTCTGACTCACTGTAGAATCATAGTAAAAGGACTATCATTCCATCCAACATTCTGAGTAATTAAAATGACTATAATTTCACTTGAATTTGTTAAATAATGTCAAAGGAGCTCTGCTTCATTCCCCTCATTTTTTCTACTTGCTTGTCCTGGTATCTGCCATGATTCCCAAATTTGTTTTTCTTTTTTTATCTTGTGGTTTTCTATAAAATTCATCTTCACACTCATTTCTGGGGATCCTGTTTTCTTGCTCCATCTCATTTCTCTTTGACTACTCTGCAAAATATTTCCTTAGTTGGTGGGGTGGAGTGGGTTGAGATAGAGGAAAGATGATGTACATTCTTATGTATGAATTACTTTTGCTCCTATTATATTAGAAAGGCAATAGCGGAGAGAATATATTTTGAGATAAAGCATAAGTAGATTATAAAATCATTGATTAAACCAACTACCCTTTGACTGAATAGTAAGAAGTCTTCTGCTCTGTTGAATTGGGAGCCAATAAGTTTTGATCATTTTTACTGCCAGGCAGGACCTTTGTGGGATCCATTGAAGGTTACATCAGGGTTGCTTAGGAGTAGTTGTAAAACACCCAGTGCTTTTTATTTTGGCAAAATAACAAAATGCTGCAAGCCATTGTTATTTGAAGGTATCTACCTTTATTATCTGTTCCTGAGCATACCCTAAACCTCTCTATTCACTGTGGCATGGAGGCTTGTTCTAGCCCAAATGAACCAAATGAGAAAGAACGTTTTTTGAAGCCAGGCATTAAACAAAGTGGCTCTGAAAAAAATGATGTTGGAACTGCCTCATTGCCTACTGTCACAAAGCACTCGTGGGATAAAAAGTTCAAGGCCACCTGGAGGTGATGTGGAGGAGCCCTTGCCTTGACAAGCACAGAGTTATACATGAGAAAGAGGAGGTAATCCTCTTTCATTCATTAGCGCTTGATAAGAGACCATGAGAAACTCAAGGTCAGTGAGGTGATATGCAAGGGCTTATTTTGACCAGGCTTATAGGGAAGTAGACTAGGATTTGAAACCATGTTGTTGAACTGTACATATGCTCTTCTCACAGGTCCAAAACAGTGCACTCTCAGGAACTGCCTGTG
Source organism: Urocitellus parryii (assembly GCF_045843805.1). NCBI lineage: Eukaryota > Metazoa > Chordata > Mammalia > Rodentia > Sciuridae > Urocitellus > Urocitellus parryii. The sequence goes on along the minus strand of NC_135540.1, from coordinate 124,786,452 downwards.
GGGCAGCCTAGCATCCTTGGTTGAAACAGTTTTCAGACAGTTGGTAGGTCATATTTCAATGCCACATTTGAAACTGTACTTTAGTGGTGGATGCTGGAGCATAATGTGGATGGGGAATCTTATTTAGGCATTTCTCATTGTGTTATTTTGGGGAAGATGGTCTACCTCTTTACCTCAGATTTCTTAGCAGTAAAATGGGAATTAAACATGTATACGAAGCTGAGCTTTGGAGGAAGGATTATTGAAATAACCTGGGGGGAAAGGTGATAAGCACAGAGCTTTAACAGAGATAGGTATATAAACCCACTCAGAAATGGGCTTATTTAAAAGAACACAGCATACTGTATTGTGTAATTCATGTTCATTGAGCACTCATCATCAATCAATGCTATCTGGAGGTACTTTGAACGGGACCCAGCTCAGTTGAGCTCTGTTCAATAAAGGGAACACTTAGGAGTGACTTCTATCTGCTTGGCATTATGCTGGGGCCTGCAGATGAAGAGACAAAGTCCTTGCAAAGTGTCAGTAACTCTGTTTTTTCTTTATCTTTGGTGGGCACTTGCTGGAATTCCTACATGTTGGCAATTGCAGGTATCCAAAAAACATATTTATGAAATATTAACAAATTCTGCTTGATTTGATTTTAGAAACAGGCATTGATTTCAATAAGGAAGCTCTTTCTCTCAAGGTTATGTTTGTGAAATATTAGGCATGAAGAAGCATGGGAACAATGTCATACATTTTACTCATTTGTGCTTCCCAAGATGCAGCACCATGTGTGACCTTGCTCAGTTATCCAAACAAAATAAAAGATTACCCAAACACTCTCCCATTCATATAAGAAATTACTTTGCTAGTTGCAGCTGATTTTGTAGTGCTTGTTTTTCTCTTTCAGCTGAACACACAGTTGTTTTTTTTTTCTTAGTCTAAAATCCCCTAGATGGCACTAGAGAATACTACATTTAAGTGGTTTATATAATACCCCTTAGTAGACGAGGGCAAGTAACTTCTTTTTCTTCAAAAAAAAAAAAAATAATAATAAGAAGTTGAACAGGATGGAATGTAATGTGCAAGGTTAGCATTTATACACTCGTTATTTAAAAAATATACCAGGTGCTCCTTGAAAATGAAAATAGATGATTTTAACTGTTCATGTCTCCCAATTGGTTTTTGATATTTCAATTAGAATAGAATTCATTTGTTGCAGACAAAGAGAATCATATCTATGGTAGAGATCTTGAAGCTGATTGTCGGCTCAGTCGACATTTATATCAGGGCCATGTAGCACAGTATCAGGGTCTCTCAGGATAGGGGGTACTTTGAAGGGGACCCAGGAATGGGCAGGTGAGAGGAGTGAAGAATCTTGGGATATGGGGCCTGGGCAGCCCCTAAGCACACCTGCAGGTCCAGACAGGCTTTGAAGGATATCTTCTGTAGATACAATTGGGGTAGTTTTTCAGCCAAAATCTAAGGTTGAAAGAATGTGTCTAAATCAAAGTCACAGAGCTATTTAGTAATAAAGTTATTTTTCTGCATCTAAGTATTAATAAGAAGTTAAACAGGATGGAATGGGATGTGCAAGGCTCTCATTTAAAAGGCACACCAGGTACTCTAGACACTACTCTGGCCTCCCTGTTAGTCTTTCCTTCTCCTCCCTTCAGAAGTTCAATGGTGTGACAGTTTAGGTACTATGGGTGACAAGTGGCTTAGCCACTCCTAACTCAGGAGGCTGAACAATGACACGAATTCCTTTCTAACAGGAAACTTGAGGGAGGGCCAGGTTTATGAATTCAGCAGATCAATCATATCATCACAAGCCCATGGGGTTTTCAGCTTTTGTATCCTGCCATCTATTTATTCTCATTCTTTGTCCCCAGGATGAAAAATAACTTTTGCAGCTCAGATATTGCAGACACACAAGACCATGTCCAGTGGTAAAAGAGAGACTGATCCTTCCACAAGCCTCTTCTGTATGTGAGGAAACTTTTCACAGAAGCCCCTGGTAGACCCTCACTCCTGTCTCATTGTCCAGAACTGAGTCACCCCACCCACCTCACCCAGGATGACCTAAGGGAAACAGACTGTCTTGTGGCTCTCAGTTTGGGGGGAGGTACTTCTTCACCAACACAATTATTTGGAAATATGCAGGGATATTTTTAGCTTATAAAGTGACTGAAAGATTGTCTTTAGTATTTAGGATGAGAACACAGGAATGAGAAATGTCCTGCCATGTTCAGGCCAGCACCTTATGTGGAAGAATAATTTTGCCCAAACAAAAATATTATCTCTGTTGAGAAACGCAGGAGACCAATAGAACTTCTTCTTGAGACACAGGGAAGGGAGTGAACTGCTGAGCCAATTAGGAGGTGGCTACAGGAAAGAGGGAGGTGTGACTTCTGAGGACACGGTCAGTGGAACCTGCTCTTTGTTCTTGCCTTGGTCCTGCATTTCCACTTTCCAGAATTCTGCACAAGTATTTGTAAAGTCAGATGCTCCAGGAAGGCCAGTCTCCCAGGTCTTTTGATAATAGACTCTAATAAGATTAAAGAGAGCGTAAGGATTATGAAGACTTGACTTGCCGTGTTAGTCAGCTTTCTGTCACTTACAAAATACACAAGAAAAGTCAACTTAAAGAAGGAAAGATTTATTTTGGCTCCTTGTGTCTGAGGTTTCAGTCCTCAGTTTGGCCTTCTTGTTTCTGGGTCATGGTGAGGCAGAACATCAAGGCAGGGGGCATGTGCTGTGACAAGCTGTTCTCCTCACGGTGGAACAGGAGACAGAAGAAGAGAGAGGCTGGGGATAAATGTAAAGGTCAAGGGCATGCTCCTGGTGACCCACTTTGGCCAACAGGGTCCCACCAACTTCCAACAGTGTCATAGAGCCCTCAATACAAGAATCTTCAAGGGCCATTCCAAGTCTAAACTATGACGTTTAGATAATAAGAATAGGGGAAGGATTGTTATTCTTCTTCAGTGGCAAATAATGCTTTTATTTGCTCACTGGGATGGGAACAGGAGGGGGGAAAGAGGCCATATAAGCTTGTTTATTGGTTAATAGTTTTTCATGAGTAGGGGAGTTGGGAAGTTGCTGGAGGTAGAGAAGGGCACTGGACTTCTTCCAGATTCCCTAAGTATCACAGGAGAAAATTAAGAAATTCAAAGCACCACCATCATCCTATGGAAGGAACTGCGTCTTTGAAGCCACAGTGAGAGACCTTGTTCACCAAATCTACCGATGGCAAACTCCTGTTTGTAATCCTGTGTAAGCAGGATTGACTCAGTAGTCACCAAAGGTCTTGGGGCCATGATTATGCCCTTTTAAAATGTCGTTACAACACATTCTACCTGGTAATATGATTCCATAGGAGAGCGGAAGATGAGTCCCCAGCACTTGTAAATGTCAATTTCTGTCCATCCTGTGCCTGCATTTGACATATTTGTTTATTTCTTATCATTTCTCCACAAATAGGGTTGTACATAGAAATACAGGATTCCCAGTTATATTTGAAGGTCAGATAAATGATGAATACTTAGCTGGTATAAGTATGACTCTTGTAATCTGTTAGTAGAAGTCTATCTCAGATTGTATTGGACACATTTGTAACCAACAAATTATGCATGGTTTATCTCAACTTCAAATTTATCAAGGTGTCCCACTATTTATTTGGCAAACCTGTCCCCCATTCGCTTTCCTCTCTAGGTTCTCTTTCAGTCCAAGAAAAAAAAATAAAGCTTAAATTAAACATTGCTCTCTCACATATGATTTAATATTTGCAAGCACCTGTCAGAACAACGGGCAGTACCTTCTGCTTCTTTTAATGAACACACACTCTCCAGGCTCAGGAGGAGAGGACCCTGCCTGGCTGAGACATGAGCAGGTCTCCAAACCCATCTTCGCCCTACAAACTTTGTGGTTGATCTTCCTCCAGAGTATTTTCTTTCACAGTTGGCTGTTCCGTGTCTGCATAGATCTGCAGTAAATACTGTACTGCACTGCTGAAAAGGGAGGAAAACATTACCATCTGCATCTACAGCTTGCAAATTACAGCTTGCAATCACCTGCTATTAAATAAAGACACTTTAACAATATTTTGGGTTTTAAATTAGCAATTTACATCACAAGACTCTGAAAATACTAGTCTTTTAATACTGCAATTTTCTTTCCTTTTAACCAGGCATCAACATGCATTGAATTTTTTTTAAAAAAGCTATACAAAGTAATGTTTATTTAAACAATAGCCACCAATGGTATGAGACACAGATGGAAATCCAGTAGCTCCTCGCTCTGTGGGAGGCATCATTGGAGACCTCCATGCAGTTTCGAACTCTCTAATTTACATGGTGGGGGAAACCAGGCATTGCCCCCCCCCCCCTTAAACTGCTTGGCCACACCAGGCTAAGTGTCATCTAAGAAAGTGGTCTCAAGCCGGGAATCAGAGGCAAAGTCTTTGTTTGAAGGAGCAAAGAAGCTGAAAGGCAGAGAGTTCAAGTGGGAGTATTTCCTTTTGTCACTTGACATCAGGGCGGAATTGAAGGGGATTGGCATTTGTACAAAGCACACTGGATGCAAAACGAGAAGGGATTTGGAAGCCTGCAAAGAGAGAAAGATTAAGCAGCTTTGTGCCTCACGGACACTACCTCTATAGACAGAGGGTTATATCTCTATCTAAATATAGTGGTTTGTCTTCAAGTTCTTTGTATTGGCCCTTCATTTTCCCTTTCTCTTGACACCTGAGTTAACGAATGGGAAAACACCAGGAGTTGGCACGCATTGCAAAGAGCTAAGTATAAGCTTTGCAGTGTGAATCACTGGGTTGTAAATTCCTTTGCACAAACACAAAACATTCTGGAGCATCCTGACTGAGCTGCAGCCTGCCTCCCCGACTGTCCAGGCTCACTCCTGTCTTCAGTGCCTGTTGGAACAGCTGCTTCTCAGCTCACCCAGATCCAGGGCTGTGTTCACCACTAGTTAAGTTCTTTTTTTTTTTTTTTTTTTTTAATTTACTAGTTTAGTCTTAATCCTGCCAAAGTGATACTTTCTTCTCTATGTTGATCATGCCTTTCATGCCTTTGGATAACCCAAGAAAGCTCCCCAAATCTTAAATTCTTTCCTTTTAAAGGCATACTAAGTTTCACTTCCTAAATGTGGCACATGCTCAATTAATGTTAAACGTTACTATTATTGCTAATAGTGGTAGTAAAGGTTTAATGCTATGTCACTCACAATTCTATTTGAAAGGGAAAGAATCTTTGAGAAAAAAACCTACGGTTTCCATCTCAGCTCATTCCATGAACACACAGTGAGTGGAGGATGGCAGTGCTAGATCTTTCCCAGGTTCCATTAATCATGACACTCAGCCCAGGTTCAGTCATGCAGGATTCAAACCACACACAGTCCCTGTAGAGCTGGCTTGTGGTCCTTAGTGATTTGCACAGACATGCAGCACATTGAATGACCTCTGGACTTTTCTAGTTTTCTTATTTAGGCATGTTGTTACCTCTGGTGGTTATTACTCCTGCTTGTTATCTCTGCTAATGTCTAATGATAGTGCCTCTGTTTAAGGATTAAATTGGTTGCAATCTAATTTCCTGAGTGGCATGAAGATGATTTAGGGCCCAGCTCAACTGTCTCTTCATCGGAGAGCTCTGTTCAAATCCTCTTATTAGGTGCTATTTATAGTTCCATTTGGTGATAGAATCAGGAGATGATAGACATATTTGTATTTCATGTTGATTACATATATGTTCTTCCTAAAAGCCTTTAAAAGCTAAATGTACAATTTACCACCAGCAGATAACACTGGAGTCACCTTATTGACCAGAAGTAGCATCTGCACAATGAAATTCTTCTTTCAAAAGTACACATGCTTAGGGACAGAAGTTCTTGAATTTTTATGATTCATGGCCTGTCTCATGTTTTTAATGGTTAGAAAGCACTTCAATGTAATCATTGTCTGAAATAACAGAAAAGTCACCAGGATCTTTGGATGATTTGACTTTGAATGTTTTCTCATTGGTACTTGTGAGTCTTGGTCATAGATCCGGAGATATGGAAGGACAAATATAATTGGTCTTCAAGATTTCCCCACCAACTGAACATATGTTGGAGTAAGGATGAAGTAATATAGCTGTAGAACCCTTGCAAACTGAGGGATGCTGTTTTTTTTTTTTAATTATCACAATAATATAATAAAAGTCTATCCCAACACTAATGTCAGAATCTGAGACCAGCACCTATTTTAAAAAAAATTTTTTTTAGTTGTAGATAGAAAAATACTTTTATTTTATTTATTTATTTTTACGTGGTGCCGAGGATTGAACCCAGTGCAGCACCTAATTTTAATGCACTGGGTTCATTAACTTGTGCGTACATGTAACTTGTGTGTGCATGAATACACCTTTGTGTAAAAATTAGGTTTGCTTTAAACATCTCTATTTAATTTTCTGTTTAAATAATGCCTTCCAAAGTGCTTACTACAGTTTCTTTTCAATTACTTGAGTGCTAATTTCCTGTTTCCACAAGATGTTCTTGAACGCTTTTGAGGAAGAGAGAGAGAGCAATCTACTGAGAGAGCAGTTTGCTAACCTTTATTAAGACTTCACAAACATTTGTATGTACACTTTCTTAAAACTCAATAGCTTGCTGCTCCTGACATTTTACAAATCCTTGGATACTTGGTATCATCCTTCACATCTATTTTTATGATCTCAGCTGGAGAGAAGATAGTTTACCTGTTTTAACTACCTTTAAGCCTTAAGCTAATTAAGTAAACGTAATGCCATGTAATGGGCTTTGCTGTTGAGGTTCTATTTTAAAGAGTATCTCACGGTGTATATCCATCCACTCTGGTTGTACATAATGAACTTAGCATTGCAGGACTGTAGCTGAGAGAAGCACAATTACAAGCCATCATAAATGGGAAGGTACTGAATGTTGCAGTCCCCCATCGTCAGGTTTACTAATGTTGTAAACATGGTTTGCTCATTTTTCTCTCTCAAGAATGTCTAACAGGGAGCCAATTGATTGGATTCCTCTCTCATCTTAAAAATCTTCTTCTATAATTGCTTTTGGGGCCGGTAATGATCACATAACCACAGACTTTCCACTTGGAATCTCTTGTAAATCATAAAAGCTCAATCCCATGCTGGAAACTTTCATATGCTCTTCCCACCTATAGGTTAGTCAGGCTTCCTAGAATTCTTGCAGCTACAGGGCACTCATTGCCCCTCTATAACTTTATTTCACCCTCACATAGCTCTAGTGGTCAGAAAATTATTATTCTGAGAATAAATTCCCCATTAACTTTTGTTCTGTTTTCTTTGGATAGACAAAACCATGTTTAATCCTTTTTTTTTCATATAAAAATTACCTTGTCTTCTGCTTATTTTTTTCCCTCTGTGCTAACTATTTCTGGTGATACATACTTACATGATGTTATTTTTGAGTCTAGCCAACCTGGAAACCTTAGCTCTGGGTATGCTATAGTTAGTTGATAATAATAATAACAACAACAATAACAAAAACAAAAACGACCACATTAAACTTTTAGTATATTCCAGCTATCTTACAAATATAATGTTGAACATTTTAAATAATCTGAGGTAGGTAGTGTCATCCTTACATTACAGACAGAATCCAAGGGTAAAGCCAAGTTGACAAGCTGTGCCAAGCCTGCCGACCTAGTGGTTGTCACGAGCCATGATTTGAACTGCTATCTAGTGATTCCCAGGTGCCTATTCTCAACTGTACATTATAATTTCTTTATCGTATGCGACAGTCATTCCCTCACCCACCCCATGAGATAAGCTGAATTTTCCAGGTCTGCTTGGAGCAATTCAGAGCAGAGGATGGTTGTCACTTAGCTTGTCCATAGAATCGATGTCAAGCCAAGGAGCTGGGGAGGAGAAGGCCATCTAGGAAAGAAGGAAGGGAAACCCGGGAGCTAGGGACCCATAGGAAGGCTCAGGAGCTCAGGGTAATTGGAAGCGGTGTGTTTGGCAGGTGGAGAGGGAAGTCCTCCGTGTGTGATGGCTGAAGTGGAGAGCTGGCAGGGAAAGAGCACAGGAGGCACAGGGTCAGGCACAGAGCCCTAACGCAGGCCCAGTCACAAATCCAGTTCTTAAAAGAGCACATTCTTTGGCAGAATTTTCAGGAACTGTGCCTAGCGCATTGTGTGCCTGTCTATTGCGTTTGGGATGAGGACAATGGAGGCTGGGGGCAGGGAGGGGAGGTCCCCAGCACTCAATGTCTGGCCTGCATGCATTATGCTGGGCTCCTGGCCACCATGCTTTTATTTAAATTAAATTGGGTGGGGAGTAGCTGTAAAGAAACAGTTATTGAAACCATACATATTCTGGTATACCTGTGCCTCCCTTTGAAAGGATATAATTTTCTCAGGAAAATAGAGACTTTCAAGTGGAAATGAAAACCTTACATTCATCAATGTCCTTAGCAAACAACTAAAGTTGATTAGAGATGGAGTACAAACGAGGGGAGTCCTACTGTCCTTTTACTGACTTCTAAACTGACTCAAGTGGGTCACTAAGTTAGAGGATGATGTTGCTAAAGGGACTTAGGGGACTATTTAGTTAAGTCCTCTCATTTTTACATGGGAAATTGAGGTCCAGAATGAGAAATATCCAGTGCTGTGCATTTAGGCAAAGACTGAGAAAAGTGTTACTTTTAAGTGTAACACTTAAAAGTGTCTAGGTGTCTCAATTGCACGACCAGGACTCTCTCTATTCTACTTCTGCACACTTACTATTCCTTCAGTGATGTGAATGTTACCTATTCTATTGACTTAATAATGACAAAATGAACAGAGTTACAAGAAGCACAATGAGAGGTCACTGTTCCATGCATTCTTCTTTGGGACCACTGCTGAAGATATTGGGGGTATTGGTGCAGCCTCCTCCCAGCTAGCATGGTGGTTCCTGTACCTCATGAGATTGTCTATGCTGAGTCTGGGTTCATTCAGTGTTTCTCAAAGTGCGGTTGGTAGAACATTGGAGTCAGAATTACAGAAGGAATGTATTTATTCAAAATGTGGGTTCTCAGGCTTCCCAGGGGATTAGGGGGAAGTGCAGCCTTCAAACTGTATTTGACAAACATGCCAGATAAAGCTTATGCATACTAAATATGTGTATTACAGAAAAGACTTGCTTTAGTCCATTAGCGTGTGCTTTTTCTATTGCTGCTGAAACATATTGCGCCGAGTAGTGACTTACAGACAACATGTACGTGCTATTTTACAGTTGGGGAGGTCGGAAGTCCCAGTGGGCGTCACTGGACTGACATCAAGGTGCAGGCAGGGCTGCATTCCTTCCAGCAGTTCCGGGGAAGATCTGGCTCCCTGCCTTTTCCAGCATCTGGGGGCTGCCCACGGTCCTTGGCTCCTGACTCCTTTCCATCCTGCAGCCCCTGCTTCTGCCGTCTCATCTCCTTCACTGATTCTGACTTTTCTGACTTTTAACATATTCCCCGGATCTGGGTATTAAGATGTGGACATCTTTGGGGAGGCATGAAAGTGCCTACTATGCTTTATTTAAAAATATTTCAAAGAAACACAAAGGGGATGAGAAGAGAAATGTTAGGGACTAGTAGTGCCCCCACCACTTCCAAGGATCCCCTTCTAGGAAACCCAGAGATTCTGGAGAGCACATTTGGAAAAAAGCAATCCAAGGGCAAATGCTTACTTAAAAGTCTCTATGGAAGAATCTGACCACCAGTCTTCAGTATTTTGCATGACTTTGAAATTATGATTCAGCCTTCCCCTCTCTCAATTTTAAAAGAAAGTCCTAAAAAGCCTTTATTACTGATAAAACTCACTGGTTAGACTATAAGAGAATGTCAAGAAGAAGAAGAAGGAATTTTTAGTTATCTTTGTGTCCCTTAATATTATTTTCAACATTTTAAATTAAAAATAAAATAAACAAATAACTAGTGGCATTTCAAGGTATTCTTTTATTCTGTATATCTGTGTAGTTTTGTCTTTTGTCTCTGTTTCATTCTTTCCTCCCCTTCCCCCACCCCCCCCTTTTTTTTCCTTGAATTGAACTTGACATTGATTGCAAAAGCTTAATTCCTTTTGGTAATATTTTTTCCTTTGAGATTCTATTTAGGCTCTGATAAAACTTGTAGGTATTTCTGAATTAATCTGAGAAAATCCTGAGTTATATATTTTAATCAATACATAACAGCAATAAAAGTTACCTAATGGGAAATTAACCAAAGGCAAATAATTAATGTTTTCTCCTCAAAAGGTATCTTTGTATATCACCGTATCAGGAGACACTTGCTTCTCTGCCCTATGTTAATGCTTATTTCACTTGGAAAAAGATGGAGTTGATAACTGCTGTTAGTGTTGGAATTAGTGCCCCGCCTTCTGACCTCATTTAACCTTAATCACCTCTTTAAAGTCTTCATCCAAACAAGGTCACATTGAGGGTTAGGGCTCCAGCATAAGAACTGAGGGGGGTGGTACATTTCAGTCCATTACAGTGTCCTTGTATCATTAGATTTTCCAGCAAGACCTTGGCCATTTCATCCCAAAAGAGGGTTTATATAATTATGACCAGGGGATGAAGCAGAAGCATGAGCAGGTTATTAAAACACCTGTCTTATTTGTTTAGAGACTGGTCATGCTTGCTCCTCAGCAATGTCCCTGTTAGGTAACAGAAATTAGTTTTTAGCGGCCCCCGAATACAAGAAAAGTTATAATTGGATGAAGTCACTGACTATCATTCAGACATCTTCCCTCTTGGAAAGCAGTAATCATATCATGTTCACAAAGCTGGGGATAATTTCCTCTCTTCTCTTCCCTCCTAGATGGTTAGAGAATGGAGAGGTTCTTGTTTGTTCAGAACTTTAAATTTAAAAGATAACTTAGTAAGAGAGAGCTTAGAAATCAGGGAGCATAATATTGATCATTATTAATATAATGTCTGTGTTGAAGTTTTTTTTGATTGACATTTTTCTCCCACAGTTATGGATAAAGTGAGCAGGGACAGCCATCTGGGGGTGTGATTCAGTGGTTAAGTGCCTCTGCTTCAATCCCTGGTACCAAATAAATAAATAAATAAATAAACAATAATAAGCAATTACATTTATGTAACTATTTCCTCTTTTTCCCCTTCTTCCCATTCTTTCTCCCCCTCATTCATTCCCTCTTCCTCTCCTTCTTTCTCTCTCTTTCTCTCCTCCTTATACTTAAGTAGTTGACTATCGGAAGGAGAGACCACTTTGTTTGAGATAGAAGAGGCATTTTATCAATCTGAAAACCTATTTCCCAGCCTGAATTGTGGCAGTCTCCAAAACCTGCCAGTCATCAAATTAGCCTCTTGGTAAATTGTTTTTACTAAAGAACTAAAAATAATATATTTTTCTTAGTAAAATTCCAGTTATCATGTTCCTATTTTATATCCTCCTCCCCATTTTTTATTCACATAGCCTTACAAACTTGCTGAAAAATAGATGGTAACATCACTATTAAAAAACATACAAAAGGGGTTGAGGTTGTAGCTCAGCAGCGGAGCACTTGCCTAGTACATGTGAGGTGCTGGGTTTGATCCTCAGCACCACATATACATAAAATAAAGGTATTGTGTCCACCTACAACTGAAAAAAAATTTAAACAACATACAAAGGATATAGCTCAGTAGTAGAGCATTTGTCTAGTATGCTGTGGGTCAGATCCCAGCACCACACACACAAAAACAAACAAACAAAACAACTCTCAATACACAAACCTGACCATTTTTGAGCTCCTCCCACTCCACAAATAAATAAATAAGAAAAAGAAAGCTGATATCATCTATGATTTTATCTCTGAACTTTAATACTTAGTAACAAATTGAAAAAATATATGACATGATATAATGCAAATGTTTGAGTAAATAAATATCAGATGGTATGTTTTGGGGTGATGGAAGGACATGAGTGAGGGGAAGGTAATAATTAATTTTAAAAAATGTCCCACTTCCACAATTTGAAGAAATTATGGATTGATTTCCAGGGGGTTAATATGAGCATCTTTGTGTTCTATTGTGGAAAGACCATTTACCTTGGGATGAGAAGGCAGTGTTGGAGACTGGGTCTGCCACCAACTGGACCTACCCTATTTCTCTCTCTCTCTCTCTCTCTCTCTCTCTCTCTCTCTCTCTCTCTCTCTCTCTCTCTCTCTCTCTCTCTGTCTCTCCTCTTTTAGCTGAATTGGTTTTTGTGACCCCTACTAGCCCAGAAACTTCACAGACCTGGATTGATGAGCTTCAGTTGGGCTTTGGCTGCGGTGGGTTGTAGGACAACCCTGGAGTAATTTTTAGTTGGGTCATAATGTAAAGAAAGAAAAAGACTTGTGATAAAGTGGACAAAGAAGACAAGAAGACCTTCTTGGGGAAATATTACAAAAACTTCATAGAGAAGGGCAAAATCATTTTCAAATAACACCCAACTATTCCCAGGGATGCTTGGGGAAAGACAATGATCTTCCATTTCAGAAAAGAAAATACACACTATTCTGTGAACTTGCATATAGTCAAGGACATACATTGTAATTGCTTGCCAAACCAGCCTCGCCAGGATAAGGTACAGTCTGGGAACAAGTCTGTCCTGGAACAAAGCTCTGTGAGGTGTGCAGGAGCATGCAGTATTTTGAATATTATCTCTATGCTAATATAAGTTTTTTTTGTTACAAGTTTTATAAGAATTAAGTTCCCATATTATGAATTTGAAAGCTATGAGGTAAAATGCATTTTGGCTATTATGGTGGATGCAACAATTTATTACAAACTTCATTTATTTCCCCATGTACTCAAGAAAGAAATATTCCTGACAAACTATGTTCCTACCACTGATTAGGTGCTGGGGCGACCGAGATGAATAAGACATATTCCCACAAGTGTATTTGTGAGGAATGGAGGTCTAAAGCAGCTGCTTTTAAATTCAAAAGTAACTGGACATTCAAAAGCTTGTGTGCATTCAGGAGAAGTGGAGCAATTAACTGGAGCTTTTGAACTCTTTGGCAGCCACACTTACCACTGCTGGAATCTCAGGAATAAAGAAATTTACCTCCCTTTTCAGCTTTGTTAATAATACTTTAAGAGCTTTGAAATATAACTAGTTTTACCCACCAGGGCATACATCCACAAAGCAAGAAATCACTAAGTCAGAGGGAGAGAGAGACCACGTTACACCTCCCAATTGTCTGCAGATAGTTCCCCTTTTGACTAAAATTAGGGTCAAATCATCTGTAGCAAATGAGAGACCTGGTTCATGCGTCACCTGTCCACTAAACACAGACTCCAGTGACTGAAGACCAGTATGGTTTTCTCCTTCTATTTAATTCTTTGCAGATTCTGCTCAGAGATTTGAAGATTATCTTTGGCAGAAGTTACCAGTCCAATATGACTTGATCTCCTGCAGCTGTTAATTTGGATCATTCCCTTTAGGAGGGTTTCTTTACTCTTCTGATTTTTTCCTTTTCAATCTCCCTGGAAGATTGTTCTGCCTCCTACTTCCCACCTGGGAATCCTGCAGACCCCTCTTTTGCCTTCAAATCAGTACTCGTTTTCTACTGTGGCCATAAAAAATTGCCATACATATAGTGTCTTGATCACTGTAGATCTATTATTTTGAAGTTCTTTAGGTTAGAAACTTAACATGAACCTCAGTCGTCTAAAATCAAGGGGCCAACAGAATTCTGTTCCTCTCTTTTGGTTTGTGACAGAATTCAGTTCCTTCTGATTATAGGATTGAGTTGTCTGCCGTCTTGCAGGCAGCAGATGGAAGGTCTTTTCCAGCTGTGAGAGGCCACCCATATTCTGTGTCTCAAGGACTCCTTCCTTCCTTGTCAAAGCTAGTAATGGAGGGCTGAATCCCTCTTATTCTTTAAATGTCTCTTTCTTCCATTGGATCTCTCTTTGATTATACATGGGAAACTGGGAAAGTTCCCCTGCTTTTAAAGACTCATGTGATGAGATCAGACTCATCTGGATCTAGTATGATCTCCTCATTTTAAGGCTCATAATCTTATTTGTGTCTACAAACTCTCTTTTTCCATCTGAGGTAACATACTCACAGTTTACGGGCACTAGGGCCTGGATATCTCTGGGGAGCTATGATTCTACCTACCACAAAGTTCAGAATCTAAGTTTTCATCAGATTCTGTAGATTGTACATCCTTCCTGCTTTCATATTAAAACTCTAATGTGTGCATCAAAGTTCATTGTTTCTTCTAATAAGAAACATTGGGTGTCACATGGATAGCCTTGCTTTGCCATAGCTTGCCAGTTCACCCCAAATCTCATCATGACCTTCCTCTGCTATAAAACTTTTCATGACTTCCATTGTCCACAGGATAAAAGTTCAAAATTCTGTGGTTGGTTTGATTCCTGAAGATTCCCCATGACTGTTGCCCCTTGTCTTCTTCTCCCAAGTCTTCAACCCCGTGGTTTTGTGTCTCACTGCCCTGATTTACATTTTCCCTTCTACCTGGACCATGTCTTTCCTTCAGCTGCTCTATGAGTGTCTTTCAGGTTAAGATGCTCTATGAACTGACTTCTCCTCTGTCTTTGATCACTATCCCCATACAGACAATTTCCCATAGCCCAGAGACTTTTACCACAACATCTTTGCCACTCTATTTAGTCTTTACCTTTTCTTTGTCTCTATCTGTTTATTTTCAAACTCACAGAGCATAAGGATTTGAAATTACCCACTTTAGTATTCCCATTGTCAGGGAGAATGTCTGAAAGTATTTGAAGTTCAACATATATTTTTGAATAAATGAGTGAGTGAAAATAATTTGTAATTTATCCCCTGAAGAAATATGAATTTTTCCTAAAAATCCATTAGAGCATTTCTTTATAATTTACTACTTACTAATTGCATATACCTTTCAGTATCTTCTCTGTATATGGAAACTGAGCTATCACATTTGTGTCTTATATATAAACCAATACATTTAACTATATTTTCTTCCAACTACCACTAAATTTTGTACATGGAAGGTGCTACTGAATTGAATTTCTACCCAGCTTCTCTGACAGGACAGATTGGTCAAGGGTGCTTGTTATGGTTTGGATATGAGATATCCCCCAAAAGCTTTTGAATGAGACAATGCAAGAAAGTTTAGAGGTGAACTGATTGGGTTATAAGAGGCTTAATCTAACCCATGCATTAATCCCCTGATAGGGATGGACTGGGTGGTACCTGTGGGCAGTCGGATGTGGCTGGAGGTTGGTCTCTGTGGGTGTGCCTTTGGGGTCTATATTTTGTCCCTGGTGAGTGGAGTTCTCTTTGCTTTCAGATTGCCAAGTCCTGAGCCTCTTTCCTCCTCCACTCCCTTTTGGCATTTTATTCTGCCTAACTTCAGGCCCAGCACAACTATGGCCCTCAGCCCTCTATGGACTGAGACCTCTGAAACTGTGAGCATCAAAGAAACTTTTCCTCCTCTAAAGTTGTTCTTGGGAGGTCTTTTGGTCACAGCAGTGAAGAAATGACTAAAGCGGGGCTGGAGTTGTGGAACTTTGCCTTCCCTGCCTGGTCCTCATCCTGTGTCCAGTCAGCTGGACTGAGAGGGCCAGATCCATGGCTCCCCAAATTCGAGGGAAAAGCAATGCCAGGGTGAAGGAAGCAGTCATGATTTGAGAACAGTTGGTTTTCCATTATGCAGCAAAGTGGCCCTGCTGCGGTTTGGGTGTGAGGTGTCCCCTCTATTAATGCAGGAATATCCAGAGGTAAAATGATTAGATTATGAGAGCTGTCACCTAATCAGCACATCCTGGTTTGAATGGACTAACTGGGTGGTAATTGTAGTCAGGTGGGGTGTGGCCAGAGAAGGTGGGCCCCTGGCCAATATGCCACCAATATGCCCTTGGAGTGCACATATTCCCTGTGCCCTTTCCCTTTTCTCTCTCTGCTTCCTGGCCACCTTGAGCCCAGCAATTTCCCTCTTCCCTGCCCTACCTCCATGGTGTTCTGCCTGCCTCATCTTTGGCCCAGAGCAAGGAAGTTGGCCGGCCATCAAGGAAATCCCTGAAATGGTGAGCTCAAATAAACTTTCCCTCCTCAGTGTTTGTTGTTTTCTTTCAAGTACTTTGATCTCAGGGGTGCAAAGCTGACTAACCTGAGCCTTGAATGTTGAGCACTTTCCCTTTTGAAAAAATCTCCTGGGGTAGAGACATCTAAGCCGCCTCCTTGAGGACATTGAGAGCTTCAGGACCAACTCCATGAGTGTGAAATTCGAGTTCTGTCTGGCAGGAGAGTTCTCCCAGATGGAGCAATACTTAAGATTTTTAAATTGAAATGAAAGCAGAGCCCCAGCTGTGCAGATAATTTAGGCTCAAATTTTACACTGAAAAAAAAATGTTGAAGGACCAACACTTGATTCCTGGGGGGTTCCAGTTCAGTGTCAGTCACCAGGTAGGTATTTATGTGACTTTAGATGGTACATTTCATTGTTCAGTGTTGCTACTTGAAAATCAGTGTTTAAATATATGATTTTTCAAGCTTCATCAGATTTTCTGCCCATAATCAGAATTTGTTCATCTTAACTGCATGACTAAGCCAGGGGCTAAGAGCAATGCAAGGAAGTATTAATCATGGTCCTTGCTCACAGGAATAATCGTGCTCAGGTGTGGTTTGGTGGAAAGAAAGGTGGTTTGGTGACGATAATAGGCTTGAAGTACAACCTGAAGCGAGGAAAGAATGTTCAATACTTTTCTTGATTTTTTATTCCCTCACTTTACCACCTACCTAAGGAGACAAGCTACTTGACTTTTAGGCTTCCCTTCACACACAGGTGTGCAATCTTAAATCAGGGGGTTAGAAGTGCATAGTTTCAGCAGGGGGTGACAGGTGCCAGCTGTCAGCACACAGAGTGGAGTGGGTGTATCACCCAGTGGCTTAGGCTTCCCACAGAGAAGCGAGCAGGGAAGGTGGTGAATCAATGGTGAGTCAGCTTGGTAGACATAGCCCTTATCAGAGCAAGGGTCAGACTGAATTCCTTTCGTTTTTTGTTTTTTTTTTTTTACTAAATTAAAAAAAAAAATGTGGCCAAAATAGATCTCAGAAGCTTAAAAGCAAACAAAATAAAACAATAAACAACAACAACAACAAAACCACCAAACCTTCTCACTGGCAGGAAGAAAAGGAAACAGAAGAGGTTTAAAAGGCAAAGACTGAAACTGAAGGTCTGTTCTCATTGAATTACTTAGACAAACTGAAATCTTTGTGATCACCTTTTCCTAATATCGGTTTTGTGGTTTATTGAGCCTGATGGAGTGACCTGGCCCAGTCCAGCTTAGTTTGAAAGGCGTGCAGCTGACATCAGTGGTTGGTGACTGCAACGTGCTTTTCAGATGTGCATGATAAACCCTCCTCCTGAAATCAAGTTCCCGAACAACCCAATTAAAAAATTGGCAAGGATCTCGAGTTTCTCCAAAGAAGATGTACAAGTGGCAAACAGGCCTGTGACAAGATCCTCAGCATCACTAACCATCAGAGGAATGCAAATCCAAGCCACAATGAGGTACCCCTTATGCTTACGGGACACTGTAGGATGGCCATCTAAAATGTCAGTGAGGATGTGAAGAAACTGGAGCCTTTGTACACTGTTGGTAATAAAAACAACAACAACAACAAAAACCAAAGAAAGTGTTACAGAACTGGGGCCTTCTGAGAAACTGAGGCAGTATAAAGTTTCTCCATCAGACCCTGATTATTGAGATCCAGTCGGAGAAATTTCAAACGTGACACTCCATGGAACGGACATGATTTGTATTAGAAGGGACAGTGAAAGGGAGAGGGGGACACTCTCAAGGGAGAGAGTGGGTCCTCTCAGAGAGGAGGAGACAGTGTGCCCCTCCAGCCTTTCAGTTTTAGTGAGATCCTTGGGAATTTTCCAGAGGGTCCTACCCAGGTCCACCTCTTGATTTTGATTGACAGCAGGATGACATCAGACTTTCAAGTCCCCACTGCCATGACAACTCTAGGTCACTTTGGTCCATGCTGACTGCTGGTTCTAATTGGAACCTGTTCTTTTAGATTTGGTGGTTTGAGGCATCATCCTTATCTCCCTGAGTTCTGGGATCTGGACTGTTTAAGGGTCACAAAAATACTGCCCTTCAGGGTAACTTGTGTTCTTATTGGCATTTCAGGCCTTCATTCCTCCTACAGATAACAGGTAGTTTGCTGAGGAATGTAACATATTTTGCCTACTTAAGACAGACGTGGCTGCAGGTAATTTTTTTTTATTTTTAAAAGTGAAAGTATGTGGGGATCAATAAGTTCAGCCCAGTTTATAGGAAAGAGAAAGAGTGAACACAATGGTGATCTTGCCTTTAGGTATTAAAAGATTGACCTGTGCACCTTTTCCATTGATGTCAGTGATCTGTGCCAAGGTGCTCTTACTGGAGCAGATAACGATTATCTCACTGGAGTCACAATATTTTGGTGCAAAACAGCATCCACTTATCAGCAGTGTCCCTGACGGGAAAAGGGTTAAATTACCTGATAAATAAAATGGCTTGGCTTCCGCTTCTTGGAGTGAGTACTGCATTTTCTCTGGCCATTCTCTTTGACCCAGGTGATGCTGGCTCCCATGGATACATAACATGCTCCTCATTTACTAAGGAGTTTGGGTGTCCTGGAAGGTATTGTGGGGGAGTCACTGCTCTTCTCTGATAAATCAACCATTCCAACTTTATGGATAAGAATAGTTTCTCTCAGTCAAAGTTTCCTTTCCCCCATCCCTGTGGTCTAGCAAGCCAGAATTGAAACCCATCTGCCAATTGAAACCGGTGATACTCACCCTAACCCGAAGCACCAAGGTTACTGATATTTCCAGCACCAGTTAAAAGCTTGGAGAAAAGCAGAGAACGATTATTATTGCATTTCTCTCTGCTTGGGCTGGAGATAATGAGCCTGCTCCTGCTGCCCTCTCACATGCATAATGCCTATTGATGTCAACGAGGGCGGCGTGGTGTGCAAGAGCCATTAGATCACTTGTATCATCTTGAAAATAATAAGGACAAAGGGATACCTTTTTTTTTATTTAAACTCGGCAAAGAGAGCCTCTGTGGTTCCAAGCCTCTCTAGATGGTCCCAATTAAGAAGAAATAATAATCTTCCTACAGTCGGTGGCTGCCACCATTTCAAGGTGAGCTTTTCATGAGGGAAGGATGGGGCAGTTCCCGAGACAGATGGTTGTAGGTTTCTAAAGTCACTTCTCCTAGGAGATGTGATTAGGGAGTGTTATCAGTCCTCTCAGAGACTGATCAAAAGCACATAACTCCTACATATGGGAAGGCAAATGAGGAAAGTTAAAAGAAGAAAGCAAAAAGAAAATAAAAATCCCTTCTCAACTGAGGCAGGGGAAGGGCTTAATTTTGAAAATTATTGAATCCCTTTGGGTTTTTTTTTCCTCCTATTTCATAATGAAGGTTGGGTCTGAGTCAGTGTTGCCTAAATGGAGTTCATCATTGGGCTAACTTGAGGGACTTACTTAAAAAAATATAACCTTCTATTTTTGTCTTGGGATATTCTGAATCAGTAGGTCTGAGGTGATGGTGGGAATTTGCATTTTAAAGAAGTTACTTTGATAATTATGCAAGCTTAGAGCATATTAGTAGATAACTTCTATTGTTTTGGACAATATATTTCTTTTTCTTTTCATGTTCCTCCTGTGTTAGTTGACGGACTGGCCTGGTGTAGTTATTGACCACATGTGTTAGACAAGGTCATGCAATGGGACTAATTATGGTCACTCTCTAGGGTGGGCACTAAGAGGGAAACTCTCAGAGGTTGAGAAAATGCTAATCTGATTGACAGGACATCATATTAATGTGATAGCATAGATAGCAGATGCTTGTTTCATCAAGGCAATGGAGGTGTCCAAAGAATCAGGTAAAGAGGCCCTGCACAAATTTCTCCCTAGTTCTCTCTGGTGAATTTTTCCTACTCACTCTCCTTCATCTATGTCAACCTCCTTGCTATTCTTCTGAATGATTGTACATGCTTCTCTGTAGTGACTGTTGCCTTTACTTGGAATACTTTTCCTACAGATAACTACACCCTAGCTCCAAGATTTCCTTTAACTCTATTTGGATATTACCTTTCTAGAAGGGTGGGTCTACTTTACTACAATGTGCTGCCAACTACTGCCCTGGGAACTTCTGATTCTCCTTATTTTGCTCTACCATTTCCCCTAATACTTTGTACATTGCAACACATCATATAATTTTCGGATCTCTTATGTTATTATTAATTTATTTATGCATTTTGGCCTGTAACATAAGCTCATAGGAGCAAGAATGTTTTCCAGTTTTATTCAGTGATACATCTCTAGGCTAGCCTTCAGAGGACAGTGGACTTGAGAAAATATGTAGGAATGAAAATGGTGAGGCCACCTAGGAATTTTGATATTACTAAGATTCCAAGAGTTGTATTAGGTGACAGATGTTATCTGCAGTTTCTCAGAGTCTTAGACCTTTGGTGTGTCTAACTCTAGTTTCAGCTGATACTTTCATGAGAGGTTAGAATCCCACCTTCTGTAGATCCAGGATGTTGGAATTCCTTTCTGGTTCTTTCTAGTTCTTTACTATATATCCAAATACAGTGGCTGTGCCAAGAGTACGAGCTACCTAACTATGTGGTCTTACTTTCCCAATGACATAGCTCTGGGGTGGGGAGTGAGTAGCGTCAATAGGCAATATTTATTGAGTGCTCATTGTCTCCCAACATAATCCTCCCTACGGTCCAATCCCATGAAATAAGTGCTAATATTATTGTCCTCTTTTATAGAAACTGAGGAACAGAGCATTTATCATCAAAGCACTTGCTTAAGGTCACAGATAGGAGATGGTGCAGTCAAGATTTAACCAGGGTCCAATAGAGCAACCACTGTGCTTTGGATCCATTTATTTGGAGCAGTGGTTCTTAAATTTTTTCATGAGGTAAATAAAGCTTTTGGATATCATGTGAAGATACTGAAACTATTGACATATTTTTGCTTATTTATTTATGTATTATAAATCAAGAAACTTGACAACAAGGAGCAGAAACCAGGTTTGGCTATTTGAAACAAAAGAAAGTTGTGAACATGCGGAATAGCTCACACCATCTTCTGGATAGGTAGAGAATTAAGTTTGGAAGTTCTGTAGCTGGGAACAATGTTTATGTTATGGTACAAGAGGACCTGCTGGGCTCTGCCACTGAGCACTACTCATGGACATTGACATCCTAGCTGGCACTTCTAATTCTCAGATTATACACAAGGCATTGCAACTAGAACTAGAATCATTGTCCTGGTGCCTCCATGAGGTGGACCACTGTGAAGATGGACCTCTCTAAGATGAATATCTGGCATCCTCAACGGAAAGGTTTTGGCACAGACCCTGTTTTTTTTTTTTTGGTTATCCTAAAAAGTCTGAGTTAGTGCATTGACAGATGAACCATGGAGCATATACTTATGCCCTGGCTTCAAAAGAAATTGAGAAAATGAGAATTTATGGGTACACATTGGTTTTTCTTTTGGCTTCCCAGTAAGAGACATTCCTACTGGATTGCTAAAAAGAATGACACATATATGTCAAAATCTGTGAATCTGCCCAAAGTGTGGCCATAAATAAATAAATAAATAAATAAATAAAATATATATATATATATATATATATATATATATATATATATATATAATGGAAAATCATAACCTCCAAAGAATTTCCAATGATAGCAGATAATGAAAACTGTCAAACTGTTCACTATCAGGCTTCTCATCAGGTAGCTGCAGGTTTTCTAATTGCCAGAATGTTTATCTAGATAGCTATTTCCCAGTAGAAAGGCTTTATTCTTTTTCTTCCCAGATTTCCAGTTGACAAATACGGTGGGGTTGAGTTGTGTCCCTCAGAACATCCAGTACCAGTGAAGATATGTGCCAGTCATAGCACCCAGTACACATGAATGTGTTATGACTGGTACTGGGTTCTACGGTAGACCCTGTGCCAATATGATTGATATTCTCATATGGAGAAGAGAAACAGAGAGACAATATGAAAAGATTCCTATGTGACGTGACACAGGAGAGAACTCCATGCTAAGCTGGAGGTAGAACAAAATCATGAGTCCCCAAGTCAAAGGGCACCATGGGTTTGCTGGCAACCATCAGAAACGAGGAAAGGCATGAAACAGAATCTCCCTTGGCTGCCAAAGTAGAATCTAGATCTACCATCACCTTGATTTTGGACTGCTGGCTTCCAGAACTGTGAGAGAGAGAGAGAAAAAAAATCTGTTATTTTAAGTCACTCATTTTGTGACAATTCCTTATGTAATCACTTTAGGAATATATTTGGATGACTGGTCTCGGCATCCATTGTCCTATTTTATTCTTCTAATTCTACATTGTCATGGCTGTCTGTTGATAACCACTGGCTTCATGCTTTAGCATCAGATCATGATTCTTTTACTTTTCCTCCGAGAAATGTAGGAAGTTGGTTTTCCTAGTGATGGAGGATGTGTGGCTTCACACCATCAGTTTGTGTCTCCCACACAGGACAGCTCTCTGAGCACTGAGGAGGAACCACCTTCTATCTTTCCGGCAGGTCCATACATAAATGTTATGTATTTGCTAATTTGAAAGACACCTTTAACTTATTTCCTTTATCAGTCTACTGTGATAAATAGAGCCTCCAAATTGCTTGCTGACCCTTCTAAGCAGGGTCACTTCTCCACTGAAATAATCACCCTCTGTCTGCATCAATGATGGGGCTCCTGTGGGGTTGCCTTTCTACTCCCTTGGAGAAGATAACATGGTAGGTGGGATCATCTGAAGTAAGTGCCATCGGATTATTTTCTCAGTGACAGCCTTTTTCCTCATTCTGTAACACATTCTTCGAGGAGCATGAACTTGATAAGATAAACAGTGAAAAAAATATTTTTCTTGAAAAATAGAATTTTATTTTTTTGTTTTAGGTCAGACATCTATTCAGGAGTCAGCCCCTTTGCCAAAGAAGAAAATCTGATAAAGGTCTTAGCTTCAACTCTCCTTTATTTGACTTTCTAAAATGCAGTTTCAGTGATGAGAACAAAGAAAGGATACGAGCATCATAATTCATTAGCTGGCTTTCATCTATCCCCATGGTGTCATGTAATTATTTCTTAAATTATTTTATTATGCTTATGCACTGTTAAGAATGATTTAAGTTGCCTTAAAATTTTCATGCTTTGCTTTACTTTCTGTGTGTAAATTATTTAAATGGTCATAAACTGGATTCCTTTGAAGAGCACGTGCTAACTGTGCCGCACCAAGATGGAACCATTTGGCAAAACTTCCTCAGAGAGTGAAATCACTTCTCAGTGGACGTAGGTCGTGATTAATGGTTTGTGATTGTAATTTGCTGCACTGCTCCAAACCCGGCTCTTCACCTGGTGTTTAAAGGAGGGCTTCTACTGATTTAAGACCAAGCCAGACATTTTTTTTCCTTTTTTTCTTTATTTCCCCTTTCTTTTGTCAATACATGCCCCCACCTTTATTTATATATTTAGCTAGTGGATTTTAATAATTTAATGAGTTTATGAAAAGCTGCCATGCAAAACAAGCTAGAATCCTGAAAATATTCTATACCCAACCGTATGCTTCACCTCTTTCCTTCCATCCTTCCACCTGATACTCTCTCTCTCATTTCTGAGTTAATTTATTTCCTTTTTATTGTATCGATAATGATTCCTTTAAAATTACCTTTTTAGTTATTTTTAGCTTTTTTTTAAAAAAAAAAAACTTTAATAAGATTCACATATCATACCATCACCTGTTTAAATCGTATAATTCAATGGTTTGGTTTTAGTTTGTTTGCAGAGTTGTGCAACCATCATCACAATCAATTTTAGAATATTTTCATCACCCCCAAAAGGAACTCATGACCATTAGTGCTCATTGTCCATCTCACCTTCCCCAGTCCCCCCACCCAGCACCAGGCTATCCTGTATCTGCTTTCTATATGTATTTGAACCTTAAAGACAAAAAAAAAAAAAAACAAAAGCAAAATATAGACAAATAGGATTGCATCAAATTATAAAGCTTCTGCATAGTGAAGAATCAGAGCAGATTGACAACCTACAGAATAGGAGAAAATATTAGCAAACCATGTATTTAATAAGGGGTAAAACCTAAAACAGATGAAAAACTCTACTGAATAGCAAGAAAACAAATATCCCTGTTAAAAGTGAACAGGAGACATAAACCGACATTTCTTAAGAGCAAGAACAAGGCAATGAAGCATATTTATCACAAATTTACTGTTCAGTTGTCTATGTTCATACCATTGCTTCTATTCCTTTGCTTAAGCAGATTAATATGTATTCTTTCATATGCCTCAATAAAACTGAAACATTATTTTGCTATAATTTTCTTTTAAAGAACCAACTTTTTTGATATTTTTAATAATTATGAATTTCTGTTTCTTAATTTTTTTCTTTCCATTTGCTTTGTGTTTGTTCTTGATTTTAATTAGACAACTTGAATCAATATTTGGCTCATTAATTGTGATTTTAAAAATTTCTACTATAAGTATTTCAGGCTATAAAATCCTTCAAATTACTTTGCTTGATGCACTACACATGTTTTGGTAAATAATATTGCCTTTATCTTTAAAAAATGTCCATTATGATTTCTTTTCTAACATGTGAGTATTGATTTAGCAGGATGCTTTTTAAAATTTCTGCTTGAAACTCTTAGAGTAGTTTTTACTTCCTATGAATGGATATGTCCTTTAAACTCTTTTAATCCATAGAGCTATCATGAAGGATTCAGTTAATTAATGCATGTACTCCGCCCAACATGGTGCAGTGCCTGCCACAGACTAGTCCATCAAAAATATTATTTTTAATTATTGTTATATCATGTCTTTATGAATGATAATATTTGTTCAAAATTGGAGAATTTAGGCTTTGTAAAGACACTCTCAGCATGCTTAAAAACAACATGTTGGGTAAATTCCATATGGTTAGGTATTTTGTAATTATTATTAATGAATAATAAGAATTTGGAAAATGTTTCTATGTGAACATATTATTATATTTTCTATAACTGAACATGCCCCTATGTGTATTAAAAAAACTGTGTTCTTCAGTAGTACAAATGATAATCCATATTTAATAGCTATACCCAAAGGAAAATAAAATTCATATCTCAACATGCCTGAAACAAACATCAAATATTTCGAATTTATACATTCATCTTAATTGAATAGCTGTAGTCCATAAACAGCAAGCAGAAAACCAGAGAATACAACACTGGTAAGAATTTAACACAAATTTACTGCTGTAGGTTTAATTTACTGCAGTAGAGTTTCTATAATAAAATAGAAAGGCGACCCTTTCACTTTTACAGATTGTTAATTGGTGTCTTTCTTTAGGGTGAAAATGCTCTTGTTAAAATAAAACCCCATTCTGAAGAAAATGCACATGTCTTAGCATAAAAAAGAATTCATTTGCTTTGTAAGCCTGGTTTTCTTTATTTGGGTACAAACTATATTTTTTAAAAAAACAACACATAATTTACATTTATACAGTGCCTTACAGTTTTACAGTCATCTTTTTATCCATTTCTTCATTTGACTCTCACATTTTTTGGTAAGTATTCTCATGCCCATTTTACAGATGTAGAAAGTAAAGCCCAGAGCAGGGAAATGATCTGCTCACTATGAAGAATCTGTAAGTTGCAGAAATATGTCAGAAACCCAAGTTTTCTAACTTCCTACTCAGTGCCTTTTTATATACCCTGTTCCCAAGTTTGCTATCCACTTCATCCCCCCATGTACTTTGATCTTTTTCTAAAAGTTATTTAAAATATCTTCTTTTAGTTGTATATGGACACAATAGCTATATTTTATTTATTTATTTTAATGTTATGCTGAGGATTCAACCCAGTGCCTCACGTGTGCTAGGCGAGAGCTCTACCAGTGAGCTACAACTCCTGCCCCACACTTAGATCTTAATTAAATCAGCCACCTAACCTCAAAGTTGCCTAAATAATGTGCTCTTAGTGCAAGTCCCTTTTTGGGACAATATATACCTATTCATCTTTAAACAAGAACACTATTTTGTCCAACTATCAATAAATGCTACAAATTTTTTAAAAAATATAATGCCTTATGTAGAGAGGTGGTTTTACTTAACTCCCAATTGGATGAAGAATCTGACTTAGTTGTTTTAAGTAACTTGCCAGGGAATAAATGAATATTGGAGCCAAGAGTCATTTCAAGTTGGTCTGATTCCACAGCCATCCTTTGGTTACTGTGTCACTCCATAGCAAAGCAATGGAAGAATTGAGGGAGGACTGAACTGAATTTAATAGAGAAAACAAAACAACTTTGACCTCAAAGCATTTTTTTTAAATTAAGGAATAAAATAATTATTTTCCAATCATTTACATTTTGTTTGTGTTTTAAGTTTAGAGATGGAGTAACTAACAAGCATGTGAAATATATTGCAATATGCTCAAGGCTAGCTTGGAAGTACTTGAAATAGTTTTTAATGAAGTTCTATCTACTCTGTAAAAAAAAAAGCCAATGATTTTACATTTATTCAAATGTCTAGAATTATTGAGAAAAGAAAAAAAATTAGTTACAGTCTATTTTTAAAAACAGCCATTGAACATGAAATGAGTCAAAATACTTGATACAGTTTCTTAAAGTCTTGGAGTGGAAAATAAATAATTGCAGTATCTGTATATGTATAAAAGTATTCCTCAGAAAAGTTTGGTGTGTGAAGGATACAATTGAACAGTGTTTTCAGTTTCAAGGGACACTTGACTGTCTTGTGCAAGTGTTAATAAATGCTGCAAATTGTTGAGAAAGTGTTATGCCTTATGTAAAGAGGTGTCTTTATTTAACTCTCAATCGGATGAAGAATCTGACTCAGTTGTATGAATTAACTTGCCGGGGAATAATGAATATTGGAGCCAATAGTCCTCTCCATGAGAAATCCTCCTACCACAGAACATCTGATTTTGGAAAGGGCACACTTTTGGCTGCCTTGCTGGACCTATGACAGGCAGGAAATAGCACTTAGGGATGTTCCTCACCCTCCTCCTTCAATAAAATTGAACGGGGCCTTAGTTGGAAGCCCCAGAGCAGGCAGTGGAGAGGAGAAGCAGGCCCTGAGAGAGGTTGTCAAGAACAATGCTGCAGAATCAGGATGATAAGACTTGAGCTAACGGTGAGGTACAGGAAGGGAGGATACTTGGAGGAAGGGATGGGACACAAAAAAAGAACCAATTAAACATAAATTTAAAAGAAAGAGAGAAAGAAGGGAGACAAAGTCAATTAATACATATCTTGCCATTTTCTTGGGATTCTGACCTTACAACCACAAATGTTGCATGGCGTTATACCCTAGCATTTGGAAGAGAACTGTAAGTAATGGCACAAGAAAACAAAAACAAAAACTGTTTCAGATCCTTTTGTGACTCTAGGAAACATTTCAAGAGACAGAATCACATCTGGATTCTAACACTACTGTGTATAAAACACCTCAGAATTGTCACAATTTACTCCAGGAAACTGTATTAAATCTATAGAAGGTTTCAAGGATGATAAAGCTCTTGTTTTCAAAATCTCATGTGAGGAATTGGAACAAAACTACTTTATGAAATGTGGAAAAACAAAACAAAACAAATAAGTAGTTTGGGGTTGAAGCTGTTTAAGAAGCAATCTCTCTCTGGATCCCCTCCCACCATCCAAGCATCAGTGAACCTGCCTTTCACAACCTCTGTGGAAAGCTAAAAATGGGTTCTGTTGAAATGGTAAAACAGACGGTGGACCAGGCGATGCCATGCCGAGTGAGGGCCTGGGTCTCATAGGAAAATTTAGGGGATCCAGTGATTTTATGTGTACTGAATACTAAATGCAGAGGCTTTCCATCCTTTCCTCCAACTGAGCTCTGCAGAAGCACACCAGTCCAACAAGAAATGCTGAAAAGTACTTACCCTCTATCCTCAAGTAACATTTTTTAGCTCCATTTAAAGTCCTTTGTCCAGAATTAGTCTTAGGGCTCCATTGTCTATAGGAAGACTTTAAGTCATCTTCCCACAACAACTCTATACTGTAGAGGGAAATTAAAAACCTCTGCTGGTCAACTTACACCTCAGGAAAATATACTGTCAAGGAATAAGTCAGTAATTATAAAGGAAGTTGTCAGTTTGGGCCAGGATGTAGCTCAGTGGCAGAGCACCTGCCTAGTGTGCATGAGACCCCGGGTTTTATCGCTAGCAATGAAAAAAAAAGCCACTTAGCATCACTGTAGACATTACAGTCCCATGATGACACCTTTCAGAGTCCAAGTATAGGCCCTCATTTCTCTAAGGATGGAGCTCAACTGATTGTCTGGCTTAGAAAGCAAATTAGGAATTCCACCTTCTATTCTATTCTCACTACCCATAATTCCATTATGGATAAACCACTTCAGTGTACTTATTTTTATTTCATTTTTTTCTTATCTGCAAAAAGTTGTTGATCCCTTGTTTAACTACATATTGCTACCAATTATCTGGGTCCTTCGAAATATTGCTATGATAAGAGAGTTTTTTAAAAAATCAACATAGTCTCCATATGGGAAATATCTAATTAAACAAATATTAGTAGGGAAATTCCTTGTGGGATGGGGAAGTTTAAAAACCATGTGGCAGTTTTAAGTCATGATCTCTCAATTTGTATTTTATTTTATTTTATTTTTTTGCCACTATTTCATTGAGAGTTCCATGTCATCTTCTCTTGGAATTGTGTGGGCTTGTGAAAGTCTTGGCCAACTATCAAGAAAACAATATTATATACTTCTATGTGAGGTCTTAGAGGGCCATGAGACTTCTACCTGGTTCCTTTGTAACACTCTCACTTTGGAAATTCCCTGATGGAATGCTCTGTGTTGGATCCTGGTCACTATGCTATGAAAACCCTATGGAGAGTAGAGAGGTGCTCTAGTATAATATAAACCTAAAATATGTGGCTTTGAAATTTGGTGGTGGTTAAACTGGAAGACCCTGGGAGTCTGTTAATAGAAGTCAGATAGTACTCAAGGAAGCTATTGGGTAAAGGCTTAAAGTACAGTAAGTAAAATTTATTAGAATCTGGAAAAAGTGAAACCTAAACTTTAAATATTGTTACAAGTAGAAATTTTTAAAAAATAGAAAATATACTTAATAAAGTGATGGTCCAGCTAACCACATTTCCAAGAACTAGTTTTTAAAGTATAAGGTGGTTCTTTACTTGAATATTAGAAGACAACATAGAGAGAAATAATGTGTAAGAAGAAAAAGGAATTGGTTTTCAAGCAGTATTTAAAGCAACTATAAAAGATCCAAAACTTTATGTTTGAAAATACAACTATTTATTACTCCCAGTCTTTCCCAGAGCAGATAAAATAAGTCCAGGCCACTGTCAGGAAAATGTGGTTGTAAGGTAAAGAAAAGTCAGAGTGGGACTATAAAATACTGTGTTAGGACCTCAGAAATATTTGAAGGTGGTACTTCATAATTCTCAGGTGAAAAGTGATTCTTGTGGGTCCAGTTCAAATATCCTCTCTGTTCAACAGTAGGGCTTCTTGGAATCTTAAAAGTATTGTTCAATAGAAGCCTTATGGCAGACCCTAGGTAGAGGTAACTCATGAATATATTTGTGGATGTGACTTGTATGTGGTGAAATAAATCATAAATTGATACATAAGAAACTGATGAAGTTTTTAAGATAACTATATTGGTAGAAACACCATCATCAGCTTGCCCTCAAAATGAGAAAGACAAAATAAAAAGAGACTGTTAGTACTCATATTTTAATAGTCAGGGAGGAGGCTAAGAAAAGTGCTCAGTAAACATGAGGTCATTCTTATGGAAAAGTAAGGTTTAATAAAAGGGAGAATCCAGAGTTTAGAGGTCGGAGCTAAGATCATAGAAAACAATTTCCATAAAATATAATAGGACAGGATCACAATGTGGGAACTAGCAACATGTATCACCTGGATTTCAGAACTTTTATAATTTAGGGATGGCTATGTGTCTCCCATTATCCCTTTATCTGGAGATATTTGTAATGTTTCTCTTATGTTCCCCCTCAATGAATAATGGGTAATTGGACAGCAGATAGCAAGTCTCTTGTGTTCCCCAGTTTTATGATTAAGAGGAACCATACCTAGTGAGTACTTTTCAAATTATGATTTAGGTGACAACATTCTGACTTTGAGTCGGAGATGGATGCTATAATGGCATGATAACTGATGATAACTAATAACTGATACTATATTGTGCTTACGAGAACTATTGAGAGAGGGTGAGTATATTTTCATGTGGAAGGAATATAAATAATCTGTGGCCAGAAGGCAGAACATGGAAGTTTTTGAATATGCTGCAAAATTCTTTGGCACTGTTCCGTCACCAGGCAGTGACTATGTCCTCTTCCCTTGAATCCTGGAGGTCTGTGACTTCTGAGGAAGGGATTTTCAGCTTATCAGCTTGTCTTGAAACATTCTCTTCGTATGCTGCCTTATAGAAATCAGTTGTCATAATGTGAGTAGACTGTGCCACATGGAGAGGTCCTGTATAGTAAGTAGTACCTGTCTCAGGTGTGACCAGCCTTTATGCATCCCAGCCAGAAGTCAGCTATGTAGAGGAAGAAGGCATCTTGGAAGTGAGTCTGTAAGCCTTGATTATTCTAGTTCTCATCTTTCAGAATCATCTCCAGCTATTTTATTCCTCATACCTGATATGGTAAAGCAGAAACAAATCAGCCTGTGGTTCCTTCTCTAAATTCATGACCCACTGAATTCATGAACAAAATGGTTGTGCATGAAATTAAATTTCAGAGGACTTCGTTATAATAGTAATTAGAATACGATATAAGGATTATTTAATAATATATATCTTTAGAATTCCATAGTAGCTCTGAGATATGCTGTCAGAAACAGGGATTATAACAAGCATAATTGGCATCTCACTTAAGTTTTGCACATGTAGCACCATGATCAAAATAGGTATGGTATTTGTAAGTACTGAATAGATAGTTTTCATTTGTATTGGAGATGCACACACAGACACACACACACACATAGACACACACTCACACACAGATATATATTTTATATATCAGTCATAACAAGTATCTCACAGTTTTGGACTGGAAGCCTGAGATCAAAGTGTCAGCAAGATTGTTTCTTCAGAGATCTTTTTCCTTGACTTATAAATAGCCATCTTCATGTATCTTCACATGTTATTTTTCTCTGTGCCTATGTCCGAATTTCTTCTTATAAGGATGCCAGTCATATTGAATTAGGCCTCCAAAATAAACCTCATTTAGCTTCAATTATCTCTATAAAGATCTTACCTGCAAATGCAGTCATATTCTAAGGTAGTAGGTTCAAGACTTCAACATATAAATTTAGGGGACTTAGAATTCAACCCATAATGCCATGTTTCTATCTATCTATCTGGTATGTAGATGAAGAGGTTTCTCTAATATCTAACCAGGAGAGCATTATGTGATTTTTCCATGCTGAACCTAAGCTCATACACACATTGTACAATATCTCCTTTGTGTTATCTGAGACACTTGTTTTTTATTCTCTAGGAGTAGTGAGTCTTATGTGAGTGAATCATCCTAAAAAACAGTATCTATTTAATGTTGCTCTACTTTTAGTTCTTGAGGAAGGAAACAGGAAAATAAATCTCATATTCTTTCTATTGGTTAAAATTGTACATTGGACATCAAGAAGCCTTCTTTCCAAATAGGTTCTGTAAAAGTTTAGTTGTGTTTTGATCATAGGGCACAAGACCTTATTGCCACAAGTCTTAATTTATTTATCTCAACATTCTGAAGCTTTACAAATTCAGAGTAGACTTACTGAAAAGAATTCAGAGGCTTCATATAAAATGCTTTTGCTGTGTTTTCTATTTAATTGTGAGAAAAGAAGTACAAAGTATTCACAGAAAAAGAATTGAAGGAGATAAAAAAAAATAGTTATTTGAAGTATTTCTTTTCCTAACTTGAACCTAATAAAAGAGAAAGGGAAAAAATGTTTTTTTTTTTTTTCTTTCAGCTAGAGGAAAATGTCTATACTCTGTAAAGATGAACTGTTTGGATGATAATGCAGAATGCCGAGTATTAAAACTCTTTTTATATTAGTTGAGAATATAAATAAAGAAGTAGAATTATTTTGTGGAGTAAACCAAGATTGTTTACTTGGACCTGCTCCAAACAGCCGGGTCCGTTGGAGAATATGTCTGTACTCTTGCATGGGATGCCTTTAAAAATAATAAACCACATCAGTGGCAAAGGCTAAAATAAACTTAGGGCCAGAGAGAATAAAGTTGGAATTCTTTATGTCCCATGGCTCCAGGTCAACCACATCAAATTCTGCAAGGCCAAACATGCTCTCTGGATCCCTGGACATTTCCCTTCAGGCTGTGGGCTGGGTCTGTGTTGCCCACTAGGAATGACCTGTCTTTTATATATTAATGTTAGTAGACACCAAACAGCTTGGAGGACTTGGTGATACTGACTCTCATAGGTCTCCTGCTGAAAATTACTGACAGAGGTCACCTTGATTCTTCACTTAGCATTTCAGGAACATTCTGGTATCTTTGTTCCCTCTCTCCTGTATTTTCAAAGACTGATATGTAAACAAATGAAGTAATGCACCTAATTTATAGCAGTTTACTCTCTTTGCTTTAGTCTGACTGAGTGATTTGCATGGGTGATGGCTTGAATGTTTGGCAGGGTTTGCTTAATTTTTCTCTGGATACTCCAGACTTTTTTTTTTTTTTTTTTTTTTTGCAGACAACTTCCTGAATCATTTGCAATGATTTGAAAGTGTGCCTAGCCCCTGCATTAGTCAGCTTTCCATCACTGTGGCAAAAACCTGAGATAATCAACTTGAAAGGAGGAAAGATTTGTCTGGGCTCATGGTTTCAGAGGTTTCAGTCCAGGAGCAGTTGATTCCATTAGTTTGGGGTCTGGGATGAGGCAGAACATAATGGTGGGGAATGCATACTGGAACAAAGAGGCTCACTTTGTGGCATTTGGGAAGCAAAGGGTGAGAAGAAGGTGACAGGATTCCAGTATCTGCTTTAAGGGCGTGCCCTCAATGACCTGATTTTCTTCTACACACTCTCTCCTAAAGATTATACCACCTCCTGGGTAGCATTATCAGCTGGTGACCATGTTCAGTATATGAGCCTTCAGGGGTACTTATGACCCACACCATAACACCCTTTCTTCTCTGTCTTAGCATTTTCTCTTCTTCATTCTGATCCTTATACCTTGCAACTTTTATTTTCCTGATCTATGTTTTGGCCCATCTACCATATTATAACAGTTGCTCCAAGAAGGCTAGGACAAAATTTTTCTTGTTCAAACTCATGGTCCTAGAGAAAAAAATTAGGTATTCTATGTATATTTATTAAATAATGAAGGATTATGAGAAATTAGCTATGGCCTGAAGTTTCTTTTGAGATTATTATCATTTTTGAGTTTGAGATTGTTATATTTTTCTCATCAGCCATATTTAATCCTTGTCAAAGATTCAGGTTTATAACAGAATTCATAAGTCATAATATTCACTTTTAGATTTCAGATGGAACTTATAATAAGAATTACATTTTATTTTGGATGACTAGATATGTCTCATGTTTTCTAATGAAATACTTTTGCTTCTCTTCCATACAAATGTCCTTACCTTTCTGTATTCTTATATGCTAAAAAAGGAATTTAGACAGGTTTCCAAAGTTTATCTCATTACAGTTAATTGGAACCATTTGAGATATTGTTTGGCATAAATAGCATAAAGTGAATGAGGTACATCATTGTTGTTTCTGTCAAGGTAGGATATGAATTTTATGTTTACATAGTACACATTTACCAACAAATACTAAACAAAGCAAAGTCTTGCCCTGATGCAGACAAGTAGTTAATGAACTCCAAAAGGAATTGGAGAAAGAGAAGGGCTTAGATGGTAGTATAGATGTCTCGGTTCATTTGAATTCCAAGTTTAGATGAGGTTGGTTTTGTTGTCATGAGTGTATTTGCTTAGTTTGTTGTAATTTACACTCTAAACTTATGATTATAAAATTTGAAAATCTAGCTCCACTGCACACTGAAGCTATGGTGCTATGGGGACAAAGAGACTGCTGATCCAGCACTTGGGGTGCACATTAGTTCATGAAGGACTTGTTTACTTGTATTGCAAACATAAACAAAGTGTTTTGGTGATTTGGAAGGTTTTATCACACATCGTTCACAGAAATTAATCCATTGTGATCTACAGACCTATATGAAATGTAAACAACAAAGCCTTTAGGAAAAAAATGGGAGATTTTCATTACCTTGGGGTTGGTGAACATTTCTGAACAGTATTCAAAAAACACTAATAATAGAAGTTTGAAAAATTATAATTTGGCTTTTTGTTTATTAAAAGACCTTATTAAGAAAAGAAAAAGGCAAGCCACATTCTGGGAGAGAATGTTTTCAAAATATTTATCTCATAAAACACACCCAGAATAAATTTTTAAAAATTCTACATGTCAAGTTTTTAAAAATTCAGAGAATTCTATTTTATAAGTAGCAAATGTCTTAAATAAGTACATGTAACAAGAAGTATATTTACGGAAATGGTAGGTAAATATGTTCAACACCATTTCTTCTCTGGGAAATTAAATTCAAACCATGATTTAAAAACACTATACAATGATCAGCATAGTTAAAGTGTCAAGAAGGTCAATTACAAATGTTTTTAAGAATGTAGAGCAATTGAAATTCTTAAACATTGTTGATGGGATGATGATTGTTTTAACTGCTCTGGAAAAATTTTTGGCAATGTTAACTAAAACTAGATTCTTAGGTCTACACTCAAAATAACTGAATGCATATGTTCATGAAAAATATATACCAGTATATTTAATACAGCTTAGGTTTTGGAGAATGAGAAAATATATTGTGATATTTTCACAGAGTACTTCATTGGAAGTACTCTAAAGTAATAAAAAATAACAAGTTCAGATAAGTGCAACCATATGAATGAATCCCCAGAAGATAATGTAGAATGAAAGAAGACAGACATAAAACCATTCATAATGTATAATTCCATTTATATGAAGTTCAAGTTCAGTCGAATGTAGGTCACAATAATAGAAGTACCAATTATCATGCTGGGAGGGGCAGTTATTAACTGCTGAGCAGAAACTTCTGGATTAATGTCAATGCTTTCATGTGGACCTGGATAGTGATCACACATGTATGTAAAAATAAAAGCAGTTTATTGTATTGCATGTTCAAAATTCATTTATTTTAGTTTATGTAAGTTATAACTCAATATATCATGTGCATCATGTGCTATATATTCTTATTTTCTGTAGTTTTAGTGCTCTGGCACCTTAGTCCTCATTGGCTGAGGAGTGGCTTCCCCTCCCAGAGCTAGCCAATTCTGAAACATAGTAAAATTTCATGTTCAAATGAAAAATACCCAATACCCATACACACAGCCACCTCCTGTACCTGGTCCTGAACTTCAGGTGGCAGCATTCCTCTGCTCTAATCATCCCAGGGCTAGGAATCAGATGATCGGAGATAACCTAGTATCCTGGTGTGTGTCAAAATTATTCAAGTTAGCCAAGTCTAAGCTTCTTTAGCCTTGCTCTTTCCACGCAAAACCCAATAAAGGGTCTCGCCATATTTTCACCCACTTCTCTGCCTTTTGACTAGCTCTGGCCCTTCCCTGTGTGGTTCTGATTGGCATAGCATGCCCTCTCCTCTGGGGAACTGTAACAAACTGTATTTTCAATGGCAATTATCTCCTTATCTGTTGACCTCACCAAACTCAAATGAAAATAAACCCTACATTTTAGACACAACAAAACAACAACCAAAAAAACCCTGTAATCCTAGCATGTTTTATGAATCATTGTTGTGAAAAATCAGAATTAAATCATGGTTAATTCTATAGTCTGTGTTACATAGGGAGTCTTAAGTAAGCATTCAACCAATTTGTTATTTATCAGTAATAATAAATGTCATAAATACTAATGATAAATATAACACTTATTATATAGTGACTATAATAGATTTATTATTTATAATAATCAACATTTTGAGATATTTGATAATTCATGAAAGTAAGTACATGTATACATACACATACACACATATACATATATGCCATTGTATATACACATACATACATATGTTATACATATATATGAGAACAATCTTTTTTAATTATTGATAAAATTTTAGTCATTTATTTTTGACAAGCTAGTTTGAAATGCCTGAAGGTGTATAATTCCCCAGTAGTTTGCCTCTCTGTGTTCTCACCATGATTACTGGCGCTTATCAATTTAGATATTGAGAGAGAGGGGAGATTGTAGCTCATATTTTGATGTAGACATGAAGGATTGTCACTTTGCAAATGACCAGTAGGATAACTTGCTGTTTAAACAGCTGAGTTCACTAAAACTATTGCTGTAAGAGAGAATACCACCTCGACAGAATATTAGTAGCCTTTCAGAAAGAGGGGTCAAAAGTAGATTTTTGTTAGAATCTGGGTTCTGGGATCCAACTTTTTAGAATAGGTGTCTCATAACACAATTTTTTTTTTTTTGGATAACATTCATGATGTAGTACATTTGGTTTGGTGAACACTGTATGGCAAGAAAGTTAAAGAAATTTTTGATTAGTAAACTATTGTTTGATAAATGAGCTATTTGGCCAAGTGGACAATCCATTTCTCCTAGAGCAGGGCTGTTTACCCAGATGAGAAAGTTATTACTTCAAATATATTGACCTTTAGGAAATTCCTGAAATCAGGAGTGGAGTTATTTACTAGTTTACAGCCTTATCTTTCCTGCCAAGAATCTCCTGGAACGAATAGGAGAGTCAAGTTGATATGAGTCGCTTCAGATCTCAACCCTCATGGAGTGTGTGGATGCACATGATCTCCGTTCTCAAAATTAAATGCAGAGGACGGAGAAAGTCATTTTGTGTAAACACCCTCACACTACTGGGATGATGCGGGTCAATCAGAAAGGAAGCCAAGTATGCTGAGGTTTCAGGTACCCTGTAGAATGTAAAAGCAATCTAGCACTTCTTTGAAGATGAGACATTTTGCACTCAAGTATAACATCACAACTGGCTCTGTTTATTTCTTGAATTGTCAGGCTTCTACAGTCTCGGAGGATCAGACAGGAAGATTTCCATATTCCCATTCAAATGTGTGATCATGTTGTAAATCATTTTTATTTTATATTTTGGCCTCTGAAGTCAATCATTTAAATGGCTGTGTTTTATTTTGTTTTTCCCATACCCTCAACCTTCATGCTCAACAGTTGAATAGCCCATCCTACCTCGGATACAGTCAAGTTTGATATATGAGAATATCATCACTGGGTGGCTGAACCCTCATCATGGTCCCTTCTTCTATGTCTACAGGCAGCTTAATCATCTTTAGGTTTTGTTCCCATATGAGATATTTGCTACAAAGATAAATCTGGATATTGGATGGAGCAGAGTAAGTGGCAGATACCTCAGTCTTTCTATAGCATCATCATCACAACACAGATCTCTGAGTATTAAAGAGTTGGATTGAGATCGTTGGGGATTTTAGGTCAGGATTAAACTATAAACAGTTTTGAGTTGCTGAAGAGCAACTGTTATAAGTGGGGACAGTGAATACTTTTTCATATATGAATAGCTTCACAGTGGCATATAGAACTAGAGAGTCCATCAAAAGAAATACGTAACCAACCCCAGTAGTCTCTAGACTTTGTTGATTGGTTGTTGACTCTCTCTAATATATTGAGACCTATGTGAATCATTAATACCCTGGTTGATTTGGATTTTGGAGCTCGCTTTTCTGAGACAGCCTATAGACTTAGCACAGGAAGTTAGGAATTACTCAAGCAAGTGTTTTGAAATAGATGAGAATAATGGATTAAGTCATTCCAGTTAGAAGATAAATTTCCTGTTGAGGAGATCTCCCCTTATGAAGAAGGGTATAGGGAGAGTAATTAGAACCTGTAACTCCTGTTCTTCCTCAGCTTAAAACAGTATTACATGCCTTGAAGAATAATCTGGAATTTCACACTGTACTCAGGAAGACAGCTTCTGCAGTGAGGGCCAAGCTTCATTCTGCTTCTACCTATTCTTCTCATTCCAAGGCATTATGACTAGCTTCAACTTTGCTCCTTCCTTGAATAGCACATTTCACTTTTCTTATGTCATTTGTAGGAGTACTCTACAATATATCTGACTTCTATCAAGGTTATATATTGTCTTTTCCATCTCATACAATATTAAGATCCTTTAAGCCCACAGACTTGACGCATTTGTACAATTTTTTAGTAGGTGCCAACTGTATGACAGTTCTGTGAGAGTTACTATGGAAGCAAAAAAATAAAGTCATATCATGTTCAAATAGCCTATTTAACACATCTGCATTTTATTCCTGGTTTCAGTTCTCAAGCTTTTCACATCTTGTCTTTTTCTGTAAACATTTTGAAAATATATCTAGTCTTTAGAGTTAGATGAAGTCTTATTTTTTTAAGAAAGTGGACTTTAAAGACATCCTATCCCAGTTACTCAGTAGGCTGAGACAGGAGGATCTCAAATTCAAGGCCAAGCTGAACAACATAGCAAAAAACCATTGGAAAAAATAGTTAAATAGATGGATAAATAAAAAAGTAAAAAGAAAAGAAAAAAATGAAAATAAAAGACATTACCAGTTATCTCAAGGTGACATTAAAGATGACTCTAAAGTTCAGAGCTCATTTTACACAAACTTACAAATACAAATGAAGCAAATCATGTAAAGTTTCAGTATAGTATAAGGCACATAGTAGGTGCACCACAAAATGAAGACTTATTTGTTTCTATCTAGTTCAGAAGTTGCCAAACCTTTGTAAATGAGTCTAGCTTTGCAGACCTGTGGTCTCAGGGTCAGCTACTCAATTTGCATGTTGTGGCACACAGGGAGATACAGACAATACATAAACAAACACATGCCTGGATTCCAGTGAGACTTTATGTTTGAATACAGGTTGCTGTCTGGAATTGGAGGATATACCTAACTTAGTGTCCTGACAGTTGATCTAGTTCAAATTTACATTATATATATATAGAACAAACTAGTGAAGAAAAGTGAGTAATCCTGCATACCGTATATACAGTTGCCTTGTTAAAAGCAATACTTGTACACCGTGAGTATATTTCTTTCACAGTACCAATCACCCACTTTGTGTGTGTGTGTGTGCATGAGTGTGCAAGTGCACCTCACACAGAACAATCCAAGGAGGCTCTTTCTTATGTCTTTGGGCATCCCTGAACTATGTGAGAGATAAATGTTCAGAAACTGGAACCCATAGCTTTGGGGTGTCCAAAGGCCAATGAGAGGATTGCAAGTTTGAGGTCAGTCTTGATGATTTAGTGAGATCCCATCTCAAAAATGAAAAAAGGATTGGGAGTGTAGCTTGGTAGAAGAGTTCCCCTGGCTTCAATCCCCAGTAACCCCATCCCAAATCAATCAATCTGTCTGTCTGTCTGTCTATCTATCTATCTATCTATCTACACAATAGTACATAAGACCTTACAATGAAGGACATGAGACTTGATACTTGAAGGATTCAGAAAATTGTTGGCAAACTGAAGACCCACACCCCAGCAAACCATTGTCATTTTAGAATCATTGAAAGTAGAAGCTGCCAGGAAGAAGCCCTTCTATGAAGGACTGCAGATAAGAATGGCATTAGACTTAATGTGATTAACAATGGAAGATAAAGGACAGCAGAAAAAAATGACCCAAAAACTATGGAGGACTTTAAACTTTGGTTCTGATATGCCAGTGAGATATTTTGCTTCAAGATTCCTTGGTGAATGAAGGAAACAATATTGCCAAAAGGAAATAATAGAGATGGACAGTAAAGTTAGGTCATAAAAATAGCTGGGGTAATAAAACAGGACAGTGAGAAAAATTCACCCAGGTTTCATATTTCTGGGATACCCCTGTATTACCCATGCCAAATATAATGCAAACTCTTGTTAGTGGATATATAGTAGTGGAAAAGGCTGAGAGTATAGGGTCTCATCCTGTCTTCTAAAAAGCAGTACTGTGTCTCCAGTTTTAGCCTAATACACCTGGGTCAATTCAGCATGTATATCTGGATTTATGTCAGGGATTTGCTTATTTGTGCAGGTTAATTTTACCAATCTCATATAATTCTTATTATCCATCACCCTCAGTTCCCTATGGCTACTGCAGGATAGATCAAATGTACTTCAGAAATTCGATGAGGGGAACCAATCTCCCAAGTGTCTCCAGGAGTCATCCTTACAAAATGTTGGACCAGCTATGAGGTTAACCTGGCCATCTGTTGGGGTACATAGTTTCCTGGAAATGTCTGATGTAGAATCAGAATGGCGGTTAATTTTATAGATCTCTCTCAGAATCAGGTCAGAAAGTCATCAGCCCAGCTCTAGGACTAATGCGGCCATTTATGACGCACACTGAACATCCTTGCACCCTCAGTTCTGCAGTCTTAGAATCTTCTCCAAAACAAATTTATATCTGAAAGATAGGATAATTGCAATAACAAAATACTATTCTTACATGTATTTGAAATACCCAGAATGCTATAATTTAAAGTGTATGAAGCTTTCAATATACAAAAGTCTTAATTTCAACCTTTTTTTAGTTTCTTACTGAATAGTCTTGTTTACTGTAAAGTTTCTAAAGTCACGTGCTCTTCTGTCAAAATTTTATTTCTGTAATTTTTTATCTTGACAAATAATTTTCATGCACACTTCATTGGATAGAGGTTAGAGTTCAATTTCTCATTCTTTCTTATTCACTTGAATTAAATCATAATTATACCATATCTCAAAGTTTCATAATTCAAAAGAAAACTATTGAACCACAGATTGTGTTGATGTATAGTGTTATATATAGAAATTTCCAGAAAATAACTTTATTTCCATATACTATTTGAATTTTTAATCACAATGGATCAGTGGTACTTTCTCATTGGCTCCAAATTGGAATTTGCATTATTCTTCAAAAATAAAAAGTATGGGGACCTATTTTGCAAATAATAAATAGTATTAATTCAAATATTCATACAAATATCTCTAAGACTCAATATTTCCATATTTTTTCTACATGCGCTTTGCAGACTAACTACTCATCTGCCTGCAGCCTCAGGAAAGAATTTCGAGTGTTTCGTCACTATACTTTTAGTTACCTGTTTTAGAACTTCATATAGTTGTGCAGTATGAACTCCATTTTATCTGAGTTCTTTCCTTAACATAATGATTTTTTTAGGTTCATTTATGTTATGGCTTGTATCTGCTCTTAAAACTGCTGTGGGCACTTTTATGCAAGCATTATGAGAACATAGGTTTTTATTTCTCTTTGTTAAATACCCAAGAGTGTGCTTGCTGTGTAATATGAATGCTCGTGAGCTGACAAGCGTTTGAAATAATTGTATCTGTTACAGTTCCTTCCTTCCTTCCTTCCTCCCTCCCTCCCTCCCTCCCTTCCTTCCTTCCTTCCTTCCTTCCTTCCTTCCTTCCTTCCTTCCTTCCTTCCTTCCTTCTTTACTGGGGATTGAACACAGGGACACTCAACCACTGAACCATATCCCCAGGCCTATTTTGTATTTTATTTAGAGACAGGGTCTCACTGAGTTGCTTAGCACCTCTCTGTTGCTGAAGCTGGCTTTGAACCCAAGATCCTCCTGTCTCAGACTCCTGAGCCACTGAGATTACAGGCATGCTCCTGGACCTGTTACCGTTTCTGCAGCAATAAATAGAATGAATGAGTTTCAGGCATTCACCATTATTTGATATGGGCCTGAATTTTTACTTTTAGCCATTCATTCAAGTTTAACTTCACATTTCTTTTGTTAGTAATAATATTGAGCATCTGTTCATGCACTGCTTTATTTTATGAAGTTCCTGTTTAAACTTTTTACTATTTGTGTGTGTGTGTGTGTGTGCGCGTGTGCTTTTTTATTGAGTTGTAAGAATTCTTTCAGTGTGCTAGATAAAGTTATTTGTGATAAATTTATTGCAAATATTTTGTCAAATCCATGGCTTTACTCACTTTTAATTTTTTCTTAAGGGCATCTTTGAAAGAGCAGAATATTTAAAAGTTTTTGACATCCAGTTTATTTATTTCTTTTTATGTTTCATGTTTTTTTTCTTTTAAAGGAACTGTGTGTAAAATAAGGTCAGAAATATTTTGTCCTATATTTTCTTCACAAATTAGAAAGATTTAGCTTTTATTGGGGTCCACAGTCAATTTTTCCACTTTTTTCCTGATGATATGCAGATATAACAATAGTTTGTTGTAATGTATTATTATTATCTGTCACTTCCTTAGAAATCAGTTGGCCTTATCTATGTGAATATATTTCTTTTAGATAGTCTTACATCAATGAATGTTGAATGAAGATGGCTTTATCACAAATCTTGACATTAGATAGTGTATACTCCAACTTTGTTAATCTTTTTGAATTTTTCTTGTTTCTTTGATTATTATTATTATTATTATTATTATTTTAATAATATATATAATATATATAATAATATAAGTATTATTTTTAAATTTTTATTTTCCTAATAGTTTATTTTATACATATAGAAATAAAAGAAAATTTGTATGTTGACCTCGTAGACTGCAACCAGTATTCAATTCTTTTACTACTTCTATTTCTTATTTATATATTAGTTAGGAATTACTGTATAAAGTGTCATTCTATTTGTGAATAAAGATAGTTTTAGTTCGTTCTTTACAATCGTTACAATCCGTATGATATTTGTTTATCTTGCTTTATTGTAGTAGTACAATGTTGAATAGAAGTGATGAGAGAAAACTTCCTTTTCCCCCAGAGTTTTTTTGGAAAAGACTAACCAATGGGAGTTATGGTGATGTAGATTTGTACAGATACCTACATCAGATATTGGTTTGAAGAGTTTCTTTCTTGATTCTCACTGAGTATTTATCATGCATTGGCATTAATTTATGTCTAGTGGTTATTTTTATCTATTAGACATATCCTTATGCTTTTCTGCTTAATGTAAATTGCATTGTTTTCCACATAATAGATAAATATCTTCTAGTCTTTTCTGAGATAAATCTCATTTGATCATGATAATTTACTAAATATAACGTATATGCATGTAATATTTGTATGTGTGTTTTGCAGTGTTCAACTCACTTTTAACAAAACATTTTAGGAATATTAGATTTTATTCTACAAGTCGATTTGTTGCATATTGAAATTTCTCTTTTTGTAGATAAGAAAAAGTAACAACCTCTGTCTGGAGCTCTTTCATGTTCTATTCTTTATAAATTGGGACAAAACTGAAGCGATAACTGTACCCATATTTGTTACAACACTGTTTACTATAGCTAGGACATTGAATTAACCTAAATGTTCACTCAACAGGTGAATGGATAATGAAAATGTGTTGTATATACACAATGAGATGTTATTCTGATTTATAAAGAAAATCCTTTTGTTTGCAAGACTATGGTTGGAGCTGGAGGACATTATGCTAAGAAAATTAAGCCAGATACAGTAGAACACATACAACACCATCTCTCTTTAGGAGAGTTCCATAATAGTCAAATTGATAGAAGCAGAGAGTAAAATTGTGGTTGCCAGGGGCAACCAGGGCAGGTATTTATCAAAGGGTAAAATATTTCAGTTATGCAGGTTCTAAAGTTCTATTGTACAACAGAATGCACATGGTTAACAACATTATATGCAATATCGTATTCAATATTATTAACTGTATACAGTATACTTAAAAGTTTGCTAGAAGGTTCGTCTTATGTTAAGGGTTATCTCTCTCTCTCTCTCTCTCTCTCTCTCGCTTTCTCTCTCTCTCTCATACACACATATACATATACTCTCAAATAATAGGTGAAGAAGGTGGGAGGAAACATTTGGAAGAGATAGATAAACTTAGGCATAGATTGTGTTAGGCATAGATATAATTATCTCTGAACTTATGTTGAAGAAATTAAACATGTATCGCTTTTTGTATGTCAATCACTCATCACTGAAGTGTTTTAAAAATGGGACAATGCAGACACACCTCAGAGATAATGACCCATAAAGGTATCCAATATTCTAGTTCAAGAAGATGTTTTAAAGTTCTTAAGAAGGCTATAAGAATTTTTGAAATGTTGTGCTAGCAAGAAGACATAAACCATGCTATTGGTTCTAAGAAATAAATAACATCAACCTGTGTTTTAAAAAATATATTTATTTTTTAGTTTTCTTTAGATAGACTCAATGTCTTAATTTTTATGTGGTGCTGAGGATTGAACCCAGTGCCTCATGCATGCTAGGCGAGCACTCTACCACTGAGCCACAACCCAAGCCCCTCAACCTGTGTTTTATATCATTTTTACTGTGTCATTTAGAGCTCAGATTTCAGGCTGGGTGTAAAATGGAGGAGTCAGTTCAGCAAATGGCAATGTTAGTCATATTGTTAAGCAGCAAAGAGTTAAAATTATGTTTTTTCCTTACCATAGCAGAACACCCAAAGAACAAGAACATAAATATTTATTAAGTTCTCTGAATGTGCCAGTTAGTATGTGGAGGTATGTTTTTATCAACT
This sequence comes from Urocitellus parryii, assembly GCF_045843805.1. Classification (NCBI taxonomy): domain Eukaryota; kingdom Metazoa; phylum Chordata; class Mammalia; order Rodentia; family Sciuridae; genus Urocitellus; species Urocitellus parryii. The sequence goes on along the minus strand of NC_135540.1, from coordinate 124,741,801 downwards.
ATCTCTCTTCAGTTCCTAAAATAATTCTATGTGGTAGGTACTATCATTACCTCTTTTTTTTAGAGTCTAAATATTAAAAACATGAGAATAATTTCTCAGAACCCCACTGTTATTGAAACACAAAATCCCTAGGTCTCCCAGACATTAATTTCTGTTGATTTAGTCATTAAAGGACATTTATCCATAAAAATTAATTAAATTTAGCAAGCCTATATTGAATATTTACTATGTGGCAGGTATTCTCTTACTAAGGAGTTTATCTATTAGGTGTCTAAAGATTAACTGTAATAGAGACAACTGTAATTAGAGAGTGATGAATATCGTGTTGGCCTGTTTCAGTCAGGGTTCAACCAGAGAATCATGGTATTTACTGATTGACTGATTGACTCATTGATTGACACATTCCTTGAGGCAGTCATTGGTTCCTTGACATGTTATGTGCATTCATTTATTATACGCAATTTGCTGATGTGGTTGTGAGGCTTGGCTAAGCAAATCTGAAATCCATAAAGCGGCATGTCAGGAAGGGCTGGTAGGATCAGCAAGGGCTGGAGCTGCTGTCCACAGAAAAAAAATTATTTTTTACCAGGTTCTCTCCAGCTCTTCCCTTAAGAACTTCCAATGGATTGGGTTAGGTCCACCAAAATGTGTAGGATAATCTTCTTTATTTAAGGATGTTCTGAACTTTAATCACATCTACAAAATTCCTTCACAGAAACATCTAAAATAGTGCTTGACTGAATGACTAGTGACTGTAGCTAAGCCAAATTGACACATAAAACTGACCATTGGGACCTAACTGGGAACATGAGAGGGGGAATAGGGCATTGAGAAAAGTTTTGGGGGAAGTATTTGCTCATAAATACTTTTTAAAAGATATGTAGACATTTGTTGGAATCTCAGTGGAGTTCAGAAGATTCGGGTTGGCCAAGAAATCTACAAACCCTTGAGACTACTAGATTGTAAACTTTTGAGAAAAGCTTAGGCCTATGGCGCCACCATTCACATCTGCTTAAACAACACCTGGTAGTGAGCACCAGTCAAGGTAGTGTTTTCTTGTGAAAAATAAATGGAGTTAAAAAGAACTGCCATGAATGCTGGAGGCTGCCATGAATAAATGGCCTAGAGTTGGCCTTTGAAGAACATGATTTAGAAAAGCAGAGAAGCTTGGGTGGTACTTTAGAGACAGTCCAATGGCGACTCTACTGGGCTGTGCCTCTGAATCCATGTGCCTCTGAATCCATGTCCAGTGCAAAGTCCACTGCTCCGTCCCTGGCCCCTCCACAGCTTGCTACTTGGTTTCATATACTCCTGGGTCCCGTTACCAGGCAATGGTGGCTGCTACTGCCACAGCTGGTGCTTCTACTGCTGTTAGAGCTGCTGGCAACAATGTACTGCCTATCACATGGTAGATATTCTAGATGCTCACATAGATCTTCACAAAAGCATGCGAAAAAGTATCCCTATTTTACAAGTGCAAACTCCTAAGCTCAAAGTGATAATAGATGTGACTGTGTGTAGATGTGTATTTAAATATGCTTGTGTGTGTTTATAGGCATCTTTCCTGATTCTGTCTTGACAAATCATTGAAATGACTCATTTCTCTTTCCAATAGAACTGTAGACCACTAGTTAGACATGGATTTTATTAAACCCAAATCATCAAACTGAGTGAGTTTTGTGTGGTTTAAACTCTTCCTAAGTTATGTTTTTCTTAGCTATTAATATACCTGGATCAAAACTTTCAGTCTACCTGAAAATGGTGGGTCTGTGGTTTTAGGCACATTACTTAATGGTTCTGCGTCATATTGCCCATTTGGTTCAAGGGGAATGGAGTTGCCTTTTCTATCTTATCAGTGAATCTCACCATTTTCCACCATCACTGTTGTTACTGAGACTCCACTACTAACAGCAACAAGCAACTCACTGAACCTTTATATGAACCAGGCATTTGTCTACCTGTTTTATATCACACACACTCAGACCTTCCAGATAAGCCTGTTGTCCACTTTTATTGGTGAGGAAATCAAAGCAGAGAGACCATGGATGTCCCTCTCGAAAGACACTGCTTTCCTTGAAGATGAGCACCATTGACTGATACGCTAAGAATAGTTTTGCTACACCTTTGCATTCTTTTTAAAAAAAGGAAAATTCAGCCGCAAGCCCACAGAAGACAAGCACAGTGATTCTGTACAGTTTGGTTGTCTGCATTTTAACCTCTGGCCTCAGGTAGATAAAATAGCTGCTTGAACTTACTGGTAACAACTTATACTGGTGATTCAGAAGGAGCATGGTAATATTTCTCAGGAAGATGAAAATTGGAACTTGAAGAAATTTATTGAGGATATTCTTCAAAGGACTCCAGGATCCTTTTTTGTTATGTGTTTTTCACAGCGACTGGCAAAAGAAGGGCAGTTTATCTCTAATGCTCTCATTTTCAGAAGTACACTCTGATTTGTGAGATAGCAGATATGACTTTTCAGTCTTTTTATCCAAGTATATTATACTGACAGCCACGGATGGCAAAGGAACTGGTGAAAAAAAAAAATATATATATATATTAGAACAAAATCAAAGTTTTTGGAAAATGGAAATGGATCTATTTTAGGATTCTCTAGTGAAGGCAGCCACCTTGTCAGGATGCAAAGAGTTGGAGTTGGAAAAGTAGAAGGTAAAACTTTTTTAAGATTTCATCAAGTTTAACTAGGGTCCTTATTTTCCAAAGATAGTCATCATTAGTGCTCAAAATGTATTCAGCTCCAACTAGGAAGAGACTTCCAATCAGTTTTTTTTTTTAACTATAGGATGGATTGCTTTGGTAAAATCTTTCCAATTATTAAAAAAGAAGTGCAAGGGATTTTACCTAATTCTTTTTGAATTTTATTTCTCTGACATAAGTACATATATGTTTGAGAATGTAGGTACAAGAATATTCAGTGTAGCATGATTTATTATAGAAAATGTTCAGGACAACCTTAATCTTTATCAAATGGATCTAATAACATAACATCAACACATCAGACAAAAAAGTGAAAGAATTCCATTGAAAAATTGACTCTGCAACAAATATTTTGTTCAAAGTTTTAACTTATACCAAGAAAAACTGCCTGAATAGTCAAATTACTAAGGCTATAGATAATTTGAATAGAGCAATAAAGCCTTATCCAATAAGCATATACAGGAGATTTTATTCAAGGGTAGTGAATAAAATGCTTTTGAGTGCAAAGGGGACTTTTGAAAAAAAAATGATTCTGTAAGAGAATGCAAAGCACAGCTAAATAAATATGGGAGAGTCAGAGTTACTCAAAAAATTTTTTTCTAATCACAATAAAATTGGAAATCAATAAAAATTGGAAGTTGAAAAATGCAACCAAGAATTAATGTCTAGCATATATAATGAATGAAAAAAACTATAAAAATAAAATAGACAAATGCATAAATGAACAAAGAATATAAACATGCAATTCCAAGATATGGACCCAGAAATCTTTACTTACTTACAGAAACCCATACCTACGACAGATCTGTACTTAAAACACAATTAAGAGTGAAAAAGGAAGTTGCAAAAGATATGAAGAGAATGATGCTGTTTAGGTAGTGTCAGAAGTTGTTCTTACCCCATATTCTTTTCCAAGGATATATTTAACAAAAAATAGAGAAAAACAGAGGAAGATAATACATATCAAGGCGGGGACAGTTATAAGATGTAAGAGGAAAGGATGGATTCTTTGGTATAAAAACATCCATTCCCCCTTCCTTTCTCCCTGTCTAAATGGGTTCGTAAACAAGTGTGGCACAATATTAATACATACATGATTTTCACTGGTTGATACACATTGTCTATATTTTTTCTTATGATTGTTTATGTTGAAGTTATTTCATAATTAAAAGGAAGGAGTTTTAAAAGTATCTCTTGACTGTAAAGTTCTTTTCTGTGTACATTTCTTTTCTAGCTCTGACCCAATCCCTTCTTGCTGTGCGACTAAAGGCGATGAAGAATCCTAATAAGACCCCTGACTTCCATGTATTCTTGCAGGCATTTGAGTCCAAGATCTTCCTAACAAATCCTGTGAAGTAGGTAGAACAAGCAGCTATAGTTTTCAGTTTCACAGATGAAGAGAGAGAGCTCAATTTATTTGCCCAAGACCTTCTGGGCAGAGTAGGACTTTAAAAACTCAGCTGCCACTCAAAGGCCCACTTTGTTATTATACATTGCCTTACATTAGTTCATGTCCTTTCTTCTTTATTTTTTGGGGGGAGGGTACCAGGGTCTCACTGAGTTGCTCTGGGTCTCACTTTTGCTGAGGCTGGCTTTGAACTCACGATCCTCCTGCTTCAACCTCCTGAGCTGCTGGGATTCTAAGCATGTGTCACCACTCTTGGCTCATGTTCTTTCTTCTTGAAAGGAGTTCAAACTTATTGTCTTCACCTGTTATGCCAAGTCATGTCAATCAGTGATAATAGTCTACACTATGGGTTTCTGGCATTCACTGGATCCTGATCATGTCCTAAGAGCTGGAGGACCATAGCTCGTCCTTATATATTCTAGACAGTCACAGTCACGTGGAAGTTACTTGTTGAATGATTGTTCTTCACTGCTTAAACTTAACATTTTGTGTTTCTCTTTCCTTGTATACTCATGCAGAAACACTCATAGGACAACCATGACTTTTGTCTCTTGCCAGATCTACTTTAAGTCTTGGTGCTGTGGTTTGTGGCCCCTGAAGGTCCATGTGTAAAGGCTTGGTGGACAGCCATGGTGCTTTGGAGGTGGGGTCTAGTGGAAAGAGGTTGGGTCCCTGGAGGCGTGCCCTTGAAGAGGATATTAGGATAAGGGTCTCTTCCTCACTCTTTTTGCTTCCTGGTCTCTGTGAGGAGCATTCTTCTCTGCCACGTGTTCCTCCCATGATATCCTGTGCTGCCCAGTGACCATAGACTGAAACCTTAGAAACTATGAGACAAAATAAACTTTCTTCTCTTTATATTGTTTGTCTCAGGTGTTATATCACAGCAGTGGAAAGCTGATAAACACACTTGGCCTGTGACATGTTACCCTAATGTTCAGGACTGTTATCTTACCGAAGAAATTCAGCCTGGAGGTGTTGGGGGGGATTTCCCCACATTTCCCAGTTTAGTGGAGTGTCTTATTGATTCCACTGTAATTCCATCAAATGCAAGAGCGCCATTTGCCCCTTGAGAAGTGTTGATACATTCCTTGTCAGTCTGAGATTCCACAGGTGACTCACTGTAATTCTTAGCAGTTTGTAATCTTTCACTATGCTATGCTGGCCACTTTAGCAGAGCACCAGCTGTCTGCCACAGTAAGCAATCAAAGCTCTTCACCTGCAGTTTTATACCAACTGCAACTCATCTTTTCTCACTGATATTCCAATGGCAGGTCACCTAACAGAGCTCTGGATTGTGTTTCTTCTAAAGTTTGTTTCACTGAGATCTTGGAGTCTCAGCCTCAGCCAGTCACACCAGGGATAAGCCTCTGTCAGAGAGCATTCATGGTCCCAGTTCTGTTAAATCGCTGGGAGACTGAGCCACGGCAGGAGGTGGTGAGGCTGGCTTTGAAGCCCTCCCAGACTCTGGAAATCCTCTTGTCCCAGCAGGGAGGTCTCTTCCTCCCAACTCCTCAGCATTAAATCTGGGGTGAAGTCTCCCTCTGCTGTCACATCCATCAAGTCCCTCGCCATCCATTCCCATTATCACTGCAGAGCACAGCTGGGCCTAATCACATCTTGCAGCAAAATGAATAGAAATGGAGGGCCCTACAGAGTGAGGGGGAAGATCAAGAGGTCTTTCTCCAAAGCCAGGCCCTCCTGAGGGAGGAAAATAGGAAAATGGTTATTTTGTTTTCATTCTCTAAATGAAAATCAAGCTAACAAATCACAGGTCCTAGATTCTGCAGGAAAAAAAACAAAAAAACAAAAACAAAACAACCCTCAGAAATTATGATAATTCCTTCTATTTAGAACATTCTGTCTTTCACAGGCACTCAAAGTTTTTAATAGGCTTTTTGTTAATCTTAAATCTCCCATGGCTTGAGGAAGTCTTCTTGAACCACAGGCAAAGGGATTATATTCTTTTATTGTTCATTTCCTTATTCCCATTCTCCCCAAACTTGAGACCTTGAGAAACTAAATCTTTCTCAGTGGAAACATTTTGTTTCTCTTTATTCATGAGTATTGATCTTTCTGTTCCCATAGCCTTTAGGACTCTTCACACGTGGTTTATTTTTAATGTTCTTCTCTGAGAATATGGCTAATGTTTTCTAAGAACACCACTGTGATGATTTCCTTAGAAGTCTTGCTCAGAGAAAAGGCCTCGAGACCTTGAATTGAAAGACTGATATTTGAGGCACAATTTTCTTACATTTTATTCAATCTTGAATGTGATAATCAACTTTCCATTACTGTGGCGGATACCTGAGATGATCCGCTTCTAAAGAGAAAGATAAATTTTGACTCACAGTTTCTAAGATTCCAGTTTTTAATTGGTCCTGTGGTTTTGGGCCATGTCATCCAATCAGCGTAGGAGTGTTTGGCAGAGTCAAGGTGCTTACCTGGCCGGGAAGTAAAAGAGAAAAAGGAAGGCAGGGGGGTCTCCCTATGCCCTGCAAAAGCATGCCCCAAAGACTAGAGGATCTTCCATAGTGCCACTGGCTGAGGACCAAGCCTTTAAATCAGGACTAAGCCTTTAAATGTATTTTCCTCTGGAGGACATTTTGGAGGACATTCCCAATTCAACCATGCTTCAGAAGTCAAACTCAGAAAAAAGACCTCAATATTTGCAATTAAAAGATCTAGACTTAGCCCAAGTTTACCACATGGTAGTTGATCATCAGTAAAGTCCTTTATCTTCCTGGGCTCCTGTTTTTTCATGTGTAAAATGAAGTGTTGGTTTGTCCCTTTCCAATGACATTTTGTGACATCACTGTGCAAGAGTCTCCTGTGGCCCCTTCTGTTCACGCCCTCCCCTTACCAGTTCTGATGTCTCTGTTATCATGGGAGCTACTTTTTCTTATCTATCACCTTCATGTCTTTATTTGCACTCCTCCTACAATCAATTGTCTTAAAGATTTATTTTTTATATTTTTTAGTTGTTAACTTGTCCTATCATCCATTGAAAATCAAAACAATGGTTTTCTTTGATGAATTGAATGGAAATGATTTGAGTACTTGATAACTTTGTGGCTGTCTGGCTTCCAAATTTTTAACTCCCTTTGGGATATGAGGGATAATTCCCAGCACTACAATATGGTACCCACACCACTTGCCCCATGACTAGGGTTGCAAAGGTGCAATGGAACTTGCTGCAGATGCTGAGGTTGTTTTATAGACATGTTACAACTGAAGCCTTTCTTAATGTCTTTAGGAAGTAATTTGATTTAAAATAGCTAAATTTTAAAAAAGGAAGGTCTAAAATACATGTTAAAATTAGTCTTGGTTTTGAAGATCATATTTTCCAATAAATCTCTTCTTTCCCTCACTTCTAAATCAGCTAGGCACTTTCTGAAAGGCCTTCAGATTGCTTTATAACATATGTTCACATTGGCTTTTGAAGCATATGCAGGATACTTATCTTTCTATAAGGGAATGCAGTTGACTTTTCATTTTTCTCTTTTCTCTCCTTCCTTACGGTGAAATGGGGGCTGGAATTTGGGGGGACAAAGGAGCAAAGTCCCAGATTTTTCTGCCGATTTAGCAATCTCATAAAATGTCCCTGTGCATTTTAAGCCAGGCAGATGTGGAACAGTGACTGCTCTATGGTGCTTTCATACACAAATTAGAGGCTTTGTTCTTGAACCTTTGCTTGTGCACAATGTATTTTCCTCTGGAGGCTGCCTGCACACAAACCTCTTTAACTGGAGTCTTCTTAACCTTCACACAGTCTTCTTTTAACACAAAACAACAGGTCTTGACATTGTCTTTTTTGCATAACCCTCATATAACCCATGCATGGGAAATGCACACACATCTTTTGCCTTGATCTCTTTTTGTTCACCAAGCAGCCCACTGGGCCATCTATTTTTCCTCCTAGATTTCCCACCAGAGAATCAGACATACCAAACTCAAGGTTCTACATATTAAATTCTGTGAATGGTCCTATTGAGGCCTCTCAATTTTAGGTTTGAGAGTTTGAATCTAAAGGAGATTGAGACCCACCACTTTCTCCTTGGTTTCAGGTGTGTGTGTGTGTGTGTGTGTGTGTGTGTGTGTGTGTGGGGAGAGAGAGAGAGAGAGAGAGAGAGGGAGGGAGGGAGGGAGGGAGAGAGAGAGAGAATTCATGCATGCACATGATAGGTAGGCAAGCATCCAGCCAGCAAGAGACTTAGCACTCCATTGGTTCTCTGCAAAGGAACCTTGTCAATAATTCCTTTTGTGCCCTTTTTACCCTCAATATGAGATAAGGGATCCAACAGACTTTCAGAGGTTCTCAAATAGTGGTTTTGAAGATTTATCTAGGAGAAACTGTCTTGAACTCTCAGAAATATCTGATATCTACTGTATTTTTGCCTTTCAGAGGAAACTTTGAATTTAATGTCAGATTACAAATGTATTCATAAATTTGGAAAAGAATCATATTTTATAATACACATCTCTACTTTTATTCAATCTTTTATGAAGATTAAATATCTTTCAATTACTTATCCTTTTCCAGAATTGGTTCCTAAATAATACCAGATCCCCATAAGATAAAATGAGAATCGTTTCATTTTTTGATGTTTTTATTACATCTTTTGAGCACATATTCTTTGACTGTTTGCTGTGCTCTAGGAATGGAAAAGGGACTGGAAAAGTGAACAAGATAGAGACTTCATTCTCAAAGAATTTGTAAACCAAGGGGGAAATGGGGAATTACAATCCACTCTGTTGAGTGTCACAATGTCAAGTGTATACGGGGTGTCACAAGAACAAAGGAGAAGCACAAGTCCATCTGTGGAGTGCCACAGGTGGCTTCTGGAAGAAATGGCATAGAGAATGAGCCTGGAAGTTGAATGGGATATATCCCAGAGGACAGAGGGTTCCTGGCACGCCACGATATTACATCAATGCATAAATTCAGACCTGATGAGTGCCTACAACTAGACAACATGATAGGGAAGTAGCAAGAGATAGTAACAGAGACAACCAAGGGCTGCATCGTGATGGCTTTTTAAAAAATAATATTAAGAAGTTTGAATTTTACCAAAAAAGTAGAAACACGATGCTAGGCGTTGAGGATATAAAGATACCAAGGCAGAGAGCCATAACTGAGTTTAGTGGTTAGCTTTATTTTCCTCTGTGCTTTCTGGCTTATATTTTTTGTATATTTTCTTAGTTATTATAATTAAACTATGATAAAGTATTGTTCTCTTACATAGAGGATTAAAATGGGCTCATAAACATTAATAGTTTTGTTCAAAGTCACACAAAGTAGAATTTTGAACTTACATCTTTTAAATTCAAATATTCCTTATTTTCATTATTTTATAGATTTATGGAGATATGAAAATTTCCAGATTACTCTTTTAATTGATGATTGTTTACACACAAATGCTAATGGGTAGAATTCTGAGATTTCAACCAAGCTTAGAAGGAGTCTGTACTCAACTAATATGTTACATTCTCTTTCTCCTGTCTGCATTCAGATTCTTTGACACATCCATTCTCTACCTGAATTAAAATATTTGCCCAGGAAGTTCCTAGGGTTATTCCAGTCCACCCTCACTACTTGACATCTTTCTTAATTCATACTTAATTAACCTAGGGAGCAAGTAACTCCTCTCAATACTATCCATTGACCAATCAGTCCATTGACGGATTGAGGTACAGTGAGTGTGTGAGTGTGTGAGTGTGTGTGTGTGTGTGTGTGTGTGTGTGTGCGCGCAGTTTTAGACAAAGACCATTTATTAAACTCCTATTTCAGGATCAATAAGCCCAGTTTCCTCCCTATTCCTTGTGGATTTCAATTTTTTTTTTTTTACCATTCTCTAGAAAGGAAAAACAACAAAATGCAATCAAAAACTAATATTATCTTAAGTGACATTTAGGACTTTTTGGTTGAGATTCTTGATAAAGCCATCTATAAAGTTTTTCTGGGTAAGAGTAAAATAATGTCTTTGACTTTTATTTTGAGGTAATGGTACATTTCTACCATATATTAACATTTGTATCTTATCAAATTCATCTGGAGACTAAGGGCTGAGTGCTTTTTTTGGTATAGTGATTTACATATCCAAGGCTGGCTACAACACTAAACTCTGATAGAGTTATTGTAGGACAATATTATGTAACAGTGAAAGCCAGGCCAAAGGGCCTTGCCCATGGACCCATCTGAGGAAGACAGAATCATTGCAATATAGAATTACAGAGTTGTTAGCCATCTGGTGATACCCAAAGTTTTATTATTGAATCGTTTGCTTTTGTGACAAATGATAAAATTGAGTTTTTCTTTTTCAAGGGAAAAGAAGAATTTATTAGAAAATCAGAGATGCATC